>NC_090924.1:243476654-243780596 GCF_040938575.1 Ambystoma mexicanum | reverse complement strand
TCATTACCTCATTATACACACCCAATCGAGCCCCCCCCCCCCTCTTCGGGATAAATGCAAGGAAGTAGAGTCTAGCAACATCCCCCCATTGCATAGTCAAGTGGATAACTTTTTCATCGGTTTCCAGTGGTCGGATTCAGCCGTTCTGAGGGTCCGGCGACGCTGGTGCCACTCTCCTGAATTTCCTTTGTCCTCGTACTCTGCGCCTCTCCTTTGGAGCGTTGCTCTTTATTGGGCCCTTCGGGGTGCGCTCCGGGTCCCGGTCTCCCGGTTCCAGGCCCGAACTATCTAGGAGTTCGCCCGTCACTCTTTGGATGTCATCTTCGGTGATCAGGGTATACTTATATCCCTCGAATTCGAAAGAAAGTGAAAAAGGATACCCCCACCTGTATCGGACTCCCTTGGCTTGGAGCATTTTCGTCAGAGGGGAACACAGGCGGCGTCTTGCCAGAGTGAAGGCCGACAGATCCTGATATACCGAGATCTGAGCCCCCTCCCATTCCACCGGGCCCTTCCTGCGAGCCAGTTCAAGGATCCTGCTTTTCTCTGAGAAGTAGTGGAAGCGGACTAGGACGGATCTAGGGCCTCTGGAGGCTGCCCCTGCTCTATGGGCCCTGTCGATAGTGGGTTCGTTAGTATTAGCCCCGTCGAAAAGGGCTCTCACCACCGCGTTGACTGCCTTGACAATGTCTGCCTGAGTTTCACCATCTTGTTCCGGGAAGCCTAGGAAGCGTAGGTTGCAGCGCCTTTCCCTGTTTTCCAAATCGTCCATTTTTAATGAGCATTTCTCTTCTCTTCTCTCAAGTTCCGACAGGCGCATGTCAAATTGGGTCTCGAAAATGTCGCTCGAGGTTGTAGTGTTCTCCAGTGCCTGCACCCTGTCTTCTATATTGTCCACCTTTTTGTCTAGGGTGTCCAGCCTAAGGGTGATATCTGCACGGAATCCTTTAATTTCATCCAGCAGGGCCGCCATACCCCTGGAGACTGAATTGGCATCTGTCGCTTCTTGCTGCGTTTGGGCGGCCATTTCAGAGGCTGTAGGGGGCTCGAGGGACGGGCGCCGAAACCTCTGCAGTGTTTCCCTCCAGGTCATAGGCCTTCCCTGGGCGCTCCTGCTCCCCGGTGTCTACCACCGAGTGGTTGTGGCCCGCGGGGCCTATTCGTCTCCTTTGCTTCCTGGGAGGAGCGGAGGCCCCGGCAGCTCTGCAGCCGAGGGTGGGGGCAAGGTTGTGGGGGGGCTAGAGCCCCAGTCAATTCTCCTGTCGAGGGCGGTGGTTTCCCTTTCTCCAATTTTTCCCCGCTGTTTTATCCCCGTAGTTGGGGGCCGTGGCCTGTTGTGTTACTGCAGGCTGTCTTATTACGGCGTTTGCAGGGGGTGGGTGCCTCTAATTGAGCCTCATGCCCCTCTCAGTCTCAGGGTGCTTCCGGGGCTTGCATGGACAGTCCCTGGCTTCTCTCCTCCTTTCCCCTTGTGAGTTTGCTGCCCTCGGTGGACGCCCAGCCCCGGGGTGGGTCTCCTTACCTCGGGGGGGCCACTCCCCGCCGCTCGTGGTGTGCTGCGCCGTTGCTGTCTCTCCTTGTCCTGATGCGGCGCCACCTCATGGGCCTTATCGCCGTCACGAACGGCCGCGATCGCCTGGGCCTTGCACGTCTTCTCCGGGCCCGAGCTCGACGCTGTTTTCCGCGGAGCTGCAGGGCCGCTGGGGGGAGGGGCCTCGCGCCCTCGAAGTCCGCAAGCTCAGAGCTCCGGCTCTGGACCACACTCGGCTTCCAGAATTGGGCCGGGGGTGCCCGGCACCTTCAAGCGGGGGGGGGGGGTGTCGCTGTCTCACTCCAGCGGGAGGGCCACTCCCCGCCGCTCGTGGTGTGCTGCGCCGTTGCTGTCTCTCCTTGTCCTGATGCGGCGCCACCTCATGGGCCTTATCGCCGTCACGAACGGCCGCGATCGCCTGGGCCTTGCACGTCTTCTCCGGGCCCGAGCTCGACGCTGTTTTCCGCGGAGCTGCAGGGCCGCAGGGGGGAGGGGCCTCGCGCCCTCGAAGTCCGCAAGCTCAGAGCTTCGGCTCTAGTCCACACTCGGCTTCCAGAATTGGGCCGGGGGTGCCCGGCGCCTTCACGCGGGGGGGGGGTGTCGCTGTCTCACTCCGGGGGTGTCGGGGGGGCTCAGGTCCCTCGATCAGCGCCCTGTTGGGGAGACGAGCGGAGATGCTTCAGCACATCTCAGCGCCCCCTGGTGGATCCCCGTGTATCCACTTTTTAACCTCAAAACTAAACATCCGAAATATAAAATTAGGAGGTGTTAGCTTATTGGCCCTGAATTTTGATTCGACTCCTACAGTCCTCTCTACCCCCAAGTCCCAGCCTCTCTCTGGGGATAGACTCCTGGAGTTATGAAACTTAAACTATGGGAGGGATAAATCCACCCACTGCGGTTTTCATTTTTACACATGTCCATTTTTAAATGGAAATGTCCTACATGGCAATAACTTTTATTTTACAAATAAACATAACACATTATACCTACTGAGATTCCCTTAATCGTGCCACTCTTGATGAAACTATTCACATGTTTCCACAAGTTTTCACGTTTGAATGCTGATTTTGCGGGCATTACTCATAATTCATAACAGTTAGTGTCACCACATTTTACATACAGTTCCATGATTTGCCCAGCTACTAGCTCCCCAAATCTCCACTTTGTAACATTTTCTGTGAAGCTAGTAACACATTCTAGGTTGTACCGTGGGTTCGCAAGGTTGAAGTTTGATAAACCAACACATGGGCCTTGCCCCACACTTTACAGTGATCATTGAAGGGTACCTGTGTGACTGATTGTTCCTGAGAAAATCTATAAAATATGATTCTGTATGTAACCCTGTAGCAAAAGAGATGATATATATATTTTAACTTAATTACTTTGCATGTTAAGTTTTGTTTCTCCTAGGAACATGTGCTCCAGGTCTCTGCTGCTCCGTTGTTGACTTTGTCCTGCAATTAAGCCATCAGCCTTTCTTATTTCAGGGATAATGAGTCAAATTGTTGCTTATCTTAGATAGCAGGCCCACATAAAATTGCCTCTTTGTCACTGCCTGAGTGTTCTGAATAGAAACAGACGCACTTTCGGTGGAAACAGAAACTGATACCATTTCTCCTGACCCAGAAACTAAAGCAATTGCTCAGGAAATAGAAACTGATGTTTGTGAAGGTTACATTTCTTTTGCCACATTCTGTTTATTTTTAATATAATTGCGTCTTGCCATCAATGTTCTTGACTCCATATGTGCATAATTATAGACTGGCAAATGATCACATTTCCATGATAGCAGTTTCTGTGTTGGCAATGACCAATTTGGGCTTCTGTCCCTTTAATGAAAACTAGGCCTCGGTTTTCTTTAGCTTTGACAATTCTATACAAGGCCCACTTAGTAAGTGCAGTTCTATGGGCCTCATTACGACCCAGGCGGTAAGTTACCGCCTGGGTCGTACCTTTACCACCATGGCGTAAACATAGTTTACGCCATGGTGGTTGGCGGACTTACCGCCCCATTCCGAGGTGAGTGGGGCGGTAAGTCCCCATTAACCCATGTACCCTTCCCCATTCCCATTTTTGCCCCATAGGGCATAATGGGAGTGGGGAAGGCGTTAATTACGCCACCGTAAATTACGGTGGCGTAATTAACAACAAGGTCCCTTAGCGCCATGGATTTTAACCTCCATGGCGCTAAGGGACCTCGGAATCAGGCGGTAAGGGTCGGCGCTGTTTACGCCGCCGTAAACCCCTTACCGCCTGGGTCCTAATGAGGCCCTATGTCTTTGAAAACAGCACTTTGATGTGGCAGAAAATGAAAGACTGCCCTTATGTCTGCCGGCTCACAGTATGTTTTCAAGGTTCTGCACTTTTTATGTCTCAATGATCACAATCTAGGGAAACTGCACAGAAAACCCTCTTGTGGCGCTGATTGGGGGCATGCCCTGCTGGTTGGAAGCTCTAGCAGAAGTGTAGCAGAGCTGCAAATCTAAAGTAATTCATGCTGTCTCAAGAATGGAATAGCTTAAAAGAGTGGATGCCTCATGGGATATATTCCTGGAATATTTAAGGAGTGCAAGAAATGCAACACCAAGTTTAGTAAAATGGCATTTGTGAGAGCCAGAAGGAAATTGGCTATCCACTAGAAAAGGACAGGATAGGGGACATGGTTTCTATTACAGAAACAGAAAGCAACTATAGAAATATAGTGTGTGTTAAGAGTAGCCCAGTAGATCTTTGGACTGAATTCAGGCATTATCAGCTTTACTGATTGGCTCCAAGGGATAAAGAGTTGGAAGAGGCATGAGAGGGTCCGGACAATTCGAGAGATTAAGAATGATCCAAATATCTGTTCCTAATTACAGCAGCAAGTGTACGTATTGGTCAATGGGACGGGGAGAGATGTGGAATATTTGCATTTATTTATTTGAAGAACAGGGATGTAAATTTAGATCAGAAATAACTTACAATAACACATTTAGAGATGGTGGAAACATTCTCATGGAGAGTGCCTGTCCAACAGCATAACGATGAGAACAAGTGGTGAGCCACTTTATGAGGGTGTAAATAAGAATTAGGGCATATACCAGGGACAACACATAACAAACAGAAACAAAATGTATATAAAATAACAGGTGACTTACAACAGTAACATCAACCTAAGGGGGAAAGTACATCAAACTGAGGAGGAGTGCTAATTAAATATACACAATTACATTATTAAGCGTCGCTGGAAGCAGTATTAGTGTCAGGTAGGGAGGCGGGGGGGAGAGAGCAGGTGGTGCTCCCACTTTAACAAGTAAGTGAAGTTTAAGCTGAGCTTTAATTAGATCCACACTTGCGTTGGCTTTGATAATTTATTTCTCAAATGTATTTCGGGTTATTACATCCACAACAACAATTACAATCCACAGAGTAAAACCAAGAAAACAATTACAAGATTGAGGATGAAACAAGCAATGTGTGCAAAATCGACAAATATGATGACAGATAAAACCAAGTTTAAAAAAAGCATGAAGCCCTCCACTGAGAAGGATTCAATCACCAATGAAACATCAACAAATATAATAGAAACAGCATAGTTTGTCAAAATGGGCAGTTGGCTCTACGCAGCTTTAATTGCTCTTGTTCTTAAGGTTAGAGCCCAGGGCAAATGCGACTTTTACCTCAGTGCACACCCATAAAAATATAAAAGCAGGTCTGTGGTGCTTAAAGCCGCTGTGCCTAAGTATGCTTACAAGCCACACATTCCTGAGATCCGCATAGATAGGGCAGAACAAGCTGAAGTGAACCATACCTTCTATCGCCCCACATAAACACATATGGTTGCCTGGGCTCCTCCATCTGCAGCTCCGTGCTGCTAGGGGCAAAATGGCCATCCTTGCTCTATTGACCCTGTGGGATTGGCGACTCACAAGGGTTAGGTAACTAGGCAGGCCCTGAGTGGGCTTAACAGTAAATAGTTCCTGGCCTGTGTGCTAGTCAGCATGCTGGTTTCCCTATCTACTGCTAAAAGCCAGTCAATAAAAAGTGCCTCCAACCCCAAACTAGTAAGTGTGGACTTAATCTGCACCAACCAGTCAGTTTGGCCCCAGTCACTATGCATCAGCAGGTTGTGAATCAAAGCCCTTGTTAAGTCATTCCACTTTTCAGTCCAGATAGTGTGCCACAATAAAACCAGTCTAGCGCGTAGCAGGTCCGATATATAAGGCTGCCCTGTTTCCACTTGTGAAATATAACTCAATGTCGACTGGGGGACAGAAAGAAGCTTCCTTAAAAATAAATGTTCTGCTACCTGCAGTTATTGGGTTACTATAGCCCCATATCTCAGTAACATATGACCCCCACTGAAACAGCCTTCCCTCTATAAATACTAAGCGCCTGGCCTGGTAGAGAAGCCCCAGGTTTTTGGCAAACCCGAAAATACCACTTGTTGCCTGCTTCATTTTGTCTTCAGTTTATAGAAATGGTCACTCGAGTTTAATTTGTCATTAAATCTCAGACCAATGTAGTCAAAACTTTTACAAACCTCAATCTGCTGCCCGAGCAATTGGATCCTCAGTACAGACTTTGATCTCACAGAGAGGCACATTATTTGGCATTTATTTACATTTACCTTTAAACCCCTGTCTGTCATATAGACCATGTACCCATCAACCAGGGTCTGCAGAGATCTCGGCGTGGTTGCTATTAAAACCGAATCATCTGCATAGCTGAGTAGCGGGAGTCTTCTCCCCATACATCTTGGCACATCAGCCTCAAGGGAGAGTAACGACACCTTGAGGAAATGAGTGTACAAATTATGCAATCCCTGTCTCTTGGGTGCTCTTTGCTCCCCTCATCAGCCTTACTATTTGTGGCCTTCATATTGCCGGCTCTTGGGACGGCATTGGCCACTGATCCCTATACTACAGCCTACCCACTTTCCCCCGTGAGCAAACCCTAGGGGTATCCTGGGTGTGATTCGTTTCAGGCAGAGTTTGTCCCATGACCACCTCTTCCCTCCTAGCCAAACCATTCCTGGCCTGTGATATCTGTTCCTCTGGGGCACTAACTGATCTCTCGAGGTAGGATTCAAACGCCCCACTCCCTTTCCCCACCATTGGTTGCTGCCCCCTGCCAGCTTCCTCCTTTGCTTTCATCTTAAGTTTAACTGCTAAACCCCCTGCAACATCCCCCAACTTGGGTTTCTTCCCCCCACTATGTTGGTCAGTCTCCTTCCGTTTGGCCATGTTGCCAACCCTCCTGTGGCTGGCTGGGAGAACCACACAAGCCTCCTAAAACTGCATAGTGCAAAGCCACACAATTCAGAATTTCATAAATAAAACAGGTGCTTAGAGCACAATAACACAGTTCAAAAACAGTCTGCAAAATGTAAAACTAATAAAACACCGCAAAGTAAAACATGCTTAAAACAGATTAAAAAGCATGTTGCGCCAGGAAGAATTAAGTCCCCTTCAGGAATCCAGACAGTATAG
Organism: Ambystoma mexicanum; assembly: GCF_040938575.1. NCBI lineage: Eukaryota > Metazoa > Chordata > Amphibia > Caudata > Ambystomatidae > Ambystoma > Ambystoma mexicanum. The sequence continues at coordinate 243,773,591 of NC_090924.1, read as the reverse complement.
TTTTGTCACAGGGTGCTGCTTCAAATGCCAATTGCAGTATGCAGTATGCAAAGTGCTGGATACAAAACAACAAATGAAACGGACACATAGAGCGCCCAAATATCTAGAATGGTGAACTTCGGGGTATGCCATACTTGAAATGAGTACCCGGCAGGGGCATGGCTTTGTCCTCCCAGCCAATGGGGAGGCTCAGAGCGGGGCCAATACCATACAGTAATCCCGCCGCTCTGAGCCTCCTCACGGCTGGAGGCCACCATCATCACACTGGGTACCCTATGTAACTTCTCCCCTGCCTCTACCACCCCCCCTTCCCACAGATTTCTGTCCCTCCCACTTCACTTACCTTCTCCTTTCTCGTCCTGCGCCGGGAACATTAATGTTCCCGGCGCGTCCCGCTCCCGATCCTCATGCAACACGCTGCCGCTGATAAAAGACAATATTAGTACCCTGGTCTAACAGGCCGGGGTACATATTGCAAAAAAAACTCATTGGGAGGGGCATTACCGCTTCAGGTAATGCCCGGGGCCTGCGTTAACGCCCTCGCCTTTGCTCTGGCCTGTATCTATGTGCCCCAGAGCATTACCTGAAGTGGTAATTCCCACCCAGCTCTGTGCTTATTGTTTAGTTGAGGAATCTTTAGCCACGAAAAAGCACCAATGTCCTAAAGTTGCTATCGTATAGTTCTCTCTTAAGTCCCTTGGTACCTTTCGAAGTTCTAGAATCCCACATTAACATGGACCGTCACGACAGTACAGCAGCGCGCGTCCAGCAGGCTCTGAATGCAACTCACCATTTTCACCTTCACAAATGCTTATTCTATTCGATTCTATTCTAGTGATCTGGCGCTATTTGCAGGTAACTTTGTTCTCCGTCTTCACCCAAGCACCCACCTGAGTTCAGTGTGATGGGCTTCCCAACTAGCGCTTAAACTGTATAGTAAAGCTTTTCCAGCTATGAAGGATGTCGGAAAGGGGACAAGCCCAACTAGCTCGGGGGGCAAGCTAGCGTCCTTCAGCTCATCCTTCCTGGCTTACCTAAGGCTTCCGCCACCTGCCAGACAGCAGGGGTTTTGATTCTTGATTTTCAGCTCATACAATCGAGGCTGGCTCAGAGCTCATCGGCTCTCACTCATTTCCACTTTAGCAGATATTTTCCCAGATCTTTGCCAGGTCTCCACTGAGAACACTTGGAGGCTGGCGAGCACCGGGACCAGTTATCCAGGCAGCCAGCCAGACTGCAAGAATGCTCTTGTCTGCGCTTCGCCATGGCTTTGTCGTGGAGGACAGGCGTTATACAGGACACCAGGTGCAGATAGATAATACGCTCCTGCCCCCTTATCCTTCCTGCAAGACTGTGCTTATCTGTGCTTTGATAATTATGGGCTGCGGGTTCCAGTGGAGAGAGGCCGTTAGGGAGAAAGAGCAGGACCGAGAGGAGGCACAGAGAGGATGTATGTTGGTGAGGTTGAGTGCAGAGGAGGATCAGAGGGAATGATGTGGGGAGTACACTGAGATACAATCAGACAGGTACTAAGGTGCAAGACCATTGATTGCTTTGCAGACTAGGAGCAGGAACTTGAAAAGAAGGAGGTTGTGCATTGGAGAACCAACCAGTAGGTTGACAGTACGTAGAAGTGGGGGAGGATCTGGGTAGGTTGTAGAGAATACAGATAGCAAAGTTGAGGGCTTTGTCTAGAGGAATAAAGGAATAGAGGGGAAGGCCTATGAGTAGGCTTGATCAGTAGTCCAATTTCCTGAGCACAAGAATGGAGAATAATGTTTTTGTAGAGTAGTTAGTAAGAAGAGGCCGTATTTTCTGAATGTTGAGGAGGTGAATACGAGCAGCAGAGGCAATGGTAGTGAGGAATTGTTGCATTTGTAGGTCATTATGAAAGAGGATCCAAACATTGAAAGCCTTCGGAGAGGGAGCAAGTAGGTCATGTGGGAAGTAGAATGGGTAGGAAGGGGGTGGTATTTGAAGCCAGTACATAAAATGACTTCCATTTTTGAAGACTTCAGCATGAGGAAGCGGAGAGCCATCCAATGATGAATTGCAGTGACGCAGTTTGCAATCTGTTCGAAGATGGCTCGTGTGAAGGAGGGCAAGAAAAAACATATGTGAGTGTCATCAGCAAAAAGGTAAAAGTGAAAACCAAGGGTGAGATAAGTCTTCCTAGAGCAGAGGTCCAAGGGATGATCATTGGGGGACATGGACAGGGAGAGGGCTGGGTCCAGAGGTTTGTGAGTTCCAATAGATATTAAAAAAACAATCTTTTAGGTATGAGGCATTACAGGCAAGAGCAGATTCACGAAACCTAAGGTCTTGGAGAGTGAGGAGGAGAGAAGCGTGGTCGACAGTTTAAAAAGCTGCACAAAGGTCAAAGGGGATTAGTATAAAAACATTTTTGGAGTGGTGAGCATTCGAGAGAAAGTTGGAGACACTCATGATTGCAGTCTCGTGGTAGTGTATACTACGAAAGCCAGATTGAAGTGGATCTCCACGGTCAAAATACTCAAGGGACCTTGGGATCCAATTGAAGACCACCTGTTCAAGGAATCTTGAATAATGGGTGTGAAGGCATCATGAAGTAGGACATAGAAAACCGATTCAATATTAACAACTATACTTTTATTAACTTACATGTCAGGATGGTGTAAGGCCGGTTTGTAGTCATTCCGTCGAAAAAAAAGAAACGACATACCAAAGAATCTAAAAAAATGCATCGTATGCCAAAGCATCGACAGTCTATCTTTAACATGGAAAAGTGCCTTTCCATCTAAACCAGTCCATCGAAAATATAAATGGACTGGTTTCAATGGAAATGCACTTTTACATGTAAAAGATAGCATTTCAATGCTTATTTTTGTAACTTTAAAACGTTACATGGAGCTGTCCAGTGCGGAAATATCGGCTCTGGCCAGCTCCTTGTAATGTTTAATTTTTTTTTGTTTCTTGGGGGGTGTGTGGTTCCCCCCCAGACCCTGCCAACCCCCACGAAATCCCCCCAACCCTAACCCTTACACAACCCTTAATTTAACCCTAGCCCCAACCATAACCCTAATGTAACCCTTAATCTAACCCAGGCCCCAGCCCTAACCCTAACCCCAGCCCCAGCCCCAGCCCTAACTCTAACCCTATCCCTATCCCTAGCCCCAACCCTAACCCTAACCCTATCCCCAACCCTAACCCCAACCCCAACCCTAACCCTAACCCTAGCCCCAACCCTAACCCTAATGTAACCCTTAATCTAACCCTAGCGCCAACCCTAACCCTAACCCAACCCTAACCCTAACCCTAATCTAACCTCTAATCTAACCCTTGCCCCAACCCTAACCCCACTAATTTCGATGGATCCATCGAATTATATACAACGAAATGGCTATTCGATGGAATGGAATTTTGTTGCATATAATTCGATGGTTTGGTATTAGATGCTTTGGTGGTCGATGGATTGACCAGATAGCGTAAGGCCTACATTGCCCTATGCTAAGGTGGGATTCTCCTACCTAAGGAAACGAAGGATAGTCTGTGTGAGTTAGTTCAACTTAAAGGTCTGTCTGTGTCCGAAAACTATGCTTGCCCTCACACCTAAAGCAAAACAATGTGTAGGGATTTCAACCATAAAATGAACAGTGTTCAAAAAGTAAGATCTGAGCTATTTCCAGCTCGGGGCTTCTTCTTCAGCTCCCCTTCCCCAAGTACAAACAAGTTAGCAACAGTTTTCAAGTTACCTTCTCTTGGACCCAAGGTAATACAGCTCTACACCTTACTCTGGGTTCCTTTCCCCAAGTTCAATTCAGTCTCATCACAGAAGGTCTGAGGGTTCCCTTCCCGAGGTTCAATGTAACAATGATCACAAAATAAATGGTCTTGAGACTCCGTCATCAATGTAATTTCCAACAATTCTTCACTGCTCACGGTTTCCTCCCCCAAAGTTTAAATGCAACAAAGGTCGTTTTTCTTCTTGACACTTTGCATATTTATCTTGACCTTTTCCAACACGTTGGGGTTCTCTGGTCTGGACGCAGTTGTCAGACAACACGGTCCACCCATCACAGGTCGCATAACCAGAAACCCTTACTTCTCCTGCTCACACATAGACTGGCCACAATCTTGCCACTGTGTTTGAGTTTCCTTAGCTTGGCTTCCTTTTGTCAGTCTTTTATGTTTTCCATAGAGTACCACATATCTCTAAGCCAGTCCTTGGCATCCTCGTTCTGTACACATTCAATGTCTCATTGTATTTCAGGCTATTATTCACACTTCCCTTTTGGTGATCCTTGTTCCCCCTTCGTGTTTAGTTTCTTTCAAGTATGTAGGTTACTGTCCTTTAAGCACGGTTGTAGGGGTTAATTGGTTCGCTATTCAACAAACAAATGGTTTCTCAGTCTTCACTTCAACTCTATATTTAGAGTCCTTAATTCGACTTGATTTCCTACTTTCTTTCAGTTCGTTATTCAATATTGGCAATTACTGGGCCGCGCACAACTTGCCTTTCTTGCATTCACTTAGTATCACAGATTTGTCTGTAACTGAAGCATTGATTCCTTCAGCACTGTTCTATGCTTTTTCAGCCTGCTCGGAACACCCCAACCTCTTAGTGGCTTTCGCAGCACTTACCGGTCGTCGGTTTCCTCCTCTGGCGGTTCTCGTTTCTTTTCTCCTCTGCTCCGGTTGCCGCTTCAGTTTCCGCGAGCCCTACTCGCCTGTGGACTGGAGCTCGGCTGGCGAAGGCGACTCCTCTGGTTCTGCGAGGACGAACACAGAGTCTCTTTGCTCTGAGTTCGCCACAGCTCTGTTTGCTCCCACTTTGTATCAGAGGCTCCCCACAGCTCGGAGATGTCAGCTGTCGTGCCTATTCCCAAGGGAGTAGGAGTGAGAATACCCTCAGGTTTCTTACTTGGGGAAGAAGGGAATAGTTTGCTGGGACTTTTGGGTCAACAGAGTGTTTCTTCAATAGGGTTAATACAGCTGCAGATTTGAAGGGGAGAGTCGACTGGACATAGAGGGAGGTTAAAGAACTCTGAGACATAAGGGCAAGTGATTGCAACTAAGTCTTTGGCCATTTGGGGATTAAATGGTTAATAGTAGCGCAAGATGGGTTGTCACTGCAAAGGATGGGTGCAAATTCAATAGAAGTAGGAGAGGAGTAGTCGAGCATAGAAGAGGTAGAGGGGAGAGGTCATGGACAAAAGGATTGTTGGGAAGTGAGAGGAGGGCTGTGAGAGTGTCACGAATTCTATAGATTTTAGAGGAAAAGTTGTGGCCAAAGTCATTGGCAGAAAGGGAGGTGGTGATGGATATTGGGGTCAGAGGTGTGAGCAAAGATTGGAGGGGAGATGAAAGCTTGCAGGGCTATTGCAAAGGGAGGAGATTAGGTTTGTGAAGTAGGAGAATTTGGCAGAGTGCAGGGCAGAAGTTAGGACAGCAAAGGACATTTTTGTAGGTTAGAAGTAGGGAAGACGTCCGTAATTTGCGCCAGCATCATAGGTCACAGTGCATGTTTCTTTCAAGAGGACTGAATTTCGGAGGTGATCCATTGGTGAGGACAGGGCTGGGAAGATGTGAAATAAAAGCAGGAAAGTGTTGGTCAAATGGAGTTAAACGTAAGGCTCCCAGTATTATGCTATTTATTTTAGCACCATTTCTGTCTGTATTTATTGATATTTTTTTCTTCAGTCATTTTCTTCTGTATTTTTCCATAATTATTTTTTGCTTTGTAAAAAAATAAGTTGTAAGTTGTATTTTTCCACATTTCTTTACATGAAAGAAAACACGTTAACACTTGGATGCCTGTAATGGGAAGTTTCTCGAGCTGCCTTCCTGGGCTGCATATCTGCGGCCATTTCCAGAACCTTTCTGTTATGTGACTTTGAGCAGCCATTGGCACGCCCTGCACGTTTGACAAATTACAGAGACAACCAAGAGTCGTGCATTTCCCATTATATCCATATTCTTGGCAAACAAATAATGAAAGGAAAACATGCTTTAAATGAGGATGGTATGTTGATTAAAATAAAGCGAAATAAATTAAACATGGGAACGAATTGAAAATAGTGCTCTAACTGTTTTCATTTAACTGGTTTTAAAGTATGTTTTTCAAGCTTGGAACATGATTTTTAAAAATAAAACGACTACTTGGCTTCGGCCAAATACTTGCAGACCGATTTGGTATTCTGCCAAATAGTAGATATACTATTCAGTAACCCCTTAATGGTAACACCTATTATTACAGCGCCTGGAAGCTGCAGCAATCCAGTATGAAGCGCTATGTAAGACGTGTTATTATTCTCACTGGGTGCCTTCATTCCCATAACTCCAAGAATGCTAGGAATCTAGCAGCTGACTGGGCAACCTTACACAGCACTTGTCAGACCGTCCAGTTTATAACTAATGTGTGCTGGTGCTGACTGGGCAATCGTGTGAGGTAGGTTATTTCACAGACTGCGTCCGGGTCGTGGCACCCTGGCCCGCTAGTGATGCTTGACATATACTGGTCCAAGTGACATTCAACACCAGGGAGCATGTGTGCTACTTCTTAGCGGCTAGCTCCGCAATGACAAGCTGACAGGTCTCCGGAAAACCAAGGGGAGGATACAATTAGGGAGGACCGTCACAATACCCAGGCAGAGTGGCTTGTTTTAGCCGCCTGTGTCTCAAGAGAGGCCTTCCAGTTCCCAACCAGTTCCAACCGCATGGACAAGAACTTGACGCTGACGGTGATTGCTAGAGCCGCTCTCCAAGTGGCAGACTCATTAGGCATTCATTAATGCCTATCTCCTACGTAATGCAACAATTCTCAGTACAATGCCCGCTAATACAGGGTCGCGGGCTTCTGAAGTGAGGAAGAAAGGCTGCTTCCGTTGCGCAGCAGCGCTTCCGCAGGTTCTCGCTAATGGGGTCATTCGTATGTGCAGCATGTTCACGGGTGAGCGGGTGTTTAGTAACAAACCGCTCGGAGCAAACGAGCCTTTCCTTGGTGACACGGCAGCTGCGGCCTTCATTTGGGAGTTACGCAAACCCCTTCGTTCATAAACCCGTCATGGAGCCCAGCGCAAGGCGGGATTGATTCATCTGAGGAAGGAAGGAGCAGGCAGAAACGCTTATAGCTTTACAGAGACGACCAAAGTGATGGCGCCGAAGTCCACTCCATGGTTTAAAACTATCCGCACAAAATATATTTCAATGCAGGAAATCAAAGTGGGACTTAGCTATGTAGTTAACGGTTAGCCCGCAATCCTGGTGTGGGTGTTATTCTCGTGGACTGCAATTGGAGGTCCCTAGTTCCTATGGATGTTTTTGCAATCTGCACATAAGGTTCAGCTCCAGCAACCAAACGTGTGTAATGGAATTAAATGGGTGATGGGGACTGAGGAATAAATTACTCTGCCAAGATAACTTTTTCCAGGAAATTAGGAATAGGAGTCATCAGACCGATAAGCATTAATAATAGCATTTGTATACATTGTTTTGTAACCTAGGCCTCAATAGGCTGTACTGTTATTATGACTGCACTCAACTATACTCGTATCAACTACTCAATTATAAGATGCTGGGTGAACGTGCCTGGTGCTTACACCTGTGCTGTGCAGGTTACGCAGAGATCTCTGCAGTTGAAGCCTAGGTCCGAATTTACCATTTTACTGTTTTACCAGGACTTGGCCCCTCTGACACCCTCCTGAAGGGCAACCAAACTTTTGACAAATATGTTGTTTTAAATAGACGTGGACACATTTTTCCCAAACACACACATCAATGTGGGTACCATAGGCCCCCTGTTACCCACCGCCTCCTCTATGCCCTCTCTACTGACCTTTAACACAGATGGCAGTTTTCTAACTCGGGTGGATCACATATCATGATTAACTATTAATTGTGTGTGTGTGTGTCGGTGTGTGTGTGTGTGTGTGCGCGCACACATTGATGTATGTCATTACATGCTAACAATATCCAACAAGGGACACCAGAAAACTGTCCAATCTTTACATAAAATCATTTTTTAATATTCAATATTCACACATGGTACAGAAATCAAGACCTTGCCCTAGTCGACATGTGTTTTGACCAACTTTGGTCTTTCTCAGGGCTGTTTAATGGCATCTTGTTACAAATTCCTCCCTTGAGTTAATAAGTCCAAATAAGTTCAAGTTGAGTTATTCAGACAACAATTACTATCATAAAGAAATACTTTTTTCAGTTGTCAAGGCAAGGAAGGAGACAATGACAAACAGCAAAGAAATGTTAGTCTTAAATATTGTAACACATCATACAATATATTTGCCACAGTATAAGCAATGAGTAGTCGTCATTGATTAGCGCACACTGTTGTGAGTCGCACAAAACGCTCCCGAGCAGTGCATCACCCGCACGGCACTAAAGTGAATTGTTATTTCAACAAATGAATAAGGTAATGTGTCACTATAAGTGTTCCTCTTCTGACAATAATGGTGTTCTCTTATAATAGCGGTAACCTGTCAAAGAGAAGTATCCTCAGGTGTTCACCTGCAGATGCATTAACCCCAGTGTCACCAGGGGATAAAGGCCATTTGGATTTACGCTCACCGGGCACGTAGCACCGTTCCATGAGTCAGTCTACGGCTTCCATGTCAGCTATTCCAATACATGTGGGTTCTAGTGTCGGCTTTGGCAAGGCCCTGTTTTCTGTATCATGTGTGAATATTAAAGCATTCTTTTATGTGTAGACTGGGCAAGCTCAGTTTTCTGGTGTATCGGGTTGGATATTGATCATTTTGGAATAGGTTAGGGCAATACCTACACACACCAGTGTCTGCAGCTGTCCCTACTACACCTTGAGTGGCGATATTTCAAATTAGTTAAAAACCTAAGCGCACATCTTACATGGGCTGCCCACACTGTTTTTTATCATGACACGTTATGTTATGATATTTGATATTTGTAATGTGCCTACTGCCCTTGTAATGGCTTTGAAGCGCTGTGGGGTGGAAGGCCCTTTGGAAGACCACATGCATATGTGTTGGTACATTTGTGACCTCTCTGTGTGGATTTGTCTAAACATATATTTGTAAGGGTGCATGGGCGGGAGTATGACTTGGGGCATGAGAGAGTGCATTTAAGGGTGAGTGCATGCAGACTTTCACATGCGCATGTGTGTATGCACATAGTGAGACAGGGGCATATCTGGGCACATGCTATAGCCCCATGTGTATATTGTGATTACCCCAGGGCATGTCATGGCAATAAATGGCATGTAATGTGAGCATCTGGACACATGATGGCAGTGTCGTGTAAATGGTGCAAATCCCTGTGCACGTGTAGTAGTGATGCCTAAGTGTTGACATAAATGACAACTTCATGTCGCTTTGGCCAACTTCATTCCCCCCCAAACAGCAACATAAGGTGGTTGTAATTTAGGTGTCGCTTTATTTTAAGGTAGCACATAACGCAGAAATGAGAATGCTCGATAAGCACCCACTTAACATTCCCATTGAATGTTGAGACGTGGTTGTCTGAGATTCATGAATTGGCAAATATGGAGAGAGTGATGTATAGGAGACTTGATAAATTGGCTTTGTTTGGGAAAATATGGGGTAGATTTTTGCAGTTGTTTTAACTTGACATTATAGTTGTTGGGTGGGGGGGTAATTGAGAGATGTATTTGAGATGTTGTGGATTTAGGGTATTGTATATCTCGCTGTGTACATAGTACTGTGTAAAATGCTGTGCTTTTCTTGTATTATTTTCTATGTGTAATTTGATATACGCAGATTGTATTGGGATTTATTATGGATGTTGTGTAAATAAAGTTTAAAAAAAAAAACATTCCCAGGAAAATATCACTGTAGCACAGGGAACTCACCACTTCAGGCACCTTGAGTAAGCGATGCTCTAGGAATATTGACTCATTGTCGATTGAGTCTTTAGATGTTCCAGAGCTAATCCCTTTTTTCCAACCTTTTTGTTGTTGTTCTGTGCAGGTTTTATAGCATTCCGGAATTATCTAAGTGTTTTAAATGCTCTGTCAATTTAGCGGTCTAGCGAAGGCCAACAAAATGATGGAGGACATCAACATATACCAACATGGAACTTTTAGAAGTGTAGTTCACACCCGGGGAAGGGCGCTTAGCCAATCAGATGGCTGGAACAGCAGGCGAGAATAAGAAGAAATGGTATTCAACAGTGCATTACACTTAGATTAAGAAATTTCCATAACCAAAAATTAAATGTTTAGAGCATATTTGGGTAAATCCCGGGGTGTGAACAGCGTTTACGTCACAGCGGGAGGGTGGGGGCGTACATGAGCTTTGATGGCCCGTAGCCCAGACTGGAGGGCCGTTAAAGTCCATGTATCCCCCCGCACCCACATCCCCACCGGGGCGTGAAAGCTATGTTCTGCTTCTGTATATGCTGTCATTAATTTTTACATGTTGCGTTATAATGTTGATTTGGTCCTGATGAAGGTGTGCAATTGTTTCAGACCAGTCACTGTGACTGGATTAGGTTAACTGGATATCATAAGTGCGCTTTGGAATGTAGAAGAAGACAATGAAAGATTTGGTCATGTATGTGGATTTCTTTGTATGATGTCTTGGGTTATAGTAGTACATTCGGCAAAAGTGTTTGTAATAGTTCTCCTCTTTTCTATTTGTTTATTATTCATTATTTGTTCAACAACTTACATTTGATTTCTATGTCCACATATTATGCATATGTACGTATATGTGTTTTTTGCTTTACTGATTTTCATTGAATAGCTTGTTTGGTACAGGCTAAGATGAAATTGTCAAGCACAGGTAGACAAAAAGTGTATTAACACTTGTGCATTTGGTCAGATTGTTCTGTTGAAATTCATAAGTCATTGGTTTATGTTGTGCAGAAGTAAAGACAGGAAATGTTACATTATATCACCACAGAAAATGCAGGATGGCTGTTGAGTTATCAACAGCTTGATGAAGGATCTTTTTTGAATAGTTCAAACCTTTTGAAGACGGTGTCCAGGAAAGGGAGACCGAAAAAACAAAGGCGGCCGACATGTAGGGGGCCAGATTGAAAGGTATACAGTGTTTTGCCTGCAACCAATTGATCGTGGGCAAAAAAGACCACATACTCAAGGCCGCCGAGCCTGCCCCCACACCACACACAAGTGGGCGCAGCGGCTGACCGGCTCGCGGGAGTGTCCCGGAAGAAGACAGACGATGCAGAGGGAAGCAGGTAAGAGGTTTTTTTGTGTGTGTTTGTGTGTGGGTATGTGTACATGTGACAGGGAAGGGATGGGGTGGGTATCGGGTGCGTGGAGGGGAATTTGGGTTCAGTGGTGAATCCCCCCCCATTCACCCGAGGGAAAGTAAATATGTATTTTGAATGTTATTATCGATGTGGTCTAGTTTGTTTTATACTGCCTGCTTCGTTATTTGCGTAATTGTTGTTCACATGGTTACAGCGCCCGTTTGCTTCCGGGCCTAAGGCGCTTTACAAATAATAAATACATTCAATAAAAGATGGGGCAGTGGGGATTGACTCGCAGGAGGGTTCGGGGTATCGTAGTGCTTCCAGTTTGTGGCCTACAAAATATGGCAAAAAAGCAGCCTGCTTTCTTAATACAGCCCCAACATGCAGAATTATGACATAGAACAGATTGAAAGGGAGCTGGTGTGCGCCAAGATCGTCAGTTTATCACCTGAAAAGCAGACTAGGGGACTCTGAGGGCCAGGGGCAGCCACCCACTCCTTGATGCAACTCCTGAAGGTCGTACATAGGGATTCACCCAGAGCTCCCTCCCCCCCACCCGTCTTCTCCCTGGCAATGTTAAAGGGTTGACAAAAAACACACACACATGGCACAGAGGAACATATGCTATACAACGGTGGTAAACAAGGATGCCGAAAGATACGGCCATTCTCACAAGAAAATATGCACCAGAACAAGTGCAGTGAATATTCTAACTTGAACACTGATTTGCCATGTGGTTTTGTTTCCGGGTGTGGTTCCTTACTGCAGCGCAGAACTCGACCGACAGATCACATTGGGTTTGTGAGTCCATCATGCAAGGTCCAGTGGTGCAGAAGGAGAATCACATGGCAGCCTTTTTGGAACACACTGTGCAAATTCCCATGTTGCGTGTGAGTCCACAGAAGGCCGCCATGGCAGCATCACCTGATCCCAGCATGGTAGGTAGCCAGGGATTATAAAGGCTAAGACCGCGAGTCCTGGGCCAGAGGCTGATCCTCATTATGAAACCAGGCACAACACCAGATGGGTAGGAGGTGGGGCCCTTTAGAGTTGGCCTATCAGGAACAACGTAAACAGGCCCACAAATCGGAAAGCTCGTTAGATCCATGACGCAAAGAACGACTCTGTAAAAGGGGGCAGAAATCTCTTGATCGTGTGGGGGTAAGGACGGTGTTCCTGAGCGAGGGGACAGGGAGGGAGAGCTGGAACTGTGGTTGGATAAGCCAAAACAGCAAACTAGTCAGAAGAGGTAACCAGAGATTGCTGACTGAAGTATTGTAATTGAAATGGGTCATTTATGACTGTGGTTAATACCCAGAGGTTTCTAAGCGCAGACCCAAGGATCGAACCTGTGTTGCGCCACCTCGTCTTGCATTCAAGAGGAGCACTTTGCCCCTAAGCTATCCACAAGTTAGAACAGTATGTATAAAACATCACTATAACATTCTCATATATATCAGGGGTAAGAGCACCTCAAGGCAACACATGGAGTGAAGTAGATATATTAAAAAAACCTGTTTATTCTCTTATCTATGTATCAAAGAACACTATTCCCATACGTTTATTTACTCCTAGACACAAGTTAATTGTGTAAACGTCACAATACAAACCATTTTAAATAATTAACTACTTGATTGAAGTTAATCAGAGTATAACCTGAATGAACAATATCACATGTTTAGAGAGTATTAGACAAAAACAAATTATAAAAACAACAATTAGACAGCCCATGGTAAAATAGAACATACAATCGACGAGTTCCAATGGTCGCAAATAAAGGTAGCACTACAATGCTCTTAGCCGTCTTCCCCAGGACCAAGTACAAGAAGTATTTTCCCCTAGAAGATCGGCCTCCATGCCCTACTGCTGTGCGTGTAGCATTCAGGGTCCGTCATGGGGCTGATGCACGGGTAAGCTGCTCACCGTATTAGAGAACACGCCAAGGATCTGCAGATCCTACCAAAGTGCGAACAAAAAAGTATAATCTGATCAAACCCTCCCGCTTGTGCACCAACCTTTTAATCATATCTACTTAATGTGATTGTTAAAATCTATTTAGGAGCAGATCATTAAATCTGTAAATGTTTTCCGATTTCCAGATATATCATAGTAGATTAATTACAAATGAATTATTGATTTTCTTAATAATCGATGAATGAACATAACATTACATCCACATATATGTAGACCCCATGGGCCTGATTGGCAGAACATTTTCCTACGGCATTGCACATTATAAAGCGCTTCAGTGAATCAGGCCCTATAACTCCAAACAAAGGACCCTCCTCACACTGGGGTAATGTAGTGATGAGCCTCATTGTCCTCTGTGGACGCGCAGAGCCCTGGCACGCCACTTACCTAAAGTGCGTTCCAGGATAATGGACGGTATTATAAAGTGAAGTAATCAAGAATCAAAAAAGGCAAACCAATTACCCATGCATACACCTATGGTGTGCCTACATTCCCAAAATAAAAGTGTAAAACTGGGACAGGAAAAGATTCCTTGACTCAAACGTTCCAACAACGTCACTTACATATACTCTGTGATCTGTAAGTATTGCTCAAGGTAAAAATTATAGACCCGTTTATCACGGTTCAATATTCTGTGAATTTATTAATTTGGCATAATCAATCCCACATTAAGAAAGGTTTTCCGTATTGAAGAAATATAAACAAAACAAAGAAAAAGGGAAGATTAAATAATGAAGCCAAACTAATTTTGACCAGCCCATACATGAATAAGGATCAAAAGGAGATCTTTGACATGTTCTCCAATAGGGATTTCAGCTTACCTGTGTATTGGCCCACTCAGAGGTCCTGAATGCTAAAGGAGCCGCGTTGAAAAACAGAAACCTGCGTAAACTTGCACATCACCATTAGTTCAGATAGGATGACACCATGTATTGAAGGGCACAGTACGTATCCGGTCGCATGTGTCACTCATCATTCTCACGATGGCACATGAAAGCACTACAGATCCCGCCCACAAAGGATGGGAAATGTAGTTTCTCAACTTCTTTCCATTTATGATAGATTGAAAGAAAGCAGATGGAATGGCATAGGATTGTTTCATGAGTAACTAGCTGTGTTTCCAAGCTTATTACAGATAATCTAAGCAATGAATCCTTCAGTCTGCATGTTGTCGAGGTTAAGATGACAATCCACAGTTGTTCCTTTTGCTTTGTGTCTTGCTCTGGATTGCTCCTGCATTTAGACAACTGGATATTTTCCAAGAAAAGCCACGTCAGATGAATGCTCCAAAATCTGTTAAACCATTTTAGTGCCATTCCTGATCTTGGAGTGGTGCTAAACAATCCACGCCATTACTTAACGAGTGGTCATGTCCACATAGATGAAACCACATAGGCATTGTATGAAGTAAATAATGCTAGTCCTTTGCACTTTAGAGCAAGCCAGGTCAAAAGGAGAGGCTATGGTCCAGAACCTACCAAGTACCTGGGCCTAGAAGCTGGCAAGAGCACAGCCTTGAGATAAGATGCCTGAACCCCACCAGCTGCGGTCTCTAACCCAGATCCTGGTGGGTGCTGCAAGATCATCACCCCACTGAAAAACGTGCACTGCAATAGGAACCCAGGTGAGGGGGTTAATAGCCTACTGGAAATTGTCCTGATATTGGAAATAATGCATATTTTTATCAGGAAGGAGGAGGAGTCAAATACTGGACGTGTCCGTGGAGCACTATCCAAGTGGTTGCTCCCTCCAGGGGACAGCAAGGGTAAGTTGGCTTGACAAGACAACAGTAAAGACAAAGGCAAGGAGAAAGGGTGTGGATCCCATAGAGGACTTGCCCAGGTAGCAGCATCCAGCCCATTGCTACCTCAAAGTGGGGCCAAGGGAAGCTCTGCCCAACAAGACAACATCAAAGAAAAGGAGCAAGGCAAAGCAATGACCACAGCATCGGAAAAGGCAAATACCACGATCGTGTAAAAGGTGAAGACAAAGAAGTGTGCTGGGCCACTTTAAAGTCCCTGCAACTGTGAGTCTGTCCTGACTGCATGCTCAGGCAGACCAGGCCTAGGGCCTCATTACAACATTGCCGGTACCCTGGCGGTAAATCTGCCAGTATGGAATTTCCATTACCAACAGTCAGGTCGTCGGTATTACCGCTAGATTACGAGTGTAGGGTTGACAGTGTAATCCCATTTCATGGAGTCTAATAGAACTCCATGGGGGATTTGCCGGTATTACAAGCGCCTGTAATACCAGCGAAATGTGCCCTTAGCTGGAGGTAATTCCTCCACCCCACAGGCAAACTTGTAGTTGGCCGGTGAGGAAACATGCCGGTATACGTTAAGACCGGCACGTTAATTCCGCACCAGCCAACATGTAATGAGGCCCATAGACGAGGCATTAGTGTGCTTTAGCTTAGGCCCCGATATTGAATATGCTTCATCCCTCACTCATCCCACTGTTTTGCTTAGATTGGTACCCCTACAGGTGAACCCCGCTTCTGTAGATATTCCCTTCCTCTCTTGGAAGAAACCAACACGAGTCTGAAAAAACCTACAAGTACTGTGTCCAAGCACCTAAGTGTGACGGGTCCAATACAGCTACCCCAGGATGAAAAACGCGTCGATGATATTGTAAGTATGAATAATGTGGAGCTGCTTTAAAAATGTTTTTATTTCCCAGCACTGGTGTGGGTAATTGTTTTTCAAATGCGTGTGAGGATGTCTTTGCTTTTACTTCCCAAATGTGTTTCCCTGTAGATATATGGGTCAAGGACTGGATTCCAGGCACACCACTTCCTAGAGCCGATGGAGTTTAAAGTGAAAGATTCTCTTTTCTTCTCTGTAGCATATATGTCCCGCTCTGTGTGTTCCTTTCATTGCTCATTCAATCGTCTTACCAACATCCGATGAAGAAGTCTATGGGCCTTCCAAAGCCTAAGCATCTCACCATCTCTGTCCAATTAGTCCAACAAAAGGTATCAAAACTTGTTTGATTTAAAAACTGGACTTTTCCCTAGACACAAATGAAAGAAAGTTTAACCACAACCTGTCTGCTGCAAGTCGTATGGTGGTACCTGGGTCCGTGATACTAAGTCTAAGCATCATTTGGCAGGTAAAGTTCTGATATGGTCAGGTACTTAGCCCATATAGCAGACATTTCCATAATATGCCCAGGCATTTCGACCGATTCTGTGCCATCATGTGCCCTGGTACTATCCTAATATATTAGGCATTACACCAAATGCCCAGGGAATTTCACCATTTAACAATTTACCTAGGAACTACCATTATGTGCCCAGATACTCTAATTATGTGTAAGGTGATGTCAGGCTATGCACAGTGATAATGGGCCTCATTACAACCCAGGAGGTAAGGGGTTAACGGCAGCGTTAACAGCGCCGACCCTTACCGCCTGAGTACGAGGTCCCTTAGCGCCATGGCGCTTTTAACACCTGCTTTTAGCAGGTGTTAAAATCCATGGCGCTAAGGGACCATGGAGTTAATTACGCCACCGTAACTTACGGAGGCGTAATTAACGCCTTCCCCACTCCCATTATGCCCTATGGGGCAAAAATGGGAATGGGGAAGGGTAAATGGGGATTGGGGACTTACCGCCCCGCCAAGGTCGGAATGGGGCGGTAAGTCCGCCAACCACCATGGCGTAAACGTAGTTTACGCCATGGTGGTAAAGTCACGGCCCAGGCGGTAACTTACCGCCTGGGTCGTAATGAGGCCCAATGCTACCTTTTTCTCAATTTTGTAAGGAACTTGGGGTTGGTCACCCTAAGTTACATGGGGGAACCCAGACGTGGACCCCTTGCTCACTGTGGTCAGACAGGCAGACCTTCACCTCACTGTTGAGGCCCAATAAGGCTGAAAAATGTGTCTGGGGTTGCTGTTGGTACTCTTGTTCAAAGGAGGTTTGCCTGGCATTTCGGTGCTGGACTGCCCTTGTGGGCGGGACAAAGACTGATATGCAAATGGATATTCCTCCTTTGTGAAAAGTACAGTGAGCAAAAAGTGATGGCTGCAGACTCTCACAGTGGGTAAAACCACAGAACAGGTTATCATGCCATGTTCTTTTGAGAGAGGGGCGCCTGCTACCTTTTTTGCATTTTTATAAGGAACTTGGGGTTGGTCACCCTAAGTTACCTGGGGGAACCTTGCTCACTGTACTCAGCGAGGTACAGCTCCACCTCACTGATGAGGCCCAACAAGGCTGAAACATGTGCCTGCGGTTGCTGTTGGTACTCTTGTTCAAAGTAGGTTTGCCTGGCATTTCGGTGCTGGACTGCCCTTGTGGGCGGGACAAAGACTGATATGCAAATGGATATTCCTCCTTTGTGAAAAGTACAGTGAGCAAAAAGTGATGGCTGCAGACTCTCACAGTGGGTAAAACCACAGAACAGGTTATCATGCCATGTTCTTTTGAGAGAGGGGCGCCTGCTACCTTTTTTGCATTTTTATAAGGAACTTGGGGTTGGTCACCCTAAGTTACCTGGGGGAACCTTGCTCACTGTACTCAGCGAGGTACAGCTCCACCTCACTGATGAGGCCCAACAAGGCTGAAACATGTGCCTGCGGTTGCTGTTGGTACTCTTGTTCAAAGTAGGTTTGCCTGGCATTTCGGTGCTGGACTGCCCTTGTGGGCGGGACAAAGACTGATATGCAAATGGATATTCCTCCTTTGTGAAAAGTACAGTGAGCAAAAAGTGATGGCTGCAGACTCTCACAGTGGGTAAAACCACAGAACAGGTTATCATGCCATGTTCTTTCGAGACAGGGGCACCTGCTACCTTTTTTACATACACATGTACTTATAGCATTGTGCTCACTTAACATATCCATACAGACATGCACATGAAAATCCACATGCACTGGCAACTGCATGCATTAACTGATGCCATCAGTTATGCCGATGCAGGCAATCCCACCCATACACCCCTATAATATGGGTTTAGACAAATGCACTCATAAAAAGATGCACGTGTAGTGGCACGTGTGCATGTTTTGGCATTCACCAATGCACACACATACAAGCATGAACATACCAGTGAACAGGAAGGGAGGCTGGTCAGATAACAGTTAATTATCATCTGAGCTGATAACGAACCATTCTATGTTCTTACACGTGGGTAAAAAACGTTCCTTGCGTGTAGCAGGTCCGCGGACAGAGGTGAGAGAGAGTAGTGGGTAACAAGGGAGCTATCCTAGTAAAATATGAAGAAGATTTTTTTGCAGACTTAAAAGATCCTCAAGCTGTGGGCTATTGCAGTTGCAGCGCCACAGTCAAATAAGGTAGATACTGAGGATGGTATGGGTATGCACTTTGCATGGCGATATCCTACCATAGTGACCCACGTGGATCTATAAACCGAGCGTTGTCAGTTCCGTGGCCACCATACATACTGGAAGAAGCCTTTAAGCCTCATCTGGCTTTCAATGGCACAGAGAGTTCTGGTTTGATGAGTGATGGCAGACCTAATGAGGGGGCTCACTGTGATTGTTTTAAGGACCACCAATTGATCCTTCATGTACCTCCGCTCACACTGAGGAGGCCAGGCATCGGCTTGTGTCCCTTTCCACAAACATACTTGCTATCCCTTACTTGATATCCAGTGAGGTGGCACCTCTGTTGGCTTCAGGCACACAGAATGGCAACCAAAGCATTACCGAAAGGCGATGTTTCTAACCCATAGAATGGCCTCCCATCTGAAGGAAAATTAATCGAGAAAAGAACAACTGCTAAACCTAATGTCTCCATCAATCAAAAAACCGGGATGCAATCGTCCAACCACAGAGCAAAACACAAGATGTAACTGATCGATCAGAGCAGCTGACCGAAGTCAGGCTCCATGCAAGATTGGTATGCAATAGATTTGCAAGAAATCTAAAGCTCTAAATGGCCAGACCTAACTAACAGTTTTTACATTTACAGTGCATAAATCAGACAGACATTTTTACAATTCAAGCCCTGGCCACTGAGAAAAACAGCAAGCCCTTGGAGGGTAGGGAATTGGAATCTTGGATTTTGACTGAAGCCTCTCACAGTTCTAATGCCTGCAATTACTGATGCTAATATTAAACAAACAACCCGCATTCCTGTCATGTATGGACTGACAGAAAAAGGACAAACATAATGACAGAAATAGTTGGACTGCCTAATGCCTAATATCGCTACTAGAGCTGAAAAAGCATAATTTGCAGAAGATTTAGACCAAATCATAGGTATAAATATCAGCTTCCAAATGATAGCTTGTTCATTCAACAAAAAACACTCTTGGCATGGGTTATGAGTGGAAATGTTGACGATATGTCACAATTGTAGTACAGTAACCACATCAAAGCCCTTTTAGTTAGCAATGCCGCTAATCATTTTGTTTAAGTTCAAAACGAGTGTTACAACTTTCATCAACAAGTTGATTGTGCACTAGTGAATCCCCTTCACTTAACACAAAGCCAATTCACAAAGGCTCACTGGAAGTGTACATCATAGATGATGGAGTTTGGGCTGGACTAGCCCATTTGGGGATGGATTCAGATTGATTTGCCTGTGTTTTTGTGTATCCTTCCGTAGTTTTATAGCAGGCTGAAAATTGATGGCCTGCCCAGAGCACTGCCTGTGGTTATGATTTATCCCAAGCCTCAGAGCTATCACCCCCCCAGTGTTGCACTAGTGTATTTCACAGCCCTTGGTGCTGTGAAAGTGTGCCATGATCAGTAAACACATTGTTAGTTTCTTGGTCTGATCCTGCTATACCTATAAAAGAATTTGTTTTTCTACCTCAGCACGGCACATGTGCAGCCATGCGCCATTTCCTTGGGCGCCACCTCTCCGTCAAGCACCATGCCTGACTCCTATCTCCAAGCAGCAGGGGGGGTGCTTGAGCAGCATCCCTCTGTGTGTTCACGAAACAATGCTCAGGTCCAGAGGGCAAGTCAATCCTGGACTCTAAGCTGGCTCCGCCAGTAGAGACAGAGCACCCAAAGCAAAAGGGTACAGGTCTACTGCATTACTGCACGCAACTGTCTTCTAAATCTGTTCGCTGCAAAATATCACCCAAAACCAGATGCTGAATTTGCTAATTGCTGCACCCTACAGGCTACTAATTAGACTGGTTACCAAACAAGTAGCCTGTATTTAGCCTGCTTATTGCACAGCATGAGCCACTGGAAGGGGGTTATTACTCCAGTAACTGATTATGATGGTGGGATCCATGCAAGTGGATATCTGTTGATATGGTGGTTGCTGTGTGATACCAGTTGGTGATAGAATGATAGGGTGGCCATTGTTGTAGGGGGAAATCCATAGGCCCACAGACGTGCCCTATGGTTGCTCACGTCACACAGGCTTCTGGATTGGGATCCGCGATCACACAGAATGACATTAAATAATGAGACAGACAAGGGTACTTCCACTAATGGAGTCTGCTGCAGTACTAGCGCACAAACCCGCAGGAGGCTCCTTTTATTAGGAGCGTGTCACGACATGGTCATAACTCCCAGCCTTAAAGGGAACATCACCACAGGCATTATAGTTCATTTTGCCAGCCTCATTTGCTATACACCACAGTCAGGGCAGAGGATCACTAGATCAAATTAATTACCCCCAAAGCCGATTTGCCTGGTGCCAACAACAGCTGCTGCCAATTTGTGCCCATCTTGGTTTCCTAGTAAGCCTCTTGAGAAAATAGTTCAGGGCGTGAAGAAGGTTCTGGAAAGATCCTGCACCAAAAGCCTACGTGTTGCACATGCCGAAATCGTGACACCATCTCAGATAGAGAAGCTGGGGTATCACAGAGATACCCGTAATTCCTTAAAAAGGATGGCATCGGGCATTAGTAGACAGATTTTTAACCACCGCTCCAATGCATTGCAATGGGCAAAAATGTTTTTTTCTGGCCAGTTAGAAGATATGTCTTTATTAACTTGGAAAGGGTTAATCGGTACAATGGATATTAGCTATCAAAGGGTGTTCTGCACCTATAAGAAGGTTCATGCTTTATGACTCACACCTGGCAAATATATTCTCAACTCTGCGTGGCTTGTTGTTGCAATGTTGTATTTACTTTAGTGGTAGAATGTCCAAAGGTCGATAAGGCAATGTTTGAGAGAACGAATGTTGACAAACAGGTAAATATAACGGAATAGGTTTAGGTAATCAGTAGGGAAATGAGAACAAATAAAAAATAAAAAATAAACAGAAGAGGGGCACAAAACAGAAGCTGGAGGAGTAGAAGCAGACTCTCTGATCATTTTGATAAAACACACACAGCTAAACCTGAAAATGAAGATAGATTTTCAAATTGGATGACGTTGTAAAACGATCTTTAGACTCAAACAAGGAAAACCATATTGTGAAAACATAAAAATTGATATGAGGCTGGGAGGTCCAAAGGAAACACACCAACACAGGTTACAAAGGACATACAAATGCTTTATTTAAAAGCTACAACAGTTACCAAAGTCAATTGACAAACGGATAGCTATTCGGCTCTCAGAGTAACGTAACGAACTTCAATGAAGGTTCGATGCATTAGTAGATAGACCGTACATTGGAATATTTGGGTCTTTTATATGGTTTGTCCAGCCCTTGGCCAACCCTCTCGCGGGTTAACCATTCTTGGGATCAGGCCTAGGGTTCCTTGCCAGGTCAATCCTATAATGTATGCATTTTGATCAGTTTCGCTGATATAGTTGTTCATTTACACATAGGTCAGCAATAGGACAAGGTCTCAGTTCGCAACCCCGACAAGTGACCTGCAGGCATATTAATTATTCGTGTGTGCGGAGGTCACAACGGCCAGAATCTCATTCAGAATGTCATTCAGCCTCCATTTTGATGTTCAGGGTGACTTCCACATTTACAAGAGGACCTAAAATGGCAGCTAAATCCAAGATGGCGACTTACATTACTTTTCGTTAAGGTCAAGACCTTGCCGCGGAGTCTATTTACATGATATTTTAGACAACTTGGCGTAGGCCAATACACATTCAATTACTGCGACAGGAGGCATAATATTATTTCAATTCCAACAATATGAAGTCTTCCCACTGGAGGTAGAACTTTAGCTGTCTTTTTCAGGGTCTCTCGGTTTTATTTTTCACTAATTTGACATGAAAACATTAATGTGACTTATCAGAAATTGTTCAGGAATAGGTTTGTCTTATAAGGGCAATGAGGAGGCAAATATCACATTATAACAAAAAAAGTATCTTTTTACTTTGGGCTTTCCTGTTCTGAAGGGGTGCTGCGTGGTTTGTTTTATGTTGACTCATTTAATCCTCTAAGGAGTCCTTTAAAATCAAGAGGCCTGATCTATATACTTACAAGATGGTGTTGGAACTACATTCAGCTTTGGGAGCTTGGCTGCACAATTTGGGTGTTTTATTATACTTAGACTCATGCCAATGGGGTTCTCGCTACATAATCAAATGAGGGACTATTTTGTAAAAACAAAAGCTGGCCTTCCCACTTAAACGCACTGGGTGAGACCTGGCCTTGCAAAGAATTATGGCAATTCAACGCAATAGTCAACATAATGTTTTGTACAACATGTCCTGCGTTGGGATAGCTTTAGGTAAATCTTCAATGAAAATTAGAAGGCTTCATTATTAATAAAATGTTGGAATAACTTGAACTACCTTAACTCAGCTCTGCTGTCACCATATCACTTAAATGCTATTTAGTGTGACGTGTGTTGTTTAACCTGTCCCGTGGGCATCATGCTTGCTTTACACTTCATACCAGCACAAAGTCATGCCAGCATACAAAAACATAACTGGCTGCACCAGAGTAGACCAGTCTAGCTACATAATAACGCTCATCATGTTTACTTTACCATTGCTGCCCCGTAACAAATGCCATGCCACAGTATGAAAGTAGAGATTGACTGGTTGCACCAATGGAACGCAGCCTACCAACATAATAACATTCATCATGCTGACTTTACCCTTCATGCCAGTAACAAAAATGCCATGCCACAATAAGAAAACATAACTAGACTATCTGCACTGATGTCGGTCATTCTAGCTACATAATAACATTCATCATGTTTGCTTTACCCTTGATGCCCAGTAAAATATATCTATGCCATGGTAAGAAAGTACAGCTAGACTGGCTGCACCAAAGTGTTACAGTCTAGCAACATAATAGCCCTTTATCCTTGATGCACAGTATAAGTGCCATGCTGTAATGAGAAATTATATGCAGACTGGCACCACTAATGTAGGGCATTCTAGAAATGATAGCACTAATCATGTTTGCTTGACCGTTGAGGCGAAGTAAAAAATGCCATGCCACAGTAAGAAAGTATATGCAGACTGGCACCACTAATGTAGGCCAGTCTAGCCACATAATAACACTTATCATGTTTGATTTACCCTTAATGGCAAGGAACATGACATGTCATGATAATAAGTAAATGCAGACTATCACCACTAATGTAGGCCAGTTTTTCCAAGTAATACAACATATCATTTTGCTTTAACCTTGAAGCCCAATAACAAAATGCAATGCCACAATAAGAAAGTAATTGCAGTCTGGCACCACCAGTCTACCACATAATAACAGTTATCATGTTTTCTTTACTCTTGATGCCAAGTACAAAATGCCATGCCACATGAATAACATATATGCAGGCTGGTGCCATCAAAGAAGGCCAGTCAAGTCACGTATAACATTGTTCATGTTTGCGTTACCCTTGATGCATAGTAAAAAAAAGCTGTACTGAGAATCAAAGGTAAAGCAAAAAAGAATGCCATATCCTCAGTAGCCACCATCCTAGATTTAGCATCCCTACTCCCCTTCACACACTCAGAAACACATGCTCTCAGAAATGCACATTCATAAAACATACACTCTCTGTTTCACCAGCACATTCATACATCATTTAAACCGTTACTTGCATGCACACATACATAAAACTAAACAGACCAGCATACTGTGACAGGGCCAGAGTTGTGGCCCTGTCAATAAGAAGAGGGATTCCATCCCAGCCCAACACGGGTGCCTGAGTGCAGGCAGTCCCCCTCCCCACTGCTCCTTACCTGCGGTGATGCTGGCATCCAGGCAGGAGCAGCACAGCAGCTGTGAGATAGATGCCGGAGCAGCGGAATGCAGAAAAGGAATAAGTGCCGTCAGCAGCACAACATCAGTTGGCTTACGCAGGACGTGGGAAAGGATTGGAGGAAACCAAGGGGTACCGTGAACACCACAACACCGCCCAGTAAAGGAGGCAGCGCAGCAGACCTGAAGCAGGGCAACACCACCACTGGTCACTGCAAAAGGAGAATGAAATGAGCCCTCAAGCCCACCGTGGATTGTTCCAAAACGGGGAAAGCCCTATGAATCAGGGCCTCACTACACCATCATGGAGTTTGGTACAGGGGAAAAGTTTCCACAGAGGCTTTGGAGAACACTTGGTCCTGAAAGGCCTATACAAGCTCCAGGTCAGAAACGCAGCAGGATCCATTTTAGAAAGGGGCAGGGCTTGTTAGCCCTTTTAAGTCCTCACGTGGCATTGCCCTGTCACCCTCCTGGAGCCAGGTAAGTGATTGGACAGGGTGAGTATCCAATCCTGGGATGTGGAGGGGGGATATAAGGAGGTGTGCATGAATGTGTAAGCGTGAGTTAGTTGGGTGAGGACAGGGAAAGGTAGGAGGACGTCCGAGAGACCAGGAGGAAAAAGTAATTGGAGAGTGGAGGATATTGTTAAGGTGAGGGGCTGTCGAGTATTTTTTGTGAGCGAGGGGAGAGTGTGAGTTGTAGAGGTAAAGTAGGAGTAGCAGAGAGGTGTAGTAGTAGCAGTGTCAGAGATGCTAGTAGTAGTCGGGAGTAAAGGTAGTAGGCAGGTGGTAGTGAGTGAAGGAATTAAATAGTAGAGTAGTAGTCGGTAGTAGAGGGGTGTGCAGGGCACGATTTCCCTCAGTGTCCCTGAGGGTCTGATCAGGGGCTAGTGAGGGGGGTGTGCAGGGCACGATATACCTGGGAGTCCGCAGAGAGAAAGACAGTAGAAGGGTAGGGGTAGTAGCAGAGTGGGAATAGCAGTAGACAGAGGGAGAGTGACAGTGAGTGGGAGTATTGGAGTAGCTATTGGCATAGAGAAAAACAGCTTCTGAGACGCTAGGAAGATCAGGAGTGGAGAAGGAAGTAATACTGAAGGGTGGAGGTGGAAAGGTGGAGTGCGAGACTGGAGGGTCAGTAAGAAGTGAGATGAGGGACATTAAAAGGGATTAGGGCCAGGTGCGAGAGTGTACACACAAAGACAGCATGACACTGGGTAAATGAAGGCACTGCTCATTACTGCCTGGGAATACTATGCAGGAATAGGTAAGGGAGAGTTACAAGATCCCTAGGGAGTGAGCCAGCCAACGTTTTAGGGGAACCAGCTGAAGTATAGAGAGAAGACAGATAGAGGTTACTGGTCTTAGTATTACTGACAACCCGTTAGGCATGTCTGGGTTAGGGGGGTGGGAACCAAGCCTGGGACACCCAAGAGAGGAAAGGGCCAGCCCTAGCACCAATCCCACAAAGATCCCAGCAACCCAAAGAACCTTAAGACAAAAAGCCATCCTCACAATCTTTTATTTCAATAAACACCCTTGGACTTTCTTTAAGAGTCAATGTGATTCTCTGTGACAGGACCACCCTGTCACAATACCCATTCACACATACATACATACATACATACATACACATTTCATAAACATAAATCATTCACCTTACCTGCTCACACTCTCAGCACTTGCTGCCATGGAGGACCGGATGGTTCGACCCTCTTCCCCACCGCTTGAACACGCTGACTGACAGGAGAGGACTCCTCCCCTTTCAGTCAGCATGTGTACACCATTTTTTTATTTTATTTTTCTCAAGAACTTGGTGAAGCAAATACAATACAGTGTATGCATGCAAGAATGTTTGGATGACACAGTTGCATGTATACAGCACCCATTCAGGGTATAACATAACAAATGTTCTCATATCTCTGCGTCATCTGTGTTTTGGGATGCAATAAACCCTGTTAAATAAGTACAGAAATCAGACCATATGTCCTTAGGACGGCTACTAGTTGGCAATAGAGTTACACATAGTTCTTCCATGTCATTTGCCCAGATAATACAATTTAACCACACTTTCTTTGTTTGCAGTTATTTCCGATTCCATCTCAACAATATACCTTTCTTACCTAGAAGTAAACCTAGATTCAGAAACCTGCACTTGGTCAACTCCATTTGACCAACGTAGCCCAATAAACAGTCTTATGCGGTCGATTCCAATTATTGCCTCAGGACATTTGACAATACCTAGATATCAGACCTACCCTGCCTGCTGCCTTAAACCCAGCACTTGCCAATTGCTGGCTGCACTACCACTGTTTGTTGTTTTTTTATTTATTTATTATTGTTTATCTGTTTCGCCTTTGCTCCGCACTTTCCACTTCTCACCCCTTCCATGCACTTTCCCCTCCCCCTCTCCCATGCACTTGCACGTTCTCAATGTCACTGGGCCTAGTACGATCGCTGTTTTGTTCACCCCTGTTCCCCTCCCTTGCCTTGTCGCGCTCTGAAACACTTGTGTACGAGCGCAATAGAAATAAAATATCAATATCAATATCAATACTTGACAGACCGTGGACCAGTAAGTGTATAGTTTTGGACACGACAATAGCATATGCAGTAAGGCAGCATTCTCAGAACGGCACCTAGGGCATGCCCCCTCACCATCTGCCTGAAATAGTCGAGTTTTCGATGGTGCACAATGCAGTCTATTGAGAACCTTGAAGTGTATGAGGCAGTATTTAGAATTGAGAGATATTCCTTTAGCTAGTCCAAGTATTGCTTTCCAGTGCGCATCTGCGCACTCTACATTTAGATCTGCACGCCATCTAACCCTGGCAGTCATTACAGACTGTTTCCCAGTGTGCGGTGCTATCTTATATAGTGTGGAAATCATTTTCTTGCCTGCTATATCATTTATTAAGTATGCTAGGAACGCTTGCAAGGGTGGTTCCTCTGAAAAGGTTGGTCAACGTGTTTGAAATGCAGCCTTCATGTGAAGATAGTAAAGTAGTTGTAAAGGGTTATCTGCTATGTATGTCTTAATGTTCTCCCATTCTATAAAACCTTCCTCTAGGTGCTGATACCCCAGAGTCAGTTTATGGGCCATTCTCCAAGTCCTTTCTATGCTACTACCCATAGTAGGAGAAAACACTGAAGTCCCCCATAGTGGTATTCGCTTGTCATATGTGGCTTCAGTTCCCTGCTGTCCACAAATGGGAATATTTCTGATTTGTTGCTATTTAAGAGGCGACCCGAATTCCTGCAGAAATTTACCACCACTTTCACTAGCCTTTCTACATTTATCTCTGGGTCTCGTACATATAGTAAAATATCGTCTTCATTTAATGAAATTACTTCTGTATGCCCCCCTAATCTAATAACAACTCTACTGTGGTTATCCTGTATCAGGACCGTTAAAGGCTCTGTCACCATAGTGACCAACAGTGGCAATCGGGGGCATCCTTGACGTTTCCCACCCTGTAAGTGAATTATCTGGGAGCGCATCACTTTTGTGTACTCTGGTGAATGGTTGTGCATAAAGAAAAATAATCCAAGCTACAAAGTTAGGTCCAAAGCCATAATAAATCAGCACTTGAAATAATAATGGCCATGATACTCTGGCAAACGCTTTCTAGACCTCTAATGATACTGTAGAAGCGTGTGCTTCCCGGGGCACCCGGGACATGACATTATATAACCTATGCAGGTTTAAAGCTGTAGAACAGCATGGTATAAAACCCAACTGGTCTGGGTGCCCAATATAAGGCATCAGAGGTGACAGTCGGGTCACTATTGCGTTGGCAAATATTTTTGCATCTGTGTTTATGAGTAACAAAGCTGCTAAGAGTCACATCCCTCTGCTGCTTAGTCTGGTTTAAGCAATAGGACTATGCTTGCCTCCTACACCATTTACGGTAGTTTACCCTTCATGAGCGCCGACTAACTATGGAGAGAGGATCACTTGGTATTCTCTATAGAACTCTGGGACTAGACCATCCAAGGTGGCGCTTTACTGTTCAGTCAGTCCTGAATGGGGGCTTCAATTTCACCCAGAGATGGAGGTATCTCAAGAGTCTTGCTTGCTTCTTTGGATAAAAGTGAGGTTGTAATTGCCTGCAGATATTGCATCATCTCACTTTGGGTGACACTCCCCTTTGGTTGGTAAAATTCTAAGTAAAATACTAAGTAAAACGCACAGAACACAACATTTATGCCCATGTCAGTGTACGCTATTAAAGATTTTATATAGGGTATTGTAAGGGTGCAGAAGTATGAGACTGACACACAGGTGTCATAATTTTGGGCAAAGACTTTTATTTATAAGCAAAAGAAGATAAAACCTACCTATCCCAAACTCTTAGAGGGGTTTCCCTGCCTGAACAAAATATTAAGGAAATGTCAGAATGTCCATAACTAAAAAGCTCACCGTCCCTTGTTAAAACTTTACTTTCATCCCTTGCACTTATAACCAAACTAAACTGGATTTTTCTCTTCTGAGTACAGAAGAATGACTCTCTTCTTCTGGGTGGGTATAGTTCACAAAGTAGGGGGAATGGCTCCCTTCCCGTGGCCTTTATCAGACTGGTGTTTTCACAGTTCCACAAAGTAGGGGGAATGTCTCCCTTCCCCTGGCCTTTCTCAGGCCCTTGAGGAGCCTCTGCAAGGGCTTAGTTTGGCAAACCTGTTGTACTCTTCTACCAGGTACTGCCACAAGGAAGATCTATGTCTGAGGAACTACTCCTCAGTCACAGCTTTTTCCATGGCCCTGTATTTGTCCATCAAGTTATCTTTCAGGATCCCTGGTACACCCCCCTTCCAGGTACACCGGTTCTCCGCTCTCGGGTCCCAGGCTCCTTCACAATGGCTTCTCGTTCTTGGGTCCCAGACCCCTTTACATTGGCTTTAGTTCTGGGGTCACAGAACACTTCACCTTGGCTTTTCAGTCTTGGTTTACAGGCCCCTTCACATTGGTTTCTCTTGCCCCCTCAGCAATCCGGGCCTCCCTTTAGCTTCTGTATGGGCTCCCGGTTGCTCACCTTGGTCTGACGGTTCTTCAAAGTTGTTTCCTGATTGCACATTGCCATTCGTGGCTCCCCAGCACTTCCTGAGAGTCGGGAACTGTGCATTTCTGCTGACCATCTCTCACAACGCTCTTCTGCACCGGGAGCCTTGGCCTCTTCCAGCTTCAGTGTTTTGGTCTTTTCTGGAGCAGGTAAGGACACTGCAACATCTCCCACCACGACCCAGTCCGCAGCTGCAGGACCAGCTTCTGCGCCTCCAGTATGAGTATGGTACCTTTGCTCGCATTGCCTCAGGGAAGGAACTGGCACACAGGTTAGTCCCGTTTCCATCTTTAAGCCACGTTTTGCTTGAAAGCTTGACTACTCAGTTAGGTTGCATGGAGGCTTCCTCATTGCTCTGCCTCTTCTCCTCGTCTCAGTAGGTTGTGATGAAGGTACAATGGAGTCAATACTACTCTTCTTCATCCCACTACTAGAGGTGTTAGTGGTTTGACACAAGTATATAGGGAAGTTTTTAGGGTTAGAGGAAGGTAAGGAAGGGTGTGTGAAAGAGGGGGTGAGTGTTGGAAATACCACGTTGGCCCATGATGTCCTACCTAATACCCAGAGGGGTAATCCCTCCCCAGGAGAGCGTCCCTCTGAGTACCAGGGTGACTATCGAGTAGTCTCATCACCCTGGCTTCATGGAAAGGGTCTGCCCCTTGGGGAGAAGGGACGACATCACAGGCTTCATCACAGTATGTGCTTGTTTTCCGCGTCAGACCTGACCAATCGGGTGAGTATACGGCCAGGCCTATCTGCTTCACTCTACTTCCAAGCCATCACTGGCCTATCTACAAGCTTCAATTCTCTCTGTGCAGTGACTCGCAAGCCATCAAGTTCAGTCTTTACATCTAATCATCCCTTGGGTGTGGATTATGTCAGTATTGCTGCTGAAGGGTTTTTAGCCTGGCTTCCCTCTCATCTAGATCTTTTCTTACAGCTTTCAGTCCCCCGAATTCGGTAGGCGTGGCCACTCCTCTTACAGATACCTTAAAGGCCTGCAATAACAACATTAGGGAGGAAACCAGTCCCACATTATTTTCGAAGAAGGAGGTCACATGTTGTGCAGGGTAAGTGAAAATGCGGGGTTTAGTAGCCTGGATGGCTTAAAGCGCCATAGTAGTCTCTGCCTACCCTCCGTTGGCATTTGGATTGTTCGAAGTATCGTGAAATGATCAGACAGTGTCCGGGGGCACATCTTTCATTCAGATACATTATTAAGCAATGTGTTAGATATTAGCCATTTGTCTATCTGTAAGTGCATCTCATGAACCGTGGAGTAGTACATATACTCCATGGTTTATAGTCAAAATCTCGAAAATTAAAATCTTGAAAAAAAGCACGAATTAAAAATCTCGAAAAAAAAATATCGATTTTTTTTTTCAATGCGTTTTTTTTCAAAATGGGGGGGTTCCCCCCAACCCCCCTTTTTTCATTTTTTTTTATTTTACCCCTTTTTTTACTTACCTGACCCCAAATACACATATAAATAAATAAATAAAAAATTTGTTGTTTTTTTTTTGAGATTTGTAATTCGTGCTTTTTGTAATTCGAGATTTTATTTTCGGTATTTTGACTGACCACCATAATCCATGTCTGTGTCATGCAATGTCTGGCAAACATCCAGCAAGTCTAATGAGCATACATTTTCAAGTATAATCAGCGGCAATTTAGTGAGGGGCGTGTGCACAGTGCCTGTGCAATTCCTCTCTGGTGTTCAGATATCTGCATCAAATAATCTCCTCCATCGGATTCGAGGTGCAGTATCCTAAAGCCCTATCATAGAAGTCCGGGTCATCAATAATTGGCCCATAAATATTGACCAGTAATACTTCCCTCTTAGAAAGTATTCCATGTGCCAAGACATACCACCCTTCTGCATCCATTCTGGTCTCCTTATGGGTGACTGTAAAGTGTGGTGTATCAGTGTCATAACTCCCCTGGCTCTCGTTGAGTAGGATGTGTAATACCACTGATTACCACAACTCAGGGCAAACCCCACCACCTGTTGTTCTTGTGCATTGGACTCTTGTAGGAACAGTAGTTTGGCACCCTGCCTATCTGCATATGTGGCAATCTTGCGGGCCTTAACAGGATTACATAGCCCCAGTACATTCCAACTGAGAAGGGAAATACCCTGCACATGTTCACGTGACTGTACCATGAGAGTTACGTAGTACTATGGTGCTTAGAAATTCTAGTCATTTCATTTCCATTCTCCTCTCCAACCTCCACGAACTGCATTTTCCAATTTTTCCCCCTCCATAGCCCCAATCCCTACCCCTCCCTCACTGCCCCCAAACTCCATCAGTTTAAACTCCATCCCCAACAATCCCCCAAAACAACCAAAGCTGTTGCATTTGCAAGGGGCAAACTGTTACCGTGCCAAGCAGTATTCTGACCATTTATTTATTTATTTTATTTGCTGATAGAATAAATGTCTCAGGGCTCCACAAGACAAAAAAGTGGGGGACAAGGGAGAAAGATACCAATAACGGTTCTACTAGGCCTTCTGACATTTGGATCTTGCAAGTGCAGTAACAAGAAGTGCGAGGGATGGGGGGAGTGCCGCTCTGTGTGAAAAGCAAAGTGCTAGGGTGGGAAGGGAAGTGCAGGGTAAAGAGGAGAGAGTGAAAGTGAAAAGGTGGTTGAGGAGGAAAAGAGGGTAGCAGGGGCTAGACAAGTGGTAAGGGGAGACCAGGAGGGCAAGTGCCAGGGATTGCATGGGGGCCAGGGGATGGAAGTCAACATGCTAAGTTCGAGGAGGGGAGTGGACTGGGAGGGGGGCCTGGTGCCCTGTAGAACTCAGAGGGAACCAGGCAGCCAGTCACTGTGGCATACTGGGGTGTTACCAGGGGAGGGGGAGAGGGAAGGAAGAAGAGAAAAGGAGGGTCTTGATGAGCTTCTGGAAATTAAGGAGATCCGGCTCAAGTCTGAGAGGGGCAGGGAGACCATTCCATAGGTAGGCTCCTGTGGAGGAGAGATATCAACCCCCTCACTCTCTGCATAGAGAAGCATTTGCTCTGCAGTGAGTTGCAGCTTGAAGACCAAAGGGCTCTAGCAGGGAGGCATGTAGGGAGTTGGATGTAGCAGGGTCTCAGGCTCCAGAAAGCCTTGTGGATGATATAGAGGGTCTTGAGCTTGATCCTAACAGCAACCAGGAGCAAGTGGAGAGATTTTAGGGCTGGAGAGATGCAGTCCCTGGGCTTGAGGCAAAGGGAAAGTCCTGCAGTCCTATTCTGGATTAGGTGAAGAGGATGAAAGGAGGATAAAGGAAGATTGAGGAAGTGGATGTTGCAGTAGTCCAGCCTAGAGAAGGCCAGAGCTCTGGAGGCATTGAGTTTCTGGGGGAAGGTGAAGAAAGGGAGAATGCCTCTGATGAGGTGCAGTGGGCCTTCTTGGCAAGGTCTGCAATGTGAGGAGAGAAGGCGAGAGAGGTTGCCCCACAAAAGGGTGAGGTGACCCAAATAGGGCAGCCAAATGGTAGGAGGGAAGGAGGGAGCTGGGGTCCCAATAAGAACGATCTCAGTCTTACTGGCATTAAGGAAGAGATCATTGTCAGCACAACATGACTGAATAGCAGTCAGACAGTCAGGGGTGAGAGAGGAGGAAGAGGAGGCAGTCGAGGGAAGCTTGAAGGAGAGCTGCATGTTATCTGCATAACACTGGAAGTGAGGAGAGAAGGAGGAGATCAAATAGGCCAGAGGGGCAAGGTAGATGTTGAAGAGCCACGGGGATAGGATAGAGCCTCGAGGGACGCTGCAGTTGGAGAGCGTGATTGCGGAGAGAAAAGGGCCCAGTTGAACCTGGCAAGTTCGGTCAGAGAGGAATGAGGTCAACCAGCCCAGTGCCAGGCTGGTGATGCCATGGGTGTCACGGAGCCGATTTGTCAGGGTGCCATGTTTGACTATGCCAAAGGTAGAGGAGAGATCCAGAAGGATAAGAATGGATGGAGAGTTGGAATTGAGATTTGAGAGCAAGTTTTCACAAGTTTTCAGTAGAGCAGTTTCCATGCCTCTTGCCGCTCTGATGCCAGACTGGTGGTCGTTGAGACAACCAACAGATTCAGTGTGTCGGGTCAATTGGGAGATGAACAGCTTCTGCAGGAGTTTACCCAGGAAGGGGGTACTGGAGATAGGGCAGTAGTTAGCCGGGCAGGAGGTGTCGGCAGAGGGCTTTTTGAGGAGAGGATGCACAAGGGAATGCTTGAAGGCTAGTGGGAAGGAGCCAGTGGCAAAGGAGTGATTACAGAAATCAGCCAGGGCTGGCTAAAGGGAGGCAATGTTGTCCTTGAACGTTCTGGAGGAGCAGGGGAGCACTTATTTTGAGGAGACTTTCATAGAGAGAAATTGTCTAGAGACCTCATCCAGTACTATGGGTGAGAAAGAGGAGAGTAAGAGGGAAGGGCAGAGGTGAGCTAAGGGAAGCCTAAGAGCTGGAGAGGGATGAGGGGAGGAAGGGAGTACAGCAGAGTGAGAATAGGATGTCCTGAGTTTTGATTAAGTGGGAGGCATATACAAGCATATTCATGCTTATGTTACAATTGACAGACATTGATAAAGAAATAATTCTATACATGTAATCTTACTTCAGTCATGCCATGGAGGAGGACTCTGCAGTAAGATCACTCCTCACAGGCATTTTAGATTCTATAAAAGGAATCGGCTCCTCCAGTAAAGTGAAAAAGTAAAACATATTATTATATTGGAGTTGAAGTCTCTCTGGAAATAGCATTGTGTACTGGATATTTCTATCCTGCAACAATATCTTAGCGCCCATGAATGTACAGCGTTCCTTCTGCACTGACACTGTAAAATCTGGGGACAGATGGATACTGTGGGATTCCAGCCTGAACTCCTTCTTCTCTCTAGTGTAGTGGAGTATCAAGTCTCTGTCCCTGTAATTGAGGATACATGCAATGATTGGGCGTGGGTAGTCCCCCGGCCTGGGTTTTGAGCTCTAGGTGCTCTCTCTACACTGAAGTGTGGTGACAAGGCTCGGTCCCCCAACAGCTTCCTGAGTAGCTCCTCTACTGCAAACTCCATTTTGCCAGTAGTGCCTCCTCAGGCACCCCAATAATGTGAATATTGTTCCTACGAGATCTTGATTCCAGATCATCGCATTTAGCTTTCATCATTTTCTGATCCCTCGACAGGGTCATGACAGTATTCTGTAGCTCGTATATGTTGTCCTCTGTGGTGCTAATCCTATTCTCTGTATCAGTAATCCTCTGTATTTCCAGCTGGGAATGTATGGTGGACACACTGGTGGTTATATCATCTAGTTTCTCATTTACCGATGGAAATCCATGTTGCATCATGTCCAGGATCTGATGTAGGCTGATGTAGGCTGAGATGTTCTGTTTTGTGCGCAGTTGATTGATCCCCAGATTTGGGCTCCCTGGGGGGGAAGGGTGCACTGCCATTCTTGCGGGTCAACTTAGTGAAGCGATCCATGCTTCCCACGTCCTTTCCCTCTGCACCTCTTGTCAGTGCATTGTGTTTGTACTCCTGAGATTTCTGAGGACACAATTCACTTTGATTAAGGCCCAGTGTCATTGTGGTTAAGATTTGTGCTATGTACAGGCACACACCACCACTATGTAAAACGGAGTGGCTGTTTAGTTTCCACTTCTGGAGAGTGTCCCCCCTGTCTATACTGTGCTGCTCATGCTGTGGGCCAGGTCAAGGTACTGGTCACCTGTTCTGGGCAGTATCTGCCGAATATATTTATACCAGATGGGCCATCCCCTGTGCCCCTCAGTTTGTGCAGGACAGAAGTGGATCACTGAGCGTCCCCTGCAGCTTGTCTGCTGAGGTATGGATGTCCGCCTACTTTCCGATCAGGGGAGCAATGTCTCCTGTTCCTGAATTGAGATCAGCTCCAACCTGTCCACGGCACCCCGCCCAGAGTGCGCCGTGACATAGGGAACTGACCACACGTGCTAGGCTCCCCTCACAGCCGGGCCCCTGCAGCAGTGCTGGAGCGGGCAAAACTACTTACCTTCTGTGAACACCCCTCAACAGGCACAAGTAGTCTGGAGTTTACTGCAGTGTGTGGTCCGGACTGGTGGGCAAGCACGGACGCTCGGATCAGGATCGATATCTCCTGCTCATCTTTTCTGAATGCTGCACTCTTTCCTGCGTTTCCCCAGAGACAGCATGTGCCAGCTTACTATCGGGTGCTTATATTTCCAGCCCCAGGACATGCCCGGGTACCGAACCACAATTAATACGTTCGCGGCTCCTCCCTCTGTATAATCAGGCTATTGAAAGTGTCCTTGTGAGCTCTAAACTCAGAAATGCAGGCGGGATATTTCTGTATCGCACAGAGACTAGAAGAAAGCCACAAGCTCTTTTGCCCGGCTGACCCACAGCACCTCCATGTGTGCATTGTTTACGCAATAATGAGAGGTGGTTCGGCCAGACTAGTGACATCCCTCCAGTCTCCCATTATTGCTCACTACGTTTGTTGAAAAAACAATTGTGTAGCAAAGGGGAACGCGCCTGCTCAGAGGCAGGCAGCACAGTTCACGTTCAACTAAAGCACACATGGGGACTGTGATGCCTGCCACTTAAGAGAGGACACTCCGCCGATAATGACGAGCTGCCCCTGGAAGTAATCACTCTGCAATGGACTCCTACCATTGTTAAATTCACTTATTTTATATTTTTATTTTGTTCATTGACAATGTCCTGTTTCTCAGCCATCTGTTTTTCTATACTTCATGCACCATCATAGAACCCTTTTCCCTGGCATGGTCCACCTTCGCGTATGTATCTGTTTAAGAGAGTGGTCGCATCGTGAAATTGTTATCCCTCCCCTGGTTAATAGACACATTTGGCTATTTGGTCTCCGGTATTGGTCATTGACACTAATTAATTTATTGCTTGTCCTGGCGCCATGTCTTGGGTGAGGTGGGGTGTGGGTTTCTAGACAATTTTCTTCCTAGGACAATTAGTCTCAAGCAACAAACTTAATTTTTCTCTTCAATTTCCACTGAGTGTTGCAATTGGCCATTCTTGACAATCCATCCTTTGAAGGGGTTGTCAGTAATTATTCTTTGGTATGCTTTACTTCACCGCTGGCCGCTTTTGATTGCCAGGCTCTTCTATATTCTTAAGAGCACTGTTACAATGCAACTCCATCCACATTCACAGCTAGAGTGTTTGGAACCCTCTTCTGCAGTGGTCTTTGCCAGGTGCTTCTTTCTCTGTCTTGAAGAGACACTCTTCAAACTCATCTTTTCTAGCATTTTGTAGTCGGTTGGCTAGTAAATACCTTCAGGTACAAAGAGACGTGATGACAGCCACTGCAGTTTTTCCCGTGGTATTCGGGCATCTACCAAGGCTTAATTCACTTATGTGCGGTTCTTTGTGATTGGAGTAGTGGATGTATCTACCACGGAAGGACAAAGGGATGCGTCAGCCTTGCTGGGTTTCAAAGTTGTAGCTCGCTTACTGTAAGAGGCTAGCACTTAGCTGTCTTCCCGGCTCCTGGTGTTCAATTCTGGTCAGACATATCATTCACACTGGCGTAACAGGGGCCCCAAATGCCCACGCGGTGCGGGGGCCTCGCCAGCATGTGTCCTGGGAGGGGGCCGCCCTGGAGAATTTCTTTTTTTTTTCAAAATATTTCTTTTTCAATTTACTCTGCATTCATAAATAAATTATTTCTGTAACATAAATCATTTCTTTATGAAGGCTGTAAATACAAAAATAAATGTTCTTTTTGATTTCCGAGGGCTCCGCCCCCCCATGGCATGGAAGACCCTAGGCTGGAGGCCTCCATGTCATGGGGTGGGAGGAGCCCAATGACTTAAAAATAAATAGTTTACTTTTGAAGTCACTCTGCCTTCCCAAAGAAATTATTGCTGTTATGGTTCGGTCCTCAACGGAAATAATCTCTTTGTTAAGTCAGAGTGACTTCAAAAAGAAACAATGGGCCTCATTATGGGTTTGGCGGTAACTATGCCGGTGCTACCGACAGGTTGCCGCTGGACCGGTAATAATTTACCAATGCCCGACTTCCCGGGAACACGGGGGGATTACAAGGCCGCCGTTCCCGGAAGTCAGGTGCTGGCAAATGGTAAGTCCCCATTTCCATTGGACTCTATGGGTGTGCCTGTATGGTGAAAGGGTGCACACTTAAATGTATGGATGGCTGCTTGGGTGTCTCTGTATGGTGAAAGAATGCACACTTAAATTTATGGATGGCAGGGTGTGCATGTATGTATATGGTGAATGGTGTGTGTGCTTGGCGTTCAGGGGCACAACAAATCTACATTTTGGGGGGCTAACCCTTCAAATGTTGGGAGAGGCGCTAACTTCATCGGCGGTGGGGGAGGGGCAAACTTATTTGTTTGGAGAATCTCATTTCTTTACGCATTTTAATAAGAATATTCTAGTGCAGCTTCAATGTTACAAGCAGTTAACTCTCTCCTTTAAGGTTGAAAGCACCCACTCATGGACAGCTGCGAGAATGAGTGGTCTCCTACAGCCTCCCTACCCTTCCAATCACTCCCCTGGCCTGCAAGTATTAAACCCACATCACGACTTCAATTACCTAAAAAATGTGGCATTTGAATGCAGGTACTAACAGTGAAATGCTTTATGTTAGTAATTGCTGGGCTCCTGTTAACAGCAAAACCCAGGTGCCGTTTAACATCTGTGTCTTGTTCTGTCTGGCAACTGCTGTGAAGGTCGAACAGGTTGAGTCAACATAGCCCAACATTTCAGGGGTATAGGGAAGGGAGTGCTGAATCCCAGTCAACTCAATGATGTTGCACCAATACTTATGTTTAATGCCTTGATTACTCATTACTCTTAGCCCCATTCTTCCTCGTCCCAGTGTGTATGAGACAGTACTTGTGTATGAGGCAGAGTGCCTTATACACAAGTACTGGGATGAGGTAGAGGAACATGGAGGTAATGCCTGATTTAGCTACCTGTAATCATCATTACTCCTAGTCCCACCCACTTTTCCTCATCCCAGTACTTACCTATGAGTCAAAGAGCCTCATACATAAGCTCTGGGACAAGGAAGAGGGACGTGGAGGTAATTCTGGGCCCAGGATCTGAGTTTGGAGGTTGGGGTAGGGTTGGGAGGGAGAGGGGATGTGTGGGGGGTAGGATTGAGCAACAAATCATAAAGGCTGTCCATGTCCAGGCTAAGCAGGAATGATATGTGGTATTAGTGGCTAGAGAGGCATTTTGGTGTAGCCAGTCTAGTCATTCCTCAGTTTGTTTTGGTATGACATTTGTTTAACTGGGCATTTCTGATAAAGCAGTCCTGCTAAGTGAATTACCTGGCTAGACTGCCATTTGAGTGCTGCCTTTCTAGCCGCTTCTTACTGCAGCTTTGTATATTTTTCTGGGCATCTGTGATCAAATTATATGATATAAGTCATTTATAACGTGGCTGTACACAAGTGTTTCTAGGTGCAACAAGACAAGGGCGGGAAAATAGAGGGAGGACAAGACAAACAATCGTATTAGGCCTTGTGTCATTCAGATAGTGCAAGTGCAAGAACGAGAAGTGCAAGGGGAAAAAAGGGGGGAAGTGCAAGGGAGAAGAGATGGAAAAACAGGGCAGCAATGCTCTGAGTAAGTGCAGCCAGGTCAGCGCGGCTCTGGGTAGTGCAAGGAGATCAAGGGACTGTAGGGTTACAGTTACATCCCCTAAGTGCGTGGTAGGCCCAGAGGCAATGCAAGGGTGACTGATCAAGAAAGAGTCTGGACTCAGTGAGACTCTGAGGGTAGCCAAGCAACCAGTCGGTACAGCAGACAGGTAGGTCAGGTAGGCCAGCAGGG
The DNA here is from genome assembly GCF_040938575.1 of Ambystoma mexicanum. Taxonomy (NCBI): domain Eukaryota; kingdom Metazoa; phylum Chordata; class Amphibia; order Caudata; family Ambystomatidae; genus Ambystoma; species Ambystoma mexicanum. The sequence continues at coordinate 243,734,474 of NC_090924.1, read as the reverse complement.
GAGGGCGAGGGAGAAAGCAGAAGAGAAGAGGAAAGGTTTGAACTGCTTCCGGAAAATCCGGTGGTCCGGCTCAAGTTTGAGAGGGGCAGGGAGGCTATTCTAGAGGGAGGTGCCTGCAGAGGAGAGAGATCTACCACCCACTCTCTGCCTGGAAAAGTGTTGAACCCTTAGAGAGTTGTAGGTAGCAGAGGAAAGGGCTTGAGAAGGAAGATATTTTGGAAGAGAGCGTTGGATGTAGTGTGGGCCCCAAGCCCAGAAAGCCTTGTGGACAATGCAAAGGGTCTTGAACTTGATCCTTGCAGCAACTGGGAGCCAGTGGAGAGATTTCAGAGCTGGAGAGATTCGATCCCTGGGCTTGAGGCCAAGGATACGTTTCGCAGTCCTGTTCATGATTAGTTGCAAAGGGTGGAGAGTAGAGGAAGGCAGATTGAGAAAGAGGCTGTTGCAGTAATCCAACCTATAGACAACGAAGGCTCTGAAGACAGTGAGCTTCTGGGGAAAAGTGAGAAAGGGAAGAGTATCTTTGAGGAGGAGCAGCTGGTAGTGGGACTTCCTGGCACATCCGAGATGTGAGGAGAGAAAGAGAGAGTGGAGTCAAAGATGACACCAAGGTTGTTTGCCTCACAGAATGTTAAAGGAAGAGGACCCAAGGCGGGCGGTCAGAGTGAGAGAGGGAAAGCAGGGGCAGGAGTCCAAATGAGAAGGATCTCCATCTTACTGTCATTAAGGCAGGGATCATTGGAGGCACACCAATCCTGAATTGCGGATAGACAGTCAGGAATGAGCGAGAGAGGAGAGGAGTCTGAGGGAAAGCGGAGAGGCATAACACTGAAAGTTAGAGGCGAACGTAGAGATCAGGTGGGCCAAAGGGGCCAAGTAGAGGTTGAAAAACCAGGATGAGAGGATGGAGCAGAGAGAAAGGGACCAAGTTGGACCTGGGAGGGGCTGTCCAAGTGGAAGGAGGTCAGCCGCTCAAGGGCCTGATCCATGATGCCTAGGTTCTCATGGAGTCGATTGATCAGGATTGATCAGGATGGTGTGGTTGACCATGTCGAAAGCAGAGGAAAGATCAAGGAGGATGAGGACAGAAGGAATGCTGGAATCAAGGTTAGAGAGCAGATCTTCACAGGTGCTCAGGAGAGCAGGTTCCGTGACTCTGGCAGCTCTAAAGCCAGACTGAAGGTCATGGAGCACAACCAACAGATTCCGTATGGAGAGTAAGCTGGAAGATGGCCAGCTTTTCCAACAGTTTGCCCAGGAAAGGGGTGATGGAGATTGGGCGATAGTTTGCCGGGCAGTCAGGATCGGCAGACAGCTTCTTGACGAGTGGATGCATAAGGGAGTGCTTAATGGGAGAGGGGAACATGCCAGTGGTGAAAGTGTGATTACAGAAATCAGTCAAGGCTGGAGCAAGGGTGTGTGCATTAAAACACATGTTTATATCGTTCTGCTAGTGCAGTGTGCGGCATATACCTTCAGCAGCACATTCGTGGGTATTGCGCAAGCATGATAATCTATGCCGGCCAGAGTGTGGCGCAACCAGTGATTTGTTGCTGAGTTGGGGGGCCCCCTCAGCATGGCTCGCAGGGGGGCCCCCACATTTTGTGTTACGCCACTGATCATTCATTAGGTTTGGTGGGGTGTCTGCAGCCAAGTTATTGATCCAATGTAGTAGTGGGACAAGAACCAGCAGAATCTCTTTTCTTTGCCTCTGTAGTTGCCAATGTTTCGATTTTAGGGACACTCTAACCATCCTCTACTCAACTCAGAAGAGGGAGTTACTAAACACAGATGACAGACTGTGAGACTTTTGCTCACAGTTGTGATATATAGCTGTGCAGTGGAGGAACAAATAGGTATGTCGGACTGGCATGCATTTTCGCGAGTACAGTTGAAAGGGCACTCATTCCTTGGCATGAGTGCATTGATAGAGGGGCCTTTACACATGATGGGTGCAGCGTTTTTCCTGAAATTAACTTGGAAGGATCCGATTCCAATACACTTGAGGCTGCATTCCTCCAGTTGCAGCGGCCTTGCATTTTGTGCATTAGTGGCAGTGCCTGGAAACAAACCCATGTGCATTAAGTGCTCGCCCTTAAGCCTGGTGGGCATATGCTCTGTCATTCCTTGGCGCATGTATGCCCACAAAACCTTCCCTGTGACTCTATTCAGTTAACTGTCCTCGTGGCTTTTCAGTCCACGGGGCGTTTTTCTCTTAGTGGTGCCTAATTGGTGGATGTTATAATATCCTCAGTTTAAAAGGTTTTCTTATGCCATCTTCCCTTTGCACTAAGTACCAAGAAGATATACATTAATATAAATAGTTGATGAAAAAGAAAAATAAGTAAGAAATGTTAATCATTTATGGAGAACATTTAATACTGATACTTGTAAAACAAAGTAACATTTAAGGCCTAGACTTGGCAAGTGTTTCGCGTGAAAACACTTCCTCAAGGCAGTATAGTGCAATTCTAGTGTATACAAAGGTAAGCTTTCATATATTTCATGTATGGATACATGTTTCGTTCAATAATGTTAATAAAGCAAAGAATGTAGGTAATCACAAATAAAGAAGAAAACAAAGATTCGGTGCATTCAGTGCAAAAAAAGAACAAATAATGTACAAAAATGAACAGTATGGCAAATTATAACAGAGAGATATGAGCAAAATCAAATAAAAGAGAGACACAAAACATACAATTATAAAGGTAAGTTAGTACTGCAATGACTAGCAGATACTGCACATGTAAAAAGTAAACACACAATACAATCACAAGCAGATAAACTGGTTTTGAATGGACATGACGATACTGGAAAATGCCTTAATGTGGCCAAGAAACAGGCCCATTCTAGAACAAATTGCATTTTGAGTTATGTGTTTATAATATAACTTACTAAAGTGAGCTATTATTAATATGAGTGGTTCTAATCATCTTATCATTCCAAAACCATGCTGTAAAAGGTGTCTCTTAGAATAAGGCGTATAAAGTTGTTTGTTTGTTTGTTTGTTTGTTTGTTTTATTTATTTATATAGCGCTCCAGACCCAGGGGTGAAATGGCGCTTATAGTAGGGCAGGTAGGGTAAGTTAGAAAAAGAAATGGGATTAACCTGAATAAATGGCAGTACCTTGAAGCAATCATAAGGAACAATTGCACTGTGAAATAATAACTCTTTACATCAGTGTAACTAATGCCAGCAACATATGTCTACTGTTTGCATGCTGGGCTGCATAGTAGCATTTCACACTTAATGGACAAAAAGAAAAAGTGTATCTTATGTAAAGAGAATGAATACAAGTTAAACACAGTGGGTTGCATATTTAAAGGGAATAAAAAGCAAGTATTCCTGAAACTAATACCTACATTTCCATAATGCCTCCGAGAGCGAAAATTATTATAAAATAAATAATGAAGAACCATACTTCGAGATGCAACACACCATTTGTATCTCATACGTTTTGTTTTTCATTATTTATTTTAGAGCACTCGAGCATTTGATCGCCACATAGCAGACGCTACAATTTCATTTCATGGCATACAGCCTAGCAAACTCCTTTTGTTAATAATTCTTGCTATAGCCGGCAGTTAGAAGAGAAGAGTCAGGGAGAGCGGGATGGGCCATTAGCAAAAAATTGCGCCATGGTGAAAGTGGCACTGGAGTCTGGAAAGGAACGTGGGCTTACACTGTCTGTTCAAGTGTGCAATCCTGATTGTCTTGTGCCACTCCCCGGGGTGCTAAGTTTTAGGTGTTGCGCCCTCTTAGTTCTGTTTCTTTTTGGTTTTTGGCAAACCTACATGATAAGCTTCCCCTGGTATTGTCTGTCTCCAGGGCTCAAGTCGAGATTACACGTGGCCCTCACTCAGGGCCGGTCTTTGCGTCAGGCAGCCCAGGCGGCTGCCTGACGTCAGTCAGCCTCTAGGGGGCGCTGCACCAGCAGTCCACAGTGCTAGAATACACGTGTAACACGTTCGTTTCCTAACATTATAAAAATGAATGTGCCTGTTCATTTTTATAATGTTAGGAAACGAACGTGTTACACGTGTATTCTACCACTGGAACTGCTGCAGGCTGTGGCCTCGGCCAGGGCAGTTTCTAGTCCATTTGGTGCCCAGGGCGAAATACTAGGAATGTGCCCCCCACACCCCATCCCATGCACCACTCCCACCGCACCCCGCTCTCCACTCCCGCCGCACCCCGCGCACCACTCCCACTCACCCTACGCGCCATTCCCAAACTACACCGTTAAGGAACTCCTACCCAAAGTCAAACGGTCTGTCACACAAGGAATGAATTGCCATTTGCAACGGTGGGCCACTTTTTCACTGGTGCCCAAGACAATTTTATGCCCCAGTCCCACTTAGGCTGCAGATAATGAGGACTGGGCCCACCAACCAAGAGACCATGATTATGGCACAGGATGCAGTATATACAACCAACAAAGAACACAAGATGCTGAAGGGGGTTTGGAGGCAACCTAAGCCAAAAGGGCAATGACAAGAAGACACCTGAACCCAATAAACAATCACTTTAACATTCTTTGAATGGGAATCAAGGGTTATGCTTTGATACAGTAAAGTCTTGACTGTTGTAAGGATACATGGACCAGGATTATTTATTTATTCATGCAATGTTTGTCGGGTACCTGCATATTTATTTATTTATGCAATGTGTGTCGGATACAGGTATCCGACAAACATTGCATAAATAAATACATTATCCGTCTCCATGTACCCAACAAACATTGCATAAATAAATAAATAAACCAGTTCATAGCTTAAAGAATATTTACTCGGCAACACTGATCAAAACTATTATCCGCATAGTGAAGTAACTCATCACCAGTGCCATGGAAGTGGTTTAAAGTGTAATTGATACATAGTTTGGAAAAGAAGCAGCATGAAAGAAAAAGCGCTGCTTTAAAATATTATTTTTCCCATTTTCTGGGCTTGCAGGGACGCACCATGGGCCCAAACGGGTCGGGGCCCACGGTGCGTCCCTGCAAGGTACGCACACTCCCCACAGCCCACTGCACCTCCCCTCCCATCTCAATGCCAGCACGAAACCATTTAGTGACTAATGGGCCACCATTAGCAGTTTCCTGCCAGCATTGTGATGGAAGGGGCTGGTCTTAGCTGCAGTGGGACCTAAAGTGTTTTTATTGGTGTGCTTATGCCCCCACCCCAAGTGGCGCAAAAGTGGTCAGAGGGAGCCTCTGACTTCTGTAATGTCACGTAGTACTTTTGTACTACGTGACATTACAGTCGGAATGGGCAGCGCCAGCACCTGACCTGCAGAACTTTCCCCATGTCAATGCGCTGCCCCACAAACTGGGGAATTCCATCCCCTCCAGAGGCTCCAGGGACTGGGGCGATTGCGTCCCTTGGGGCTATTGCGCCCCAGACAGTTGCCCACCTCATCCGGGCCAAGAAACAGGCCTGGCCTCGGCCCTCAGGCAGGGCAGGGCAAGTGGCAGATAAATTAGCAACATTTGTTGCTTTATTACCTTCCCCCGGCCCCGGGTGGCGCCGGCGCTGCTGGCGCCAGCCAGGCCCATGGGCGCACGTGCGGTGTGCCCTCCTCCAGGCTATGGGCGCACACTGACACTGAAGTGTGGATCGATTGGGGCTGGCTGGTGTTGTCGGCCCCGGCCATTACAGAAAAGAGGAGCGAGTGGGTCACTAAATCCTGAAGTTTTTCCCATCACAAGCACACACTGCCAAGCAGCAGCATAATCAGCAAATACAAACAGTTTCTGCATCCTGCCCTCACTGATTGGCCTTGTTTCAGGAAACCCAGTAGTAACTACAGCCTGCCAAGGCAAGCACACTTCCTTCCTCCTGCTCCCGTCCTCGTAGGTGAGGCCTATTGCTGCATAGGCGTTTTATTTATTTTAAAATGGTATTGCGGGGATGACTGGGCCATCCAAGAACAGCCTCTGGAGGCCACAAAGCTAGACACTTTTGTCAAGGCTCAAGTAGTCATGAAAAAGGAAGCAAGCACTGGTGGTGGACTCTCCGCAGGAGATCAAAAGACCGGTTCTCGGAAGACCTGGGCAGAGTGTCACCGTCAGCAGATCTTAGACAGTTGCACCTTCCAGCAGGGTTGGATTGGTCGGTCCTTTGGCCGGGCCAAAATCACTTCCAGGGCGAGGCCCTGGGGGCTGGTACCACGCTTGGGCCGGTTTGGGGGTTACTGCGCCCCCCTAGTTCGGACTCCTGAGCATATTGTTAGTCGTTCCCTCTTTCCTGGGCATGCACTGCTGACTTTATTTTAGTGCAAGAGTTTCATACATTTCACTGTTCGCTCAGACTTGTCTTATACTCTTCTTCTTCATTGTGCTTCTTTTGTTTGGAATAGCAATCACGCTAGTCTAACGAGATAAACAAGCACCTACACGAACGCGCCTTGTGAATGATGGTGTGAAGGATAAATGCAGGCGCTGGACCAAAAGCTGAGCGAAGTCTGCACAGCAGCTGGCTTGGGAAAGCTACTCAGCAACTACAGTAGAAACCGTCTCTGTGGACGGTTGGCCCATCTTCCGTATAATGCAAATACCCAGACTTGTAGGATGCATGCTTCACGTTCTTTGTTCCATTGGGGGCGACATGCTGTAGCATCAATTCATGGCCTTTAAAATACCCTGCATGGTGCAGCTTCCAATCTACTTTAACACAAACGCTGGTATATGGCCATGACTAGGTAACGCCACATTAATCAAAGCCAGGTCTCTAAAGAATGGTTCAAGGGTTGGGGAATCACCTGCTCACACTTTCTGTCGTGTGACCAACCAGTGCGCAAAAGATGTTTCAAAGCGTGGGGCTCTTGATGCCACCCATTTCTGCATTTGATACACCAGCAGCTAAACACACCCTGGTGAGGCAGCTCCTTCTGCATAGTCCATTTCTCTCCCAAGCTCAGGACAATGTTCTTTACCATAATGGAGAATGTGAAAAAGCGCAGGGCTGCAAGGCTGGGGGGTGAGGGTGGAGGGAAAAGCACACTACACTTGGGGTACACTGGAGATACTTCCCCTGATACCCGCAGTGCTCCAAGTCCCTTGAAATGAAATTTGTCTATACAATGCACAATGTGCAAGGGCCGCTGCTATTCAAGCAGCACGCGACTAGTAATTTGCAAAAAGTAAACTTAACGAGTCCCAAGAAAAGGTCATCTTCCACCCTTTAAGAATTTGATTGTTTTTGTTTTTATGTTGGGATGGTAAGCATCGTTTGTCTTTGCGATCTTACAGTTTCATGGTGCTGTCGGGAGCTAAAATGAGTGATCACATAGGAAAAATTTAAGAATTTGGAGAGTTCACAAGCATGAGCGAAACAAACCCCAATACTCGAACTGCCATTTCTCTTCCGCGGTAATGCACTGCAGTTTGTTTCAATGTAAAGTTCACATTGTAATGTCATAATTTTATAACGCCACCTCTCTAACATTAACATTGGGAGCTATGTTGAATTGTACATGCATGTTAACTCTCTGGATATGTTTAAAGTAGACTTTACCACTCACATGGAGTAGTGATATTGTTTAAGTGTGTCCCTCCTAAATATATTTAACTTCCCATGAAATATTTGATGCAATACATGTTGCATAAATGCATGTATTTTAATGCTGACATAGACGGGCTTGTACAGCTATCGGTGGGTAAGTTGCTGGTGCTTGTTCTTGGAGGTTTGAGTAACACTGTTCAAGACCAGTTCATCACCTTTTAAGAGTGGCTAAATGTTTGAGGTCATACGAATGACATTAGTGTAGATCTGAAATTGTCGATTCTCTGACCTGAGTCACAGCAGCAAACTGGTCATTGTTACTAAAAGTGAAGAGCAAAAGCAGACTAACATAACCAGGCCTGTTCAGGTTTGACCCTCTTATTGCTGTTTTCTGAGGTTCATGAAATTCAGCATTTGCCAGCATTGACAATTTTGTTAACTCATAGTCCCCACTCCCACTGCTCAGCCCATGACACATGCATGAGATCACCGGTCGGGGGAAGGTGGGCGCCAACGATGCTTCCTGCCTGGGGTGCAATCTGTTGTAAGACCGGCCCTGCCCTCACTTTTTTCAGAGGGCACCTTTATATGCTAATTTCTGGTGAGGCCACATTCAATGTTATGTTAATGAGCCCCACCCACTTTTATTTTCAGGACTTGACCTCTGTCTGTCTGTGTGCCTCCTATAAGTGCCCAAATAGCCACTCTATAAACTTTGCTTGAGCCATTAAATAATCTAACCAAAGATTATTACTGCACTACTATCTCTAGTGTATTTTGTTATTCCTCATCCATCTAGAATGTTCTCTTTCTCTGAGCTGTGCATCTACACCAGAAGTCTTATCGACTGTCAGCTCAGCTTGGTGAAATGATAGTCCACTTACCGAAAAAGGTCACACACTTGATTGGCTCGGTACAAAAAATATCTATCTTATTAAATCTTCATTGACATGACTTGACTGAATGGACCATTTTACAATCAATTTTAATCCGGTTTTGCCAGTTAATACCAACCAGAAGGACGCTCCACTTTGTCCAAGAAGGGTTAGACCAGCAAAACGCATTAACGCTGAATTATGTTCACCTTCAGCTTTCATTACTTAGTTCCCTGTAAATTGAAACCTTTACAGTCTTTTGTCAGATATTACCAACACTATTGCTCCATTAAAAATGGTTAAAGTAGCAGTCAAACCACTATAACATCCTTGGTTCACTCCAGAGCTTGTGAGAGTGAGGTAACTTCCCTCCGGAAAAGTCAGAGGAAATGGACACTAAAATGCTGCAAAACTATCACAGCATATTCACAGACTCTCTAAAAGTAGAAACTGGCAATTGTTCTAGCTAAAAAATACTATTTTTACTAATGAAATCAAGACCGCCGAAACTTCTAACCGACACTTTTTTCATTGTCAGGACTAAAAGGTAGTTTCTGCACACCATACCGTTCCGTGCTGTTGGACCCTAGGACCCCTTGAAGAATGCCACACCCTGGAGTTCCACTGCCCAGGGAAAGGGTGAGACAAAAGAATGGAAGGTTTAGAGCAGGCTCTTTAAAGTATCCCTAGAGACAGTAGAAGAATGCAAGTTAGATGCCAGCATCAGTGTGCACTGTTTGTGTACACAGGCCGTGTTTATGGGACTTAAACAGGAGAGGGTGTTTGGCCGTGGTGCTCACCGATACCCACCTGCCCTCCCCTGTTCCCCATAGTCTAAAAGTAAAAGCGAAGAAAAACCCTAAAGCTTCAGGGAAAAACTGTCACCTAGATACAGAATACCAACAAGAGAAACATAGACATAGAGCCGCAGTGGCGCGGAGCACAGAACAAGAGTGTGCACTGGGAGACCACAAAGGTGGGAGCTGGAGAAACAGGGAAGCAGGAAAAGAATGGGGGTGGAGAAGGAAACGTAATTGAAGAGACTGGGAAAGAAATAGGAAAGAAACAAAAGCTCTGACCATTACGGGGCAGTGGCCTCAACCGGCAATAATAAAGCAAACCAAAATAAAACAATGCGCACGTGTTAGAAATAGGATCAAGGAACGATTCACAGAAGATCGTTGCCAGGAAACCTCTTATGCTTGTTCCAGTTATTTGTAGACCACCCAATGCCCTTGGAAGGCTGTTACCTTTTCAGTGTTTCTATCCTAATGTTTAATCTTGGAGCCATTTTGGAATTTTACTTGATGTATAACGTGTCTTATCCATAAACAAACAGGGTCCTTTACCTTGGTCTCTTAACGGTTTCACCACCCACTGTCCACCAAGGTAGAATTTTCCGAGGTGGTGCTCTCTGAATCCTGACAGTGCTCCCTCCTCCAAATATGAGAATTTCTGATAAAAATCTGCTGAGTGAGGAGGGAGCAAGAACACTCTTTGCTGGTTCCCCAGATCGTTTCTCAGCCCATACCCCTTACAGTCTACCAGATACTGTATCTGACCTCCACATGTCATAGAGTGTGGAACATTTCTTACCTTATACTACCAGGAATATTCAATGAAAACTCTGCTAATGGTAAAAGCACTGTCCAATCATCCTGAAATGGCATCATAAAGCATCTTATTTATTGTTCCTTGCACTGGTTTATCCATTCCTTCTCTCAATCTGATTGTAAGTGATGATTGGATTACTTTTTGCATGTGATATTCGGTATTTTACAGAGAGCCATTCAGAACCAAGATATGAATTGAGATCATCAATTGGTGATAAAAGTATCCGGTAATCAATGTAAATGTTTGATTTCATTTACAAAAACACAAGCCATGGTCACTGCTCAGGTATTTGCTCCAAGGAAATGAGGTGTGCTAGTTTAGTCAACGTGTTCGCAGCTACCAAAACAACCATGCAGTCCACTAATTTAAGTAGTTCCACTCCAAAATGTAAAGTGATTTGATGCATGGTCTTTTTGCTGTGGGTAAAGGGCATACACAATCCTTCCAGTTGTTATCCAGATCCCTTATCTCTGGTGCATATTATGACAAATGGACAATTTTCATTTGCACTGGTTTTGACTAAATGTCCTCAGAAGTCGAGGTCCTTTCCTCGAATCCAATCCATTCTCCCATCTCTGGCAGGTCTACGAGGGTTGCCGGCGAAAGCGGTGGAAACAGCGAAGGATATTGACAATTATGCGGCTAAACTTGGTTAAATTTGAATTGTTTTGTGACAGAAGAAGCATTGCTACTTTATTTCCCAACCTCCTAGCCTCCTAGCCTACCAGCCTCCCAGCGATTGGCAATGGCTGTTTGTAGAGTTCCTGCACAATTCCCTATGGGTGAGGTGAAGTATCCCGGGGTTCTGAATAGGGAGGCGTAGAGTACGGCCCTGTCGAATGTTTGCATTTGCTGCCTACCATTACTGCAGAATAATCCTTGGTCTTTTCATGAGGCAATAATGTACTTGTATGTCTGTCCTCTGCACTGACCCTGTACTGACCTTGTTTCGATCTGAAACATTGAACACTTTTATTTGCCCTTTTAATTGACATGCACCACTTTTGGCTCAGTGAGCGAGTACCCAACATTCTGGGGACTCCAGCTAGATACTCCCAAAGTAAGGGCTACTCTCTGAGTTTGTTTATGCATGGGGGCAAAAAAACGTCTCCTTCAGCCAGCACAGACTCCAAGCAGCCCCAGAAACGGTGCACCATTCATGTATATCTCAGACAAGTAGTCTGTGAGCCTGAGGTTCACATCTTAGCAATATAGTATGACTTGATGAGCGTTGCTTGCATCAAAGAAGGTACAAGAGCAATAGAATTTTCTGAAGCAACATGGTAGTGGTGCAATACATTTTTTTATTTTTATTTATTTGTTTGAATCAAAAGCAATTGATTTTTACAACATGATCAGCGTGGTCCACATGGTCCAACATGGTCGTCTGCTAACAATCCAATTTCAGTTGAAGACCTTTTCCCACCATTGAGAAGCTCTTTTGGGGTTCGGTTTTTGTGGGAGGTGACAGGGCAGTGAAATTAGAGAAAATAGGTGCAGTTTAAAAGTAGGTGGAGTTTATAACCCCTTCTTGATGCTTCATAAAAGTTTTCCTTTTTAAAGGGGGGGAGTCAGGGGAGTTAGGGCGTTCTGGCCAAAAGATTTTCCAAAGGATCAGGTAGCTTTTCCAAAACTGCCATAGAATGTTGAAGAATTTTAAACGTTGCCGTTAACCAAGTCTGTTTTTCCCCACTCATCATCCTTGACCACCAACAATTTTCCTCCACAATCGATAAGTTTGATGAAGTATTTCATATATTTCAGCCTGACTTTTACCGTTTCCATGCAGGATAGTAGCAGGTGCCGAATGGTCTCTTTCTCATTGGGTTTTTGGCAAAGTCTACAGTAGTTTGTGCCTGAGAGCCCTCTTACTGCGTTAATTTCGTTTGTAGGTAGCAGATTGAATCTAGCTCTTAAAAGAAAGTTTTGAGCCATTCTGTTAGGGAACTGTTTGATGAATCCCTGAAGTTCATTTAGTTTCTTAGCGTGTGGAGGCAGGTGCGTAGTTAATTTGTTTTCTGCTACTTTAGCCAAGGTCTCGATCCAGTCTAATTCTTTGATTTTCTTTAGCACTGTTACAGGGTTTTTCACCAGTTCTTCCTCTCCACTCTCGATCGACTTTAGAAGTGCAGTATTTTTTTCCTTCCAAATTTGTAGTATTTTGTTGGTTGACATCTCCATCTCTGAATTAATCAGTCTATAGGGGAGCGCACTGTTTGGGATCAGACATTTTCTAAATTGCATGAAAGAATTGCAGTTCAGTGATCCTTGCAAAGAGAGGAGGCTCAGTTCTCTTCGGATTGATGCCACTGGAATAGAGTGTGGTAGTCCCAGGACGGTCCTCCAGTAGCATGCCTCTAGTTTTGGCCATATTTCTCTTGGTATCAATGGCATGGCCTCTGCACCATAGATAATAGAGGGAACTACTTTCATCTTATAAAAATTGATGGCTGGAATAGATGAAAAACGGCCATATTTCCAATCAATGGCCTTTCCTTGTGTCGTTAGTTTTCTGATTTTTGCACACTGGGTATCCTGCATTGCTGTTTCTCTTTTTGTGCTATCCAAAGTTATTCCGAGGTACTTGAAGTTCTTTACTTTATCGATCTCCAATTTTTGGAGGTACCATTTTGTGTTTTCCTGTTTCTTTGCTGTTTTTTCTAAAGTCATTATTTTAGTTTTTTCTTTGTTTACTTCCAAGTTATTACTTGCTGTATATTGCATTAGGTTGTCAAGTTGGCGTTTAAGCCAATAGGTGTCTGATCAATTAGAATAAGATCATCAGCGTATAACAGTCGGCTGATTTTTGACTGCCCTAAGTTGGGTGGGAAGGCTCCAACGGATTCTTCTGTTGTTTGGTAGTCGCCAATGTATGCCAGGAAGAGAGCTGGAGCCAATGAGCAGCCTTGCTTGACTCCCCTTTCGGTGGGAATGGATTCCGATAAAGAGCCTTGTAAGTTTAGCTGGACTCGCCTGGTGGTGTTTTTGTACAGAGCCTTTATAGGGTCTAAGATTTCATTTGGACAGGCCTAGCCTTCCAGTTTTGCCCAGAGGCGGGACATGTCTACCCAATCAAAGGCCTGGGTGAAGTCTATGAATGCCATGTATAGTCTAGGACTGCCCTCCATCACTTTGTTTTTTAAGGCGCTTATTGATAGTATGTTTGCCAGAGTCCCCATGTTTTTTTTAAACCCTGACTGGAGCTGGTCATCACAAGGGGCCTCTTTTGCCCACGCTTGGAATTTTCTCAGGAGGAGGGAACCATAGACTTTCCCGATGGGGTCTAACAGCGCAATTGGTCGATGGTTTGAAGGGCCACTGCTATCACCTTTCTTGTAGATGGGCACTATAGTGGTTGAGGTCCATGAGGCCGGTATTGATTTCGACTCTGCACATCTAGCAAAGACGTGGCTGATGAATTTAGCCCAAGAATCTGGATGGGCTTTTAAGTCTATGTTCGTAATGCCCTGGGGACCTGGGGCTCTTGAGTTTTTCAGCTTTTTTATTAGGTTACAGATTTCCTCTTGATCGTCAAGTTTTTCCCAAGTTGTTGCGGTTTTAATGGGGATGAGGGATAACTGCTCTGAAGGGGCCTTAAATAAGGTCTTGAAGTGAATGATCCAGGCTGCTTCAATGATGCCATTTTGAGTGACTTCTTTCCTGTACGGTGTACGGTGTTGTAGAATTTAGAAGTGACCAGAATTCTCTGGCGTTCTTCGTACATATGGACTTGAGCATTTCTTCAGAGTCATGCAGATACATCTTCGCTCGATGAGATCTCACCCAGGCGAGGTACGTTTTTTTGGCCGTCTGGCTGTCGGTTCTTGCTTGTTCCGTGGCCAGCTTTGACGCACTCCTTTTCATTTTATGGTATTCCCAGTGCTTTTGAACCAACAGTTTATCGTAACTCTGCTTCTTTTGTGTGCATGTAGAAGATTAGGGCTTCATAAATGCTGTTAAAAGAGGGCCATAGTCAGCTGGTTTGTGTGTGTTGGAAGCTTCCATCTCACTATAGTTGTTACTCAGCTCTGTCTTTAGCTGACAGTCGCAGCCGGTTTCCTTGTGGGTTTATTTCCAGCTGGTGATTTAATCTTTCTACTGGATCGTTTACACTCTTCCAAGTTGCTGTTAACAAGTTGTGGTCACTGGACTTCGTTTGTACCACTTCAAAGGACGTAATCAATTCCAAGAACGGCCTCGAGACGAAGATGTGATCGATGTTAGATTGTGACTTTTCATTCATCCAGGTCGGGAGGCGGTCATGTTTAAGGAAGACTGTGTCTAAGCTTTGAACATTTCTAGAGTCCATGAGTTTCAGCCAGGGGGTACCTCTGTGTTCCGTAGGCGTGGGTTTTGTTTTAAGTTTGCAAGGTTTGCAGATGACATTTAAATTTCCACATACTAAACTGTGCAATATCTGGTGGACAGCCAGGATCTCATTGATTGTGGTCTCGATTTCTGCCAGAAAAAATGCAACTTCAATGTTTGCAGGGTTCCAGTAAGTGTTCAAAATGGCAATCAGGTAGATTGCACAGTGTTATCACATTCACCTTTGTGGTTCCATATTAAAAGGGCTGCCAGAAGATGTTGATTTGACACCAGGATTTTCTATTGCTTAAGGCTGTGGCCAATACGACAAGCCATGAAAACCAGAAGAGGGACGGCCCATCACGTTGCAGGGGCCAGAATAACTTCATATCCATCAAGGATAGGTTCTTTCATAAGCCACGTTTCTTGGAAACACAGGATTTCGTAGTGACCAAGGTTCACGTCGCCGCTAGCAGTCAGGTGAAGGAAACCCCTGGTATTCCAAGAACAGAGTCTTAAATTATTGGTGTTGCAATCTTTTGTAGATGAAGCCGACGAGGCGTTGTCCTTCTGCTTGATTTGCTATTTGTTGCGCTTAGCTGTTAAGGCTTTGGGAAGCCATGTCCAGAGTCCAGAGGCAATCGGTTTGTTTGAATAAGTTTCCATTAAGGTCGTTGATGTTTGTACTTCTTGTCTAATTATTTTCTTTATTTCCCAATAGTTTTTTTTTCCTTTATTGGTAGATTAGATATTGGCACCCTACTCTGCTGTGTCGGCTTGTTGTTTTTGCTTATTTGAGTCCTTGAACATCCAATGTGAGTCTTGAGAGAGGTAGTCTCTGTTTCCAGCTAAGGGTTTCAGAGCCAATTGGCAAACTTCTTCAATTTGGTACATCGTCTTGTGCCCTTTGAATTCTATTCTTTTCTTTTGTCTTGGCTACGATCTGCGCGTTTAGTCGTTCTTCAGCGGTCTGTAGGAGTTGGGACCAGGCTTCGTGGGCTTTGTCTCTTGTCACTCGGTTCAGTAAGGTCATACCCTAGTCTTAAAAGGTCTTTTGCCTCTCGCCTCAACAGGTTTTTGGCCATTGCTGATGAAATATGTAGGTAGCGTCCAGCTCTAGCAGGTCTATGGCTTGGGTCCACGATTATTAGGTCCTCTTTTTTTATCCACCTCAGTTTCGGGACATAGTGAAACAAGGTCAGTACTGAGCTTCTTTTCAGGACTACATCGTCGTGATTTCCCTGTATTTGCTCCAATTTAAAGAGCCATCTCGACTTAGGTTTTGGCTTTGGGGCCTTTCAGTATTTTTCCGTTTTGGATCGATAATGAATTTCTCTGGCTCCCTTTTTCTCAGTATGAGCGCCTGTTCAGAACTTCTTGGTCTCTTTTTTTCATGGTGGTGTTTTGTGGTGAGTAGTTAGTTTTCTATTGTTCGTTTGGGAGTCCCCTGGGTCTCTTCCATTTTCCTTTTCTGATGCTGCTGAAGTTTGCACGACTTCCACTGATCTTTGTTAGGTTCTTTCTGTAGATCGAGGTGGGGAACCCAATTTTTTTTCTGGCTTTCTGCCCTCAGTATTTTTTCCGACATTCTTCTAACATGTAGAAGGAGGAATTTGTCTCTTTGGTTTCTTCGTTTAGGGAGGAAGGCGAAGATTTTGGGCATGGTGTTAAAGAGACAAAGTTTACTTCCTCCCGGGTACGGAAGGTATGTCGCCGACTGAGTGTGGTAAGGATATGTCCTCAAGGTGTTGACTGATATTCATTAAGATCACGCTTTCCATAAAGTCGTCTACTGTTCTTGGTGAAGGGCGTGACGCAGAGTGCAGAGACATTTTTTTATTAGGTTCAATTATGGGTTCTTATTTTTCTGGTGATCGGTCTTGCGATCTGGGTCTCTTTGGCAATGTTTATGTTAGTACAGTGTTATTTGGGGCTTTAGTTGGAGCGTTCAAAATCACTACGTTGCAATTTTTTTACGCTGCCCTCTCGTTGTTGTCCAATCTTTTCTGTCCTAACTTTTTGAAAATCTGGAAAGGTTGTTCTGGACTTTGTGATGCTATGGAATTTTCAGCTCGCATCTGTGAGGAATCGTCCACTATGAGTAGCACTTCTTTTTTACGTCCAGCATCGCTAGAATTTAGGGAAGTCATAGTTACTTGGGGTTCCATTTGTCTTTGGGTGTTCGGGGGACAAGTTGGTTTTGTCAAGTCGATGACTGGTAAAGATTTGTCGGCCTCTTCCCTCCTAGTCCTATTTAAGCTGGACCCGTCTTTCGTTGGTCCATTTTCATTCTCTAGGGTTGGGGATAAGGTTTCGAATTGACTGTGATCCTGGGCACTTTTCATTCTTTCCTCTTTTGCCATTACATAGCCTTCAAGGTATATCAGTTTCGTATGGATCATGGCCTGTAATGTAGTGTGGTCCTTTAATGTATCGTTTAGTGATTCATAGAGTTTTTTGAAAGGCGCCAATGCTATGGTGATGGCCGACATAATCGAAAGGTGTCCGGTTTTTTTAAGTAAATGTGGTTCCTGAGTGATGGGTTTACTTGGTGACAGTAAAAGGTGTGGGGACCTAAACGTGGATCACTGTTGAGTCTTTGCTAGTGGGAGGTCCAGGGATAGCCTTCTGTGCAACCCATGATGTAAAGTGGTGGCTGACAATTCATTGCGTCTTCCTCTATTTATTCTCTTTCTCGTGGGGGTGGCAATCAGTGAGAGGTTTCCATTAACATTTAGTAACAGGGAATTGCTTCTTTCTCGATAGTCCTGTGCCGGTTCTGCTCCCAGTTTATCACTGATTTTTGGCTTGTTTGAGTCAAGTGGAGTGATAGGTAAAAAGGGCGGACTTGTTGTTTGAGGTGAATGTGTCCTTGGACTGGTAAAGTGATCTTCCCATGGGAGGGACTCTCAGAATTTTGTTGAAGGCAATTTGCTGAAGTGTGAATGTTTGTTTTTAATGTGATCATTTAAGCTGAGTTGATTTGGATTCAGGTGTTCTTCCAATTCGATGGTTCCAGTTTTTGTTTTCAGGAGTAGTGGGTCCCCTACTGTTGAATCTTGCGATGGTATGGGTTCCTCCACTACCACCTCCTGAGGTGTTTGTTGATTCGAGGAATCAGCTGTTTTTGGAGTTCCAGAAGGCAACACTGTTTGAGGAGACGGAATCATTTCTTTTGGCAAAGATTGAGTATTTTTTGGTTACATGCTCAAGCCTTCTCAATTTAGAGATAGGGTGGCAGTCTAGTACAGCTTCTAGAATTTCTGCATCCGTTAACTCCAGTCTGTGAACTGTTCGTGGATTTGAGTGTTTTTCTTCGTGCCATTTCTTCTCCGCAACAGTGGAATGTTCTCTCTGTTGACATTTCTTTTGAGGTCTAAACATTTTTGTGTAAGAGGGCCCCTGCGACAAACGTCAGGTTTTGAGGTTTCTTTCAGCCCCCTTCTGTGATTTCTCTTTGTCCATCTCACTGGTGGAGAGTGTCTTTGATGCTTCCTCGGGTTTACTGTCAATGTTGTGTCTGTGTTTTTCAGCTGGCTTTTATGTAGAATTGGAAATGTTGGGTCATCTGATCCAATTTTGTTACGATGATTTTCTTGTTGGGACCGATAGGGGGCAGTCACACGAGGCGTTGCTGAAAGGTCGTTTGGGAGCTGGGACGTCTGTTCACCACTAGAATCCACATGGACCAGAGCGTACACTGTTAGGCATGTTTGCAAGCCATCAGCTCCGCCCATCGCAGCCGAGGTGCTGAACGTTCCCCCGATCTCCGTTAGCCGCTTCCCAAGATCTCCAGCGCCATCTCGGCTCACATCATCCAGAGCCGTCCCCACCGGCGTCCCAGCCCCATCAGGTGAACCCACCGGACCGCCCCCAGCCGGCAGCGCCATCTCCGTCCCCCCTCCGGTAGTTGTCAACAAGCGGGCCCTGTGGGAGGGGTTCGTAAAGTTCAGATTATGTTGCTGTATTTGGGGCGTTTTGGTGCAGAGTTTGAGTTTAGACCCCCACCTTCGCTTCAGAGGTTATGTTGGGCTCCTTGCATGCGCCTCTTAAGTTGTGGTGATTGTAAGAGGAGTCTGTACTTTTGATCTTTTATTTTGTCACGTTTCAGACCATTTTCTAGTAGATTTCGTGATTCCATTGCAGTGGATCTATCAAGGTCTGGGCGGAGGCGCGTGCTACGCAGCCAGCATCCCTCTTCTTCAAGGGGTGAAATTATTAACGGGGCAGTCCTGGCAGCCTCGACAGACATGACTGCACGACTGCCACTCTCCGCCACTCCGCGCCCGCTCTGCGGTGTACTGCACACTTTGTAGTAGTGTTCAAGCTCCTCCTCCAGGTAGGAAAGGATAGGAAAGACAGACCCAGCAGTGTAAGGGAGACTGCAGGACTGCCACTCTCCGCCACTCCGCCTATCGCTAAATCCAGCACATTTTGATGGAATGAGATGGAGGCAAAAGGACACAACCTCCAACCGTTCCATGTTCTCTATTGATAGATCTGTTATTGGAATTACTGATTTGCCAGGATTCCCAAGTACTACTATTGCTACCGCATCAACTTTACAACCAAATTTGTCCAACTCATATACCACCTGCTTCACCTAATGTTTAGTCAACTGGCAGGACACCCAGCTCTAGAGAAATAATGAATCTAAGTCTTTAGCTCCACAAAAGTCACAAGAGGCCCTGAATGGCCATTCATTTGAAAGGGTCCTTAAGCAGTGATAAACCAAGACAAAACATTCCTAAAGCAAAATGCCCAAAACACCTAAAATAGGCTACGATACATGTGTTGTGAATAAACAAAAGCTAACCTTCAATGATGGTAAAACAAACTCAAAATTGCTGCAGCTCAAGTCTAGTAATGCCATTACTGAGACCATTTGGAAAGGTTGAATAGTAATACAATATTATTAAGCAGTTAGCACCTGAGGCCAACAGTGTTTCTTTTTTTGTTCTCCTGTAATGATCAAATTGATGCGTTACAATCTCCCAACCAAATCGATTATGGTTAAGTCATTGGATGTAATCACTTCAAATGTCAGGTCTATCATGGAACAGCTCATTGTAATTGAAGATATACTTAAACAAGTTTTAATGCCAACGCTTTAATTCAGGTCCATTCTACATAAGATAATTTTCCTCATCTGTCAGTAGCCACACCTTCTAAATCTGCTGAAACGAGTATGTCCATCCATGCCAAGAATGATGTGGTACGCTCTCGAACAAATAATCATCCAACACAATGGTAGTGTATTAATAACGGGAGTTTGGCTACAAGGAAGTCATCCACAGAGTTGATTGTGAGTAAACCCCACCCTAACTGTAAGCTTGGCTCAATGGAGCCCCTAAACAAGCCGTTGTTATTTGTCGGAATTCCAGGTGCCCCTGGTCATAATATCCTGGTACAAGCTAAGACATAACTTAAGGGTTTGAGTAAAGGTGATTCTATTGACCTATTCCCGAAAACAGTATCATTGACTATTGTAATAGTGCAAAAACCTGAACTTAAAAAAATGCCATGAATCATCTGCTTTACTAAAAAAGTGACTCAATGGTTCAACCCCTCGATCGGAGCCACTAATTCTCAGTCTTTTTTTAAGGAGAGGCGAACCAGTTGGATCAGGCTCACTAGAAAACTGTGCAATGGATACTTTGTGGTTGTCACCGTAAGGAACACAGGATTTGTCAACTCTTTGCTTAATTCTAATTTGAAAATGAATATACATCGTGTAAAGCCATTCATTCTTCCATTATTTCATTTTAACCCTGAAGATTGTTTTATATGCACTTGTTGTATACTGATCCACTCAAGTCTTATTCATTTTGCAGCCAATTTTCTAATCCTAATCAGTTTTAGGTGCTGAACAATTTGGAGAACATTGATTGACTATATGATAAATTGTCCTAAGGTGAACCTACTTGAGTCCCCAGTGGATTATTCTATGCCATGCAATGTCAATATAAACCAATCAAATGCAGTAGTCCTTCAAGAAACATGTTTTACAACAGCATTTATAAGGGGTGCTTTGCATATGCCCACTAGTGGAACAAAGGAGTGGAAGTATGGTAGAAATAAGAGGGGCATCTGTTGTTTAACAGCTCTGTCTCTATCCTGTCAGGTTGAAATGCTTTTGAATAGTGCTATGCTACAAATAATTGATCTTTCATGTGACAGATCCACGTCATTTTGGGTCACGGTTCTATGGAAAGAGGAGTCTTGGAACGTTTTGAAGATTTTAAGTAAATCAATTGATTACTTTGTTAAAAGGGAACAAGGTAGTAATTCATTCATTATGTCCACCATGTGTAAATTGGATGAACAATACCACTCCTCTACAGTTGATAACATACCTATCGCTGTCTCCAAAGTCATTAAGATCCTGGGCGTTTACATTGAACCTGGCCTATCCATGAATAGACATTTTAACGCAATAGCCTTCCAGTCAGCGTACCACTCCAAACTCCTTAATGCAGCTAGACCCTTCCTATCCCAACTAAACTGCCTCACCATTGCTAGGGCGATAATTGGGTCAAAGCTGGACTACTGCAATGCCCTCTTTGTAGGCACCTCCCCAAAAAATCTGGCCAAACTTCAACTAGCACAGAACAATGCCCTCAGGGCTGCAACTGGCATCTCAAGATGTGACCACATTTCCGAGGTCAGGAGGAAGGGCCACTGGTTCTCCGTCAAGGAAAGAATTACTTTCAAGACACTTGCCCTGACGCACAAGTGCCTACACGGTCTTGCTCAGCCCTACCTAGCTCAAAGAATCTGCTTCCACACACCTTCCAGGCCCCATAGAGCGGCCTATACTAACAGAATCACTGTACCCCTTACTCGCAGAGTGCGGGTGGGCGGTACCAGCTTCCCCAACATGACGGCCACTTACTGGAACTCCCTTCGGCCTGCCATTAGGGGGATTGATTCTCATGCGACTTTCAGGAAGGCCATCAAAACTAGGCTCTTTGTTTAACAATGCACTGTCCCGTGTGCTGTGTAACCTGTTATGAAAATGTTCATTGCTATGTACCTGATCATGATAATGTGCACTGATAACTTCAACTAGCTTGCTGTATCAAGTATTTCTGTTGGGGCCGCATTCTGGTAAACCTGAATCAAGCATTCTTACGCCTCCTCATAGTGCCTCGATGCCCGAGGGCTGTAGTGCGCTCTACAAATACTAAATAAATAAATAAATAAATACATTATTTTAGGCTGAGATGTTAAAGAAAAATTAGGGACAATCCCTAGAAATTAGCGTTTTGATGATGATTCCCCAGGCTATGATGTTGGATCTGAGGACGAATCTGATGATTTTTTTCATGTATAAACTACTTTGGGAAAAAGGAACAAAAGCAATACATGCTCCTGATATGGACGAAGAAAATAGATTTTTTGGTGCATGCGGAAGCTCTATGACTGATGATTTCATGGTACGGATAACCTATTGGTATTTGATATGTAGCTTTGAGGTTTTACTTCGGGAAAACAGTGATCATTCATCAGTGCACTTAGTCCTGAAAGTCTGTTTGGCAATTCTCAAGATGGACAATCGTAGGCCATTTATCAGCTTTTTCAAAAACGCAGCGGCGAGGAGATTCTAGCTCCTACTATAGAGGAATAGGGATTATCCAGGTACTTCATGATCAGACAAGAACAATTTCATCAAACATAAGAAATGATCTTTTCAACATTTGGGAATATGACCGGTTTTGAAAAACACCAGCGGCCGAAACACGTGTAAATCATAGGACACAACATTGATTAAAGTCTTTTCTTGGCACAACTTGTGAAGTGGCAAGTTCCCTTTTTTCTGTGTATCAGCGAAGGCGATATAGCTACCAACCGCCGCAGGATTCGGTGGAACGACCAGAAAGGGCTTAACATAATGGCACTTTGTGTTGCAGGAAACATCTCACTAATTGATGTTTGTTTGTCTAAGTCATCCTTTGCACAATACTACTCTCTAGCTACAAAGTTCTTATAAACCTCCTTGGTAAAGGTTTTTCATCTCTTCATAACCAAGGGACAAAGGAACATGGCTGGTTTGACATGGCTTGTAAAACCAGCAAAATAAACTTTCTGAAGGCGTTAAACTATAACAATAAAGATAGGCACTATGTCATGTTGCCTGGGAAACTCTGTAAATATGTGTTAAAACACCAGAAGTTCGAACTAATACATGCTGCATGGGATGAATCCAGTGAAGCAGCAGCCAACAACACACGTGGGTTTTTTGGAAATGTTGGCATCTGGCCCAAATTACGGAAATGCCAATGAATGTCTGCTGTACCACAAGAAAATGTTGGTGACATTTTAGTGCATTGTATGGTAATAACGCTAACCGCCTCTGCAGCAGTATTTTGAACAGTGATTATAGCATTGGTTCAACAATGATTATTTAAACTTTTACCATTAATTTCGTAGTGAATGAGATACTGTGGGGGAAACGCTTAGATATTGAAAATGTGAATTAACTAATGCTGAGCCATGACTAACTGCCATGCTAAACATGTGTCTATTGCCATTGCGGTGCATTCTAATGGTCAGGTGATATTCTAACCAAAGCAGCGCTTGCATCTAGCCTCTAGATATGCCGCTGCCACAGTCCTCACCTCTGATCTTTTTCCCTTTGGGCATATAGAGGCGTGATTTAGACTGACGTTTGCTTAGGCAAGGTGGTTTTAGCATGCCGAAGTTATCATACAGTAAGCATGCTCGCCTGCTCAGAGGTGTGTGAGAACCACAGAAGAAGATTGCCCAGTCAGCTCTAAAATGTATCCATGTTCACCTTCAACCTTGATTATGTCTTTCTGAGCCTGAGAAATGCAGCTCCTGTCTTAGACTTGTATGCTGAGATGCTGTTCTTACACCTGAAACATTGTTTCTCTGTAATGTCATGCTATTTCTGAAACATTTCTCTCCCTTAAAAGGCATGGGTGCTTCTGTGTATAAAGCATGGTCACTGGAGGGAGGGTGGGTTGCTGCACGGAGTCTTGTTTAATGGCTGTCCTGTGTATGCTGCTTTGTTGATGGCCATTACAACTCATTCACCAATCCACTGGAAGAATCTGTGGTTCACTTTCCCTGACAATACAGTCGGCTATGACCGCTCTTAAAGATGGTAAAAGTTCTGGCCCAGACTTTGTGCCTTCAAACCTCTATGTTGCCTTTAGTGAACTTTGGGCTTCTTTGTTAACTAGCATTTTTAATGTAATAGTACTTGAAAAACAGTCCCTCCAGAGTTGTAAGAAAGATGTTCTCCGCCCTCAATTTAAGAAAGGCTGTTGCTTAACTCAAGCAACTTTCAAACAATACCTTTGCTAGATAATTCATCAAAATTGTTGGGAAAAATACTTCTGGAGACAATACAAGAATTAATGGATTATCTGGGTGTACTGTCTCTGACTCAAAGGGGATTTAGGGCTGATATGGTGACTCTTCTGCAAGTTTACCAGAGATGTGTCGTGCCCCCCGCCCCTTTGGTTTAACCCTGTTACACATTTGTGTACCATAGAATATGTGATTATGCCTCAGCTGCTCCTCATATCAGTGATATTAGGATCCCTTTCTATCCTATGTAGATGACAGTGTTCTACTAACTAGAACAGAGACATCTCAGCAAACACTTACATGAGTCTGCAGTACTGATGTTTACCATGAAATGAGGATTGAACACACAGACATTTTATGTAGATAACGTAGCATTGGGAAGTTGATACACAAGGTTACTTATTACAATCCTTCCATGTTACATGTCATAAAACAGTCTATGTTGGATGTTTTGTAGACCAATACCCAAAACCCCTTTCCTGTTTAATCCCATTTTCTAAAATGTGGATTGGGTATTCTTGTACTTATGTAATCATGGAGCATTTTGAAAACGACTTCTTGTTGAATGTGTCAATGTGTCAACATTTAATAGAGCCATAAATGTGTCACGGGCGCCCCTCTATGAGAACGAACAAGGCAAAAATGGCCTGTTCTTTACAATTGTACACACTCTAGAGTCCGCTGATACATTTTAGCTCACTGTACCTTTCACAGATGGGAAATATCCATTTGCATATCAGTCTTTGTCCCGCCCACATGGGCAGTCCAGCACCGAAATGCCATGGCAATTCCCCTCTGAACAAGAGTGCCAACAGCAACCCCATACAAGTGTTTCAGCCTTGTTGGGCCTCATTCGTGAGGTGGAGCTGTGCCTCTCTGAGCACAGTGAGCAAGGGGTCCACGTCTGGTTGACCCTGGGAAACTTATGGTGATTAGACCGAAGGCCCTTCAAAAATCAAAAATTTGTCATGAGCGCCCTTCTATGAGAACGAACAAGGCAAAAATGGACTGTTCTTTGGGATGGTACCCACTCTAGAGTCTGCTGCCACACATTAGCTCACTGTACCTTTCACAAATGGGAAATATCCATTTGCTTATCAGTCTTTGTCCGCCCCCACATGGGCAGTCCAGCACCAAAATGCTATGGCCATTCCCCTCTGACCAAGAGAACCAACAGCAACCCCATACACATGTTTCATCCTTGTTGGGCATCATCAGTGAGCTAGAGCTGAGCCTCTCTGAGCACAGTGAGCAAGGGGTCCACGTCTGATGACCCTAGGAAACTTAGGGTGACTAGACCTAAGGCCCTTCAAAAATCAAATATTAGTCATGGGCGCCCCTCTATGAGAATGAAAAAGGCAAAAATGGCCTGTTTTTTTAGATAGTACCCAATCTGGAGTCCGCTGCCACACTTTAGCTCACTGTACCTTTCACAGATGGAAAATATCCATTTGCATTTCATTCTTTGTCCTGCCCACATGGACAGTCCAGCACTGAAATTCTATGGCAATTCCCCTCTGAACAAGAGTACCACCAGCAACCCCATACACTTTTTTCAGCCTTGTTGGGCATCATCAGTGAGGTGGAGCTGTGCCTCTCTGAGCACAGTGAGCAATGGGTCCACGTATGGATGACCCAGGGAAACTTAGGGTGACTAGACCTAAGGCCCTTCAAAAATTAGTCATGGGCACCCCTCTATGAGAATGAACAAGGCAAAAACACCTGTTCTTTGGGATGGTACCCTCTCTAGAGTCTGCGGCCACACTTTAGCCTACTGTACCTTTCACAGATGGGAAATATCCATTTGCATATCAGTCTTTGTCCCGCCCACATGGGCAATCCAGCACCAAAAAGCTATGGCAATTCCCCTCTGAACAAGAGTACCACCAGCAACCCCATACACTTTTTTCAGCCTTGTTGGGTATCATCAGTGAGGTGGAGGTGTGTGTATAGGATCAGGCACAGCAACAACAGTTGTTTTCAGCCGTTGAATCATTAACGACTGAA
This sequence comes from Ambystoma mexicanum, assembly GCF_040938575.1. NCBI lineage: Eukaryota > Metazoa > Chordata > Amphibia > Caudata > Ambystomatidae > Ambystoma > Ambystoma mexicanum. The sequence continues at coordinate 243,708,828 of NC_090924.1, read as the reverse complement.
GTACAAGCTTTGAAACAAGAGAATGCCCTTCTTAGACAGCACATGTTTAGGTCACCTAGTTGTTCTGAACTTCCTCCTGGTCCCTTACCGGGGGGAAGATTCGATGGAGATCCCCACAAACTCAAGGAGTTCTTGGAGGCATGTGCAGTACAGTTTGCTTTTAAAGCATCTTTCTTTCATAGCGACAGAGACAAGGTCGGACACATGATACCTCATCTCACAGGCCCTGCATTGGCATGGGCCACTCCATTTGTTACCTCGAATAATCCTATTTTGGATTCTTATCAGCCTTTTATGAATAGTTTAAAAACTGTGTTTAGTAGACAGGAGATCACAGTCCTGGCACAAGAACAGCTACTAGATTTCAAACAAGGTTCCCAAGATCTCTTATCTTATATAACTAGGTTCAAACACCTGGCAGCAGGAACCGTCTGGGCGGATGACACCCTGATCACCTTATTCAGAAGAGGACTGAATGAGGAACTTAAGGGCGAGGTGTCCCAGGTTAGCAGAATTGATAGCTATGGTTATGCAGATGTATTACAGAATTCACGAAAGACATCTAGAAAAGCATAAAAATAGGGGAACACTTACTGCTTTTGAGGTTCCTCATTTCACCCCAAAACACACTTCCGTAGAGGAACCTATGCAGGTTGGCAACACTAGAGGCCCTTTATGCCCTGAAGAGCTTCACCGGTGCTGCACTTTAGGATTATATATGTACTTATATAACCTGCAGATTCAAGACTATTTGAAACTTAATAACCTCATTGGACTAATACAATCCGGCTTCCGTCCCAGGCATGGGACCAAAACGCTCTGATAGATTTGAAAACTCAAATAGAAGTCCTGAAAGATAATGGGACACTAGCCTTGCTACTACTCCGAGACCTGTCTGTGGCTTTCGATCTGGTCAATCACAAAATCCTGTGCCAGCACCTCTGCTCTGCCGCCTACTTCTCCGATTCAGCCTCTGGGTGGATCAGCTCTTTTCTTAGCAACAGACACATGAGGGTTTTCTCCCCTTCAGCAGCCGCTGACCCAGCCCCTATCCAATGTGGGGTCCCTCAAGACTTGTGTGTGTCACCTACACTTTACAATGTGTTCACCAAACCACTCTTTGTTGTTCTTGATTATCTGGGTATCTCTTACACTAATTATGCTGATGACACCCAGATACTCATCCCCATCACAGGTGATCACATTGCGGACACCAAGGCATTGAATGAAGTATATTTGGTAATCCAGGCTTGGATTGCCCAACACGAACTCTGCCTCAATGATGATAAGATGGAGCTCCTCATTTTGGGCTCCTCTCAACGGTTTAATAAATTAGATCACTTGTATCAGTCCTTCATCATTGAGGGCAATATCATTAAAGTGTCCAAGAAATACTAAAACCTTGGGCATCTATCTTGACTCCACCATGTCCTTGACAAGACAAACTGATGCCATCAGATCAGCATCTGCTTATACCTGCAAACTCATTACGGCCTGCAGACCTTTTCTGACCACCCCCAATAGCATTACTCTAGCTAAAACGCTTATAATGTTTAAGATTGACTATTTCAGTGCCCTCTATCTGGGGACTAGCCAGGTCAACCTTAACAGACTGAAAATTACCCAGAATAACGCCATTAGAGCGGCTTTAAATATTCCAAGAAACCAACACATATCCGATATCAGGACTAACCTGCATTGGCTCCCTGTCAAACAGAGAATGGTGCTAAAAACACTTGCCCTTACCCACAAATGCCTGATGAACAAGGCCCCCCTCTACCTGTCCAACCGCCTCTCATGCCACACTTCCTCCCGACCGCAAAGAACTGCTCAGATTCACACCTTATCATTGCCTAGATATAAACTCCAAAAAGACGGGGGCGTGAGCTTCCCTGTTCTGGCCACTAAGCTATGGAACACTCTCCCGTCCACTATCAGGACTGAGCCTTCTTTCAATTCATTCAAACTGAAAACCAAATCTTGGCTTTTTGCTCAAGTCTAAGGTAACCGTCTGCCTGTAGCAATCTCCTTGAGTTATCTGCCTCCTCTAAATTCTGTCTCGCTCAAATTATGTTCCTGTGATAACTGTCTATTGTGATCACTTATGTACTATACTGTAAATTTACATTCTGCTGTTTATTATGTATATGTTGTTTAATCTTTGTAAATATGCCTACTAAGTTCTTCGCGCCCGGATGCCTTAGGGCCTGGCGTGCGCTACAAATAAAATAAATACAAATACAAATACTGTGGGTCAAAGGATCATGCTGTAGAGAACTGTCCCATTGCACCTTGTAAGAAACAGGGAAATGTTCGAACCCGGCTGTCCGAGGAAACACGGTCCGGGAACCAATGGGCGGTTCCTCCAACACCTTCAGTTCATCACAGATCACCGAAGTGACGGGGTCTCCCATCGTCATTTATTTATTTATTTATTTATTTATTTATTTATTTATGCATTTGTAAAGCGCCACGCAGCCCAGAGGCATCAGTGCGCTGTTGCAAGAAAATGACCTAGTTGCAGTACAAGGAGGGGTAGACCGAGAGTGTTACAGAGAGATTGTGTCTACCGCTAGCCTGGGAGAAAGGTGGTTGCCTTACAAAGGTTATACAGTTGACAAGGTCCGAGTGGGGTTTATACAAACAGCATAGTATTTATTGCTATGATACTGGTAAACATTACCTTGAACACCCTTCAGTTGGTTAAAGTCCCGGCTTTGGTGGACAGTGGCGCTGCCAGAAACTTTATTGATGACCACTGGGCTGCTAAACATGGAGTACCGAGATTGACCAAAGCAATGGCCATTCCCGTAGAATCTGTAGACGGAAGTCCCTTAATTTCAGGACCTATTCGAGAACAGACAGCTCCTCTACAGATCGATATACATTCCCATGGTGAGACCTTAGTGCTAAACATTATTTGCACAGGCCACTACCCAATCATTTTAGGGTTACCCTGGCTTAGGGTTCACAACCCTTATATTAATTTGACTGCTGGCAGCTTCTTTTTGGGATCAGAACATTGTGTTAAGCATTGTCTCTCAAATGGAGCTGTGGGATTTCATTACCCAAATCAGAACTACCAGACATATACTGACCTTGAAGCAAGGACCACACTTCTTAATCAGATCCAAGAAATCCCGGAACCATATTGGGCATTTCAAGAGGTTTTTTCTAATACAGAGTATGCAGAACTACCACCAAACAGACAGGATCATTGTGCATTAGATCTTATCCCCGATGTACCTATTCCATTTGGTCGGATGTATGTCCTTTCAGCAAGGGAAAAGAAAGTACTCCAAGAATATTTACAGGAGAATTTGTATAATGGACTCATTACTGAATCCACATCACCGGCGGGAGCTTCTTTATTTTTTATCCACAAGAAGGATACGGATGAACTAAGACCATGCATAGACTTTCAGGGGTTAAATAAGATCACAATTCCTGACAGATACCCCATGCCCTTGATTTCCGACATCCTGGAAGCAGTAAAAGGGGCTAACATTTTTACCAGCCTCGATTTACGGGGAGCCTATCATCTGATTAGGATCAAACCTGGAGATGAGTGGAATACGGCATTTCGTACACCCTTCAGCCACTATGAATATCGAGTAACGCCCTTTGGCTTGTCTAGCGCTCCTGCCGTGTTCCAGCGGTTCATGGATCATCTTTTCTCAGACATCCTACTGTATTCAGTGATAGTGTACCTAGATGATATCTTGGTGTTCTCTCAGTCTCATGATCAACATCTAATACACCTCCAGGAGGTACGGAGCGTCTTCAAAAGAACCATTTACTTGACAAATGCAAATTTCATCAAAAGGAGGTGACAAATTTGGGGTACATCTTGTCGGAACGAGGTACTTCAATGGATCCCCGTAAGGTGTCAGCAGTTCTGGAATGGTCATCCCCTAAGAGTGTTAAAGAGATCCAATGATTTTTGGGGTTTTCCAATTTTTATAGGCGTTTTATTCCAAACTTTTCAGAGATCATACTTCCTATTACGGCTTTGTTAAAGAAAGGGGTACCTTTTGATTGGTCTTCCCAGGCTCAGCATGCCTTTGAAACCTTGAAGGCATGGTTTGTCACTGGTCCGATACTTATCTGACCAGATCAGACCAAGAAATGTATTGTGGAATCCAATGCCTCCCATGAAGCATTAGGAGCCATTCTTCTACAAGAAAACGAACAAGGGGTCGAATGTCCAGTGTCTTATCTATCCAAGACATTAGCACCTTCCAAACTAAACTATACAGTGCTTGAGAAGGAATTACTTGCTATAAAACAAGCATACGAGGAATGGAGACATTTACTCCTGGGGGCCTCTCATGCTATCGAAGTACGCACAGACCATCACAACCTCCGGGCATTACAATATGCCCAGACCCGAAATAGCTAGCAGGCCCGTTGGGCTAACTTCTTTTATCCCTTTGATATCGTCTTTACATTTATCACCAGGCACATCAATCTTAAGGCAGATGCCCTGTCCAGGAGGGACGCCAATGAACCATCTCACTTCCGGACAGAACCCCTCTTTCTCAAAGCTCGATTTATCCATGAAATCTCCAATTTTCTGCATTCCGTGGCGAAGGATACTTTACAGTTACAGAAGAACGATCCTCAGGCATTTCAAGAACTAGGGCTGACTCTTTCGGAAGTTTGTGGATATCAGAACCATCAACTTTTCATCCCAACTCCATAATTGCAACGAATGATGATGCAACTTTGTCATGACTCGCTAGTTGCCGGTCATTGAGGGATAGCAAATAACACTGAATTACTTCAAAGACATTTCTGTTGGCCAAGACTATCCCCTGATGTGAAGGATTATGTATCAGCGTGCAATGTTTGTTTACAGACAAAGACACCACGTACCACACCAATGGGACTGCTCACTAGGATGCCGATTCCTGACCGTCCGTGGCAAATCATTTCTACCGATTTTATTGTGGATTTACCCATCTCTGATGGTTGCACTGCCATTGTGGTCTCAATTGTTATTTTACAAAGATGGCCCATTTTGTGTCTCTTCCCAAGATTCCAACTGCTGCTCAGATGGAAAAGGTTTTTGTAAAAAACATTTTTTCATTACATGGTTTACCAGAAACCATAATTTCTGATCGTGGACTACAGTACACCTCCAAATATTGGCAACAGGTGTGCAAACTTCTCAATATTCAGCGAGCGTTGAGCTTGGGGTTCCATCCTCAAACCAAAGGTCAGACCAAGCATCTGAACCAGACCCTGGAAGCGTATCTCCAATGTTATATTTCAGTTTCCCAGGATAATTGGAATGAACTCCTTCTGTTGGCTGAGTTATCCTATAATAATACGTGCCATAGCTCGCTCGGCACCAGTCCTTTTTTCAATTCTTATGGGTTTCATCCTGTCAGTATTCCAGTTAGTTCAGCTTCACCGTCCAAGTTTCCAGATGTTGATGCTCTTCTTCAAAAGATCAGGGAGACCCATCGAAGTGCACAGTCTTCACTTTTGGAAGCTCAATACCGAATTGAGAGGTTTGCAGATCGCCGACGTACTGTGGCCCTGACTTACCTCCTGGAGACAAAGTCTGGTTGGCCTCTAAATTTCTACCTAGACATCTGATTCATTCAAAACTGTCTCCTAAGTACTTTGGACCTTTTATGATAACTCAGAAGGTTGGCACAGCTGCCTATCATTTGAAATGACCACAAACATGGTCAAGGATTCATCCAGTCTTTCACATCTCACAGTTAAAGAAAGACAGTGTGGATAAATTCCATTGGCGAAGGAAAACTAGTCCTCCTCCGGTTATGATCACTTCTGGTCCAGAGTTTGTAGTGGTCGGTATCTGTGACTCTCGCTTTCGGCATGGTCGTCTCTAGTACCTGGTGGATTGGCAGTGTTACTCGTCCACTGAACGTTCTTGGGAACCCGCACCAGCAGTGCATGCCTTTGCCTTGGTCCGTTGATTTCATCGCAGCCATCCGGAGAAGCCAGGGACTCCAGCCCTTTGGAGGGGGCATACTGTCAAAATTTGCTCCCGTTGTGCAGCCATTTTTACTGCCAAGATGGCGATTTGTTCCCAATGGCCAGGTCTAGCTGCATTGAGTCCAGTGGAAGTGGGAGCTCCGCCCCTGTTACCAGGGGAAGCTTTTCAGGCTGCAGGAACAACGCGCCAGTGCGTTGCTACCCTTCTACCACAATGCTCTGTAAGTTCGTTCTATGCCTCTTTCTTTACTAATCCTTCTGAGACTAATTCTTGTCTGTGCTCATTGTATAATTCTTCCTTTCATGTGTGTTTCCCTCGAGAATAGATCGCCCTGATCACTGTTTCACTGTCAGCTTTGCCGAGCCCTGCCAGCTCTCTGGTGTGCTCTGCAACGGCTGTCCGCATTGCATACGGTTTTCACAGATTGCAAATTCATTCTGGGCTTGCCCGTAGCGATATATTTGGTACGTCTTTGTTAGGGATCCAGGCGGAAAGATGTAAATAGAACGAATGCCGCTACAGTTTGGTTCGGAACTGACTGTGTTCCTTCTTGTTGATTCGTAGCTAGGGGGGATCACAGCCTTGAAGCCAGCAGTCATTTACGAGATCAAACCTCGTCAGGAATTCTGTCCATGCCTTTCAGCAAGGTAACCGGAGACTCTGAGCTCGGATCGCTCTTTCCTGCTACCGGCAGTGTTCTTTCGTAGACAAACACTTTCATTCTGTTTCTATCTTTCTGCCGTAGTATTCACACATGTTACTGTATAACCTGAAATAGAAGAGCCTCATGTCCTGAATGTTTCAAGAACAGAAGGTATTCCCATTGAAAGTGTCCTCCTTATCTTAGCATTCTGTTTCCCGCCTACTCTCTTACTAACTTTTCTCTCTCTTTGTGCTAAACCTGAAGATCTGAGGCTGACGAATGAGAAGTTCCACGCACCCCCTACGGACACAGTAAAGACCTTGAGACATCCAGTCCCGGAATCACCACAGAAGGGAGCACAGTCCACTCTACCTCTTCACTACAGCTACAGGGTTTTCTTCCCCAGAGGGTTTCCCTAAAGGCCTCTTACCTTTCAGTTTTGGAGAATAAGGGCTCTTCGGGTATTCTTCTCATAGCTTCTAAGTTCCTGTTGCGTCTGATCAGGTTAGTGGTTTGTGTCTGCTTGGTGAAATGGGGGAAGAAAGTAAGATTGGCAAATTATTTCTGATAATCATCACAGTCACCCTCAGTGTCCTAGGATCATCCAGATGTGGACCCCTTGCTCACTGTGCTCAAAGAGGCACAGCTCCACCTCACTGATGATGCCCAACAAGGCTGAAACACGTTTATGGGGTTGCTGTTGGTACTCTTGTTCAGAAGGGAATTGCCATAGCATTTCAGTGCTGGACTGCACATGTGGGCGGGACAAAGACTGATATGCAAATGATTATTTCCCATCTGTGAAAGGTACAGTGAGCTAAAATGGGGCTGCAGACTCTAGAGTGGGTACCATCCGATAGAACAGGCAATTTTTGCCGTGTTTGTTCTCATAGAGGGGCACCCATGACTAATTTTTGATTTTTTCAAGGGCCTTAGGATTAGTCTGCGGACTCTAGAGTGGGTACCATCCCATCGAACATGCAATTTTTGCCGTGTTCGTTCTCATAGAGTGTCGCCCATGACAAATGTTTGATTTTATCAAGGGCCTTAGGATTAGTCACCCTAAGTGTCTTAGGGTCATCCAAACGTGGACCCCTTGCTCACTGTGCTCAGAGAGGCACAGCTCCACCTCACTGATGATGCCCAATGACAACTTTTTAATCATTTTTTGTTCTTCTGCCCTATATAAATCACACATAGCTTTTTAATCTTTTTAGACATTTTAAGGATACTGTAAAGAATACTTTAAATTATGAACATCAACGATTGGTATATTTTATTTAATTTTTAATTGTGTTTTTTTATAACATGCGTTTCGTGGTCTTGCTTTCAAGACTAGCACGTTGCCCCTGTGCTATCCACCGTGAACCTGTGACTTGCTATGACTTCATACGTTCAGAGAGTATAGGAAACAAGTTCTTCAGATAATTGCTCTGTTTGCACATGCTGCATTAGCTGCAGCAGATGTTATATACTGTATGATTTTTAAACTCAGCACAAGTAATGCGATTAAGAAAATATATTTTTAGAAATACAATTATTATTCATTTCATATAGGGATTTTGGCACTATTCACTTTGGATCAATGATTAACATGTTTTTTATTGATGCATGGTTACAATGTAACATTCTGTTCTGTTTTCTACTTTGAGGTCATTTTTTGCCAAAATGAACTTTAAATGAAAATGATTACTTATGGGTTCAATTTTCTGAAACACAAAGGAACAAGACACGTTAAAAAACAAGCCATCAGAATGACACAGGCCATTCTGAGAATATTCTCTTTTGCTCAGAAATTTAAAGCACAACCCTTAGCATTGTTAATGCAAACTTACAATGCAAAGGCAAAGTCTATTGCACGGTATGGCGTGGGACTGTGGGGCCACCATGGTGTGGATGATCTCAAGATGGTGCAAAATGCCTTCTGTAGTAGGATACCAGCGCTCCCTAAATTGGCTCCATCATTTGCCATTCAAAATGAGATTGTCCTCAGTTACCTAGAAGATCTAATCAAGGTTGCTCCAGTGATAACTCTCCTAACAATAGTGGCCAATAGGAAAGCCACATTCTCTATTCTAATATTGAAAAATGTTCTAATTTCTGAAAGATACATTATAATAACATAAAATACTTTACAATGCGTAAGTCCTTTGTACAGTTGTGCATTGTTCTACTATGAGGAAGTCTATAATCTCAATAGTACTCTTGTTCAGAAGAGAATTGCCATAGCATTTCGGTGCTGGACTGCCCATCTGGGCTGGACAAAGACTGATATGCAAATGGTTATTTCCCTTCTGTGAAAGGTACAGTGAGCTAAAGTGTGGCTGCCGATTCTTGAGTGGGTACCTTCCCAAAGAACATGTCATTTAACCATGTTCCTTCTCAAACAAGGGGCACTTATGGACTATTTTTATAAGATACTTTAGCGTTATGTCATTAACACACCTTCCTCTGAATCACATATGCTTCATTTCGGACCCTATGTAAAATACAAATAACATTAAAATTAATTACAGTTGTGGGAATAGTTTTACCAATAAACTGCAATAACCAGAGAGAAATGCACTTACTTAAGGATTTCTAATGAGATGTTTATACCCAACTAATCTTCTGTTTTCTTTATTAAATTTGTTTGATGTGTTTTATTTTAAATTTGTATAATTAGTTAAATTATATTTTTGATTCGGTTTTATTCTACAATATTTGTATAATTATTTAACAGACTAAATAAAATAGCAGTTATAATATCAGGTGTGAATGTTATGTGCTTCTATTTCTGTCTGTTACCAACTATAAGATGTGATTGCAAAACTGCACATAATCATGTGGTTGTATCTGTCATTGGTGCTTATTATATGCTTAAAGGCCTACCTGTAATGGTAAAGCATTTTTGAAAACAACTTAACCTAGCAATATTTTGACGAAAAATTGTAAAATGTAAGAAATGCTATAGAAAATGTGCATTCTTTAAAGGCTTTCCCAATTTAACAGTGTGCTACAGCTAATTTGGTGCTGATCTGACCAGACCAGTACAAGTTTTAAAAAATACGACAAGCCATACACGATTATGTATTAAAGACAAAATATATTTTTCATGCTGCTGTCACATGGTCTCATACCTAAAAAAGGTGCTGCTTTGCTCAGAATAATTGGCTAAACGGCATATATTTGGATGGCAGACATGGCTAGGTGACATTAGCCAACAAATCACTAAAAATTGCCATTACTCAAAAGGAACGATTATGTTACAGTCAACTCAATTACTATTCATATTAAAAGTAAGACGCTATTTAGTAAATAGCACAGAAACATATTTTATAATGCATTCAATATCCCTCTTGGAATAAATGACTACAGCTCCTCTGCAATTTAGTAATAATGAAAGATGTTACTATTTCCTTATTTGTTAATGCGCTTGAACTCGTATAAAATGAGAATGCAATCTGTCAGCAATACGTCCTCCATGGAGAATGCAGATGCTCATAATATAACAAGTTAAACCAGTCAAATTGATCAATCAAACTAGTTGTATGTGATTTCATTTTTGCTTCCTCTAGATGAGATTCCTTTCAATATTGGGTATCTTAGGTAGCACGTCTACATTCCACCACAAGCGATTGTTCTCTGTGTGTTTGTCTTCCACAAAGTGTTTCACTGGTGGTGCATTGATATACTGACATTTAATGCAAGATCTATGTTCATTATTTCTGATATTCACAGATCTAGAGGTTTGCCCAATTAATCTGTAGACATACGGACATTGAAAACACTATGTTGTGCCTTTTTTGCATTTAGCCATACCTTTTAGGGTCCAAATAGAATAAACTGAATATTAAGTACCTTCTCAGGCAATGTGTAAGCTGAACAAGAGCTGCATGAATAATGTTCAATCATTGGGCTAAGATTCCATTATCTATTTTGATGACTGATTTATTAATATCCTGAATGGAACAAATGGCGTCTCGAGTTCTTGCCACTCTTAAAAACAAAAAGTGAGGTATCAATTGTGATAGGCAATATGAAACCAGAGACCAATATTTTATAATGATTTCTTAACCTTCTGTACATTTGGATTAAAAGTCAATACACATAAATCTTCTCTGGGTTATCATTGCATGTTTTAGTAGTTAATAGAACATTGTATGGGATACATTTAGCCCATTCATTTGATTGCTTCATGAGTTTTTTTAGGTTAACTTCGATTAACTAGTCATTAGCTTGGCAGATGTTATAGACAACTGCCATCATTTGTTCACCTCTTCCCACATCAAGGAATACCAGAATGATTGTGCTAATAAGTCCAGGATGCATGTGACCCCAAGGTGCCCTGTTGATGGAGAATCATGACACCATTTCAGAGCAATGCTTCCAGAGGTGATACCGGCTATAACTAATGTTTGCTCTCTAAACAGCCTACCCTCTTCTTGCCATTGCTACTCCAATTATTGTTCTATCTTACATGTTAATTGACCTTCACTTCTCTTTCAGGACTTCATCAATGTTGGTGGTTTGCCTGGTAATACATGCTGACCAATTTGACTCAGAAACAAATCAAGAGGTTCCCAATGTGTATCTGTATTCTTTTCTCCCTCCAGTCCCAAAAAATAATTGACCTTAATATGCCTATTGCCCGGGTGGTTTGAGGCATTAAACTGAAATGTAGAAAAGAACAGCATATAACAAGCATGCCTTTGAAGAGAGATGCCGGTAAACTGTGCATCCTGCTATTATTAGACTTGTCAGCCGCTTTTGACTTGGTGGACCATGATAAACTCTGCAATACATTGGCAGGAAACTTCAATTTCTCGCAGGAATACACACTCTGGGTTAAATCCTTTCTTTCAGAACGGACCTCTAGAGTTGCAATAGGTAAGGAAGCCACTGACCCCATCCTGGTCCCCAGAGGGGTACCGCAAGGCTAATGTCTATCGCCTACCCTCTACAATGCCTACACAAAATTACTATTTGCAGCCCTCGACACCATGGGTGTCATCTACATGAAATTCGCCGATGACACCCAGATTCTAATCCCCATCACGGGCAATCTTGAACAAGACACAATCACAGTAAACAAAGTATATGCCATCATCCAAAACTGTAAGGCCACATACAGTTTGTGTTTCAACGAAGAAAAGAAGGAGATTCTCATTGTGGGCTCACCTGCCAAAATCAAATCTCTCCATCCTGATTACTCATCCATCACTATCGACGGCACACCTATAAAGGTCCTGAAACAGGTTAAAACACTGGGCATCTACTTAGATACCAACCTTACAATGACCAAACAGATCAATGCCCTCTCATCAGCCACCTCCTATACATCTAAACTCATTGCATTAAGTTGGCAATTCCTAACTCCACAAAACTGCATTACACTTGCCTGTGCACTCATTCTGTCTAAATTAGACTATTGTAATGTACTATTGCTAGGAACCTCCAATACCAATCTAGCTAAGCTCCAACTACTGCAAATTAAAGCACTGCGAACTTCCCTTGGCATAAAGAAATCCAACCACATCTCCACTACTAGGAGGGAAGTATACTGGCTTCCAGTGAAAGATAGAATCATCTTCAAAACTTTCAGTATTACTCACAAGTGCCTGACCAAGACAGCGCCTTCCTACCTCAGCAATACCATCAACTATACAAAGGCCACCAGAGCACTGAGATCCAATAACAGCTCCCAGCTCTTCGTCCCATGATTCAAATCCACCAGAGCAGGAGGAAGTAGCTTTCCAGTGATGGCACCCAAAACCTGGAACTCCCTTCCACTCCTTACCAGAAATGAACCCTCCAACCAGCAATTTAAGAAATCCCTAAAAACCTGGCTTTTCAGCAGATACTAACCAGTAGTAATCACATTGCTTATCTGACTAATCACACAATCTAGTATTGTCTATCCTCACGTCTATTCCTAGAACACTGTACCTGTGACCTACGTCATCGCTCTAATTGTCAAATGTAACTATGTCTATGCATTTTGCTGTAATCTGCGACTCTAATGTACTACCCAAGAGGTACTGCATCCTGCATGTAACTAATCATCTACTCTATTGTAACAAGAGATGTAAGACTTTGTTAACCTTCGATGTGATAACCCAGGGTCTGGGAGTATAACAAAAGCCATAAATAAATAAAAAATAAAATAAATAAATGGAGGATCTCATAGTTCTATGGAGCCCTAATTTCACATGCTCTGTGATGGGTCTATTGATTCTTCAAAATAGTGTTGCTATTCAACAAATGGCAATCAGAGCTTGTGTAGTGCTTTTCTGGAGAAGGGAGGGAATCTGGAAATAATTCAATAAATGCAGACTATTTGCCCCTTTGTGAGAGTATTTCACAAGTGGCTGTGATTGAGGCATCAGTTTCCACAATAAACGGCATCCACACATCCAGATGCCAAACAATAAGTTCCAAAGTGAATATCTTCTTTAACTATATGAATCCATGCTTTTGGTCATATCCCCACACAAACGTTAAGGATTTCCTACTCAGCAGGGGAATGGGTTCTATAATAGCTGAAAAGCTATGAATAAACTTCCTATACAAATTGGTAAATCTCAGAAACCTTTCATTGGTCAATGTCTGTTTCACTTTCTGTAAATACATTGCAGAATTCTTCATGGTGGTACTTGGTGTTTCCCGACACTATAATGGTCTGACATCCCATAATAGATGCACAGATTACCTTTTCAATGTCTTTCTCTTTCTGCAGGGGTTAAAGCTTGCCTCAGATTCCCAATTTGCATAGGTTCTTCTCCCGCTTCACCGGCTGCTATTGAGGGAATCCATGCTGCTTTTAGTCCGGCCTGAGGTCTCCTATGTTCTCGTGTCCTTTCCTGACCACTGGATTGTGCCTGTAGATCACTGTGTAATATGATGCTGATACATTTGGTTACTGTACTGGGCCCATTACCAACATGGATAATACATCCTTCAGTTCTTCTTTTAACCCACCATAGAAGCCAGTTCATGTTAAACATGTGTGCAAACACGGCCTTCAACTGTACCAAGAGCAAATCATAGTCTTGCAAACATGGACTCTTGTCTAAAAATAAAAGGTGTGGCCCAAACCAAATCTTCTGTGCCAAGAATGAGAGATCTTGGCCTACCCAGAAGTAAACTGTTGCAGTTTGGAAATAAAATGTAGATGGCATTGGGTTTGAAAGCTGTTAAAGATTTTTGTATTCCCTAAGGATTTCTCTTGATTAGCCAAACCTAATGACTTTAGAGTGTTCTTTAATAGCAGGGTCCTGTTGCTTCCAGGTGTGCCAGCATCATTGATTCAGCGCTGCCCACTGCTTTGGAGTTGGTTAATCATCTCTAACAGCATACCTCATTGTGTGTGGGCTGTATTAAGCTCTCATGAATGACCTGTACCATTTCAACCTATTGCTTGTTGTCAAATTTCATTTTGTTAATGCTTTGCCATCTGTCATGACTGGAATGTAGTTTCTGCAGACTTGGACACCAACCACTTTCTTTCTACTGGACCCGCGAGCCCCTGGATAAATACGACACTCCACAGTTTCAATGTCCAAGCAATGGTGGAGAGCAAACAATGTAATGTCAGGAGCAGCCTCATCGCAGAATCCCTCCCCAGAGTGCACAAACACAAGTTAGCTGACAGAGTCAACTAGCATTGTCATTCGGACAGTGGAGGCAATGGTATAGAGGGCACAATAATGGAGGTGGTGCCCTGCCAACACCCACCTGTCTCTTCCTTTCCCTGTAGTCTATGGAGCACCCGTATGGATTGCATTTGTGCCATTCACTTTAACTCCTATGAGTGCCCTCATAATAATCCCCAGGGCTTCATCATCAAGGTCTGGCTTGACCTCTCTAAGCAATCTGGTGAAATAACTAGTGTTACTGGTGACCATATTTAACTGATAAAAAATAACTCCCATGGTTTTCCCCTTGGATAACAGCTGGGGACTTCAGTTTAACAATGACATCCTATATGTATGCCAGCTATGAAATCATGAAAAGGTGTAATATAGATATGAAAAGGGAGAGGTGTGAGGGAAGATCCCTGTTGGACACTGTATTGTGTCACTTTGGGCTTTGTTGTGAAGCCATTGAGACTAACACAGTACGTTGGATTAGAAAAAAATGATGTGAACCATCTCAAGGAGATGGTTGACACCCTTTCGATGTAATTCAGTCATTACAAAATTAGACCACGGTCAAGGGTGTTGAATGCCGCTGACAGGTCAAAGATAACAAGCAGTGATTCATTTCCATTTACAATGTTCAAATCACATTTAAACTGTAGATGCATTTTCTTTACACAGAGCATGTTCATAAAAGAAATTGATTTTCTTTGAATACTGGGAATCAGAAACATCGCACTGGTGATGAATTCCTAGGCTTTCATATATATCTGTGTCATGTTCTTTATAACACATTCTGAGCTTGTTGAATTCTTCTGGGAAGTAAATGCACCCAAGGGCTTTGGGCTTTCACATTTAGATGGGGCATAGTTCTTGTTTGGTTCTCAGGCTTGCCCTTCTGAACTGTAAAGCAGTTGCTGAAGAAAATATGTACTCTAGTGTCTTTAAAGGTGAAATCAGCCCTCAGAAATGATTGCAATCCAAAAGTTACTTTCACAATATTTACAATGTTGTTGGTTGGGGCGCATTTGTTGGTATTGTGTGTTTACTGTGATGCCCTTTTCATCATGGCTGCAAGCAAAATGTGCAATCCCACACAAAGCAAGTACCTTCGGGCACTGCCTCTTTCGCTCGATCTGGATGGAAGCTTTCCATCATCAGTTTATGTTAGGCCATTATCCTTTACACCAAAGTTCATGACAGGATTTAGGGATAGCATGACTGAAGTCTGGGTAGGGAATGAAAAATAACTTTCAGGGATTGGTTTTATTGCCTGTGTCCAAAATGGTTTGACTATTCAATAATAGGTAGGTAAATGAAGAATGCCTAAACATACATATATAGCTGAATGGCAAAGATAACAACATCTGGAATCCTTTGGAGGAATTTATTGGAGGGTGTTTTCATTGAGCCTCTTATGTGATGTGAGGTTGGGAGTAGTTTCTCTTCTCTTTTATTCATCTGTTGGACAATCTCAATCGTTTCTGAGTGTCCGCTCCAATCGTATGCAATTTTCTATGGTCTCTGTGATAGGTTGCACCAGCTTTCTCTTCATAGTGTTTTCTATGCAGTTCGACTCCAAGGCAGCCCTAAAAGCGACTGCTTAAATTGTCATTATGGGGATAGATCAAACCTCTTGGACAGTTGAAGGGCGAGTCATGCATTTGCATAGTTCATAATCTGTGGCTTATTTCAGGGTTACCCGTATTTCAAGACATCGTGAAACAGGTCAGCTATTTTATCCATGGGTAGGTTGTCTGTGGGTACAACAAGCTTCAAGCAAATACAGCGTAAATGTATTACTGTAGGGATTGGCACAGTGGGGGCCGTACTGGTTGATTCTTCGAGCAATGAGATTTAGAAACAAGACCAAATTGTCATGTAATTTGTTCCATCTTTGCTCTTTAGAGTTTGAAAGGTAACCCAGAAGTGACAGACTCCCCAACCCCTCATGAAGGTATGCGTATTTCCTACATTTCAGAACTGCTCCATGTGAACGACAAGAGGATGCCGAGATTCAAAGAAAGAATGGGCACCTAGATCTCTAGGAATGTCCTGGCAGGACCGTGCAAAAGGTGCTGGACCATCACCAGTCAATGCCAGGTCTTCACCAGTGCTAAAATAGTGCAGTATTAGGCCAGCTAAGCCCATGTAACCCCACCTAGATGTCAATGGGAAAAGAGAAAAGTGCTTGCAGAAAATGTGGTGGCCATGGTGACACACGAACCCACGTGGCTTAGCAAGGTCCAAAGGATAGCGCAGGTTTTCATGTTAATCCCAGTGTACACAATCTTGACCTTAATAATACTGATTCACCTATTTGGGCAAGTATACCATATGAGGAATGCTGGGTAATATAGCATGGACATGGGTTGTTGCATTAACGGATTTGAAATCAAGAGCAGAATGCATTAATAACGTCCTGAAACTGTACAATCGCACGAAAGAAAAATGCGTTCACAGCAGAATGGGCACAGCTGCATAGATGCGTAGATATATCAAAAGAGCACATACTGCGTGTGCTGATTAGGCAATCAGTTTCAATGCATGTGTCACCCACACTCTATAATAGGAGCAGATTCTAGTGGCACGCTCTTTCCTCATGGACTCCTGCTTCTTTTTAGCGAACCTCAATAAAAGAATTGCATCAGAAGCGTCTTTACCATTAGCACGTCCGAGGTCTGGTTAAGATTCATTTATTGAGTTCACTGCATTAGCCAGGCGGTACTCATTACTACCTCAATTTAGGACTGGGGCCTAGTGTGTTTCTCCTGATACACAGAGCAACTCTTCCTGTCTCTGCTGGCTAGAGAGTGCTGTAACAGACTGATTATTGCCCACTGCCTATCTTGCTTGGATAAATTTTTTAGCTTGCGATTCCAAGCTGAACCTGCAATACATACATGCCATTTTTTTTAAATGCAGTGAAAAGATTTGTCCTGGCCCCTTTTAGCTCAGTTGAAGGTCGACAGGAAAAAGATACAGGCACTGATTTTAAGTTTTGTCGCTTGTGTTTTTGCAATTATTGTCTGGCCAGCGCGAGATCGACATCTGGGAATACACATGCCACTCTGGGGAACTTGCAAAATCAAAAAGTGATGGATGGTAATATTGAATTACTCATAACCACTGACAACTGTTGCTTTCAACGCTTCTGTTTGTTAGCCCTGTGCTATTACAGAAAGAAAACAGGAATTGACAAAGTTCATATTTTTTGCTGATATAGAGGTACTGGAGTCATTTCTTTATTTATTTCAAGATTTGTTGAGGGCCGCACACCCGAAGGCCTCATAGCGCTATAGGAGGAGGATAAAACAAGGAACAAAAACAATCAAGACATATCACCTCCACTTTATCTATCCCCTTGTTTTAAGGTATGTTTTGTAGGAACAAGTAGTAGCGTGACCTCAGACTCCTAGGGAAAGTGTATGCCAGTTGTGACACAGACATGGACTCAAGAGAGAGGACAAAGAAAACAAATATATACTTCAACCAAGTTTTATTAAATGGTCAGTATGGTATAACACCTAACTAAACCTATGCTATGGCGGATTTCCCTGCCTACAGGAACCTATGGAAAGTCTATGTCACAAGTCCAAAAGCAAGAGTATATCTGTGTATAAACCTATGCTGTCTTAACAACTATAACGTTCCAAAGCAAATGTTCAAAAAGTGTTCATTCAAGTTCCTATAAAAGTTCCCTGGTTCAGTTTCAACACAGTTCCATTATAATCCCTTTTCAGTAGAAACTGCCCAGGTTCTGAAAGTGCCTTTTGTGGTTCGCAGGTAGCAGAGTTCACATCAAACCGTAGCTCTAGGGGTCTCCCTTCCCGAGTTCAAATGCAACAAAAGATTCATACAACACTGAGGTCTTGGGACTCCCTCCCCCAAGACAAAGATTCTCCAACTTTAATTCTCAAGGTTCCCTTCCCCAAGAGGCTCTTTACTTCCAAGAGTTGAACTTCAAAACTTCACAGGTTCAACGAGTCACGAGTTCATAAAAAAATGTAGGGCCCGCCTCACCCCTCCTTTGGTTAGCTTCACCAATGCTTTCCACAGACTTGCAGCTGGTCAAACTTTCAGTGACTTCTTTTCAAGGCGCAGTTGTCAGACCGCACGGTCCACTCATCACAGGTCACACAACCAGAAACCATAAGTCTTGCTTGTAATGTGAATCTTGATGTTAGCAAAGTTGCCAGAATGAAACCCACAGGTCTAGGCGCAGTTGTCGGACCACAAAGTCCACAAATTACAGGTCGTGCATCTATCCCCTAGCTGATGTTCAATAGTTCACAAAGTTAAGTTCTTCACTTTATTGGTGAGGTGTCTCTTTGGCAATAAATAGCTTTATGCAGTATCTACTATACAGGCTCATATAGCCCGGATTGCCAAAGTCAGTGGAAGATATATACATGTTCACTGTGTAGGCTCAACAGCCTCTTTTGCCACTTTTACTGTCATGCAGGTAATGCTACGGGCTCACTACCCCCCTTTCATTGTTTGCAATCTTCACAATTGGTGAGCCTCAGGCTGTTTGTTACATTCAGCATTCATAATTGTCAAGCATTCATTCAGCTTTTTGTTACGTTCAGTATTCACGATTATATGCCTCGTGCTTATCAGCCCCTCTCGGAGTGCCTTGGAACCTCAAGTCTCTTCTGACACTTACAGGATTGCAACTCTGCTCTGCCGGGTACTACCTCTCAGCACACCGGCTTTCATGCTGGTCTCTGCCTCCCCTCTCCATAGCAGTCACGTTCCGCCTTCCCTCCCCGTCCAGCGCTGTACTTCTCGGCGGGACTCCTGGGAACCTTGATGGCATCTTGGCGCCTCAGTCACTCGCCCCTTCAGCATAGCTCCTTCCAGTTTCTCTCCTCTTGCACCTTCTGCAGCTCTCGTGTTCCTTGTGCACCAGCTTCCCCAGCTGCTCTGGCTTCCCTGTTCTCGTTGGTTTCTCTGGGCACCAACTTTTATATGTTTTAATGGGCTGCAGGTGAAACAAATCGTTCTTACTTGCCTGACGTTGTGTGTACACCTATTAGAGGGACATCCCTGATCTCTCTGGCTACATGCCTCTAATCCTCTCTTCTTTGTCACAGTACCAAAGTGTTTTTTACATGAGGAAATGTGCATTGCTCCTAGTTGCCTCTTCCTCCCAGTACTCAAGGGGAATGTAAAGGGGTTGAGGGAATAAGACTGACAATAGCCCATAAAGGCTAAGGGGGAGGAGGATAGGTCAATATCAGGAAAGGGGGGATACCATGCCTTGCCATCAGGCACCCTCCCTCTAATCCCAAAGGATCCTCCACTCAGGTGATCCTCCCTTGCTTGTCCACTCACCCCCAGGGTCGGGATCCAAGACCGATGGCCCTTCCCTGGCCACCAGAACAGAGGATCCTGGGGAATTAGATGTGAGAGTATCTTCAGGTTTCTCACACAGTGTAAAATGAGGATGGTGCTGTTGCCAGTGTGTGTGGCTTAGCACTGGTCTGAGACATTGATGAGAATCATACAAACCAAAGACAGGAGTAAGCAGAGCATAGCGTAGCGCAGCATAGCATAGCATAATATATTGCACGGTATGGTGTAGGGACTAACAATTAACCTTACTAAGTACTAATCCATGAATCATTAATCTCAGTGATTAGAGTGGGTTAACATAGGCCATAGCCATGCTGCAAACTGTGGGTGCAAACTGTAGGTGCAGATTGTGGATGATGGCTTAGAAAATAAAATGCACACATTGCAAACTGATCCACAGTGTGAACGTGAGGTTCAGAGCTCAATAAAACTGCAGAATTAATTTTGCAAAGACAACTCATTGTTTGAGCAGGAAGTGCAGGAAGTTAGAAGGAAAGTGTTGCACATGTCAACCAAGTTGAAGAATCAACGCTCTTCAACTCTATACAAAGGTGACTGTGAAGAAGCAGAAAAGGCTTCTGGAAAATTACTAAGGTGTGGCTTAAGATGGGTGGCACTTTTTAGAAACATTATTCATGACATCACAGCAGGAGGTATGAGAATGGGTGGTAAAATCATATACTTTCTTTATGATGGTATAAGCAAAGTGGGACGGGGTGGAAAGGCTTTAAAAAGAAGAGGAAGACAGGAGAAGGGGCCTTCTGCAGAGAGAAAGGGGGATCAAGAGGAGATCTGAAAAGAAAAAGGAAAATTGGAGAGTTTTGGGGATTGCTGAGGAAGGCGTGTGCAATGATCTGAGACTGAGCTGGGCTACTACTGTTTGTGCTGAGAGTATGTGTGTCGCTGAACTGCCATGGCTGACGGGGGCTCAGAGCCTGTGCACTTAAAAAAAGGGTTTTCGCTGTCAACTGTGCAGACAGACCCCTTCTAAAACTCTTGGTAAGCATAAGTAACAATATTAGAATAAAACTAAAAAGAATGAACTCATGCTCTTCTCATGGAATGGAATACAGAGGCTTGATCGCTGTGCTAGATTAGTCACTTGCAGGCTTGTGAAACCACCTAAAACATTCTAAAGTTGCACAGATAACTATGCCTCATCTGCCAAGTTCTCTTGTGGGAGTTTTGGTGGACGGTGCCACATAGGAAAGAAGGTCCTAATTGGCCAAAATGTTCTGCAAAAGAACCTCGTATCCCCTCTGATTGAAGAAAGCGTTTCGAAGGAACAAAATCAGTGGAAAAATACTCTTCATATTGAAGGAAAGTACTCCACCTTCTTCAGGGTGATAATTAACAGGACCCTGCATTAGTAAAAGGGGAGAAAGTAAAGAAAATAATAAAGGAAAAAGGATAAGTAATCAGAAGAGATAAGAATGTGAAATTAATGAGGAGTGAAGGCTAATCTATACAGTGAAATCTGCATGCAAAAGATGAAGTAGTCTTTGTGCGAGACACCAACCCTAGTCGTGTCTGCAATGTGTCTCATAGCCAAATACAAAAAAATCCATAGAGAAAGGGAGTCCTCTGGTCAAATACCGATGGACCTCCACCCAATGGATGAAAAGAAAGAGGATGGCATTGGGTCCCCTTTGGGAGAGTAGTGCATGAGTCCCCATGAGGAACCCGCCGGTCTAAAATCCAAGGGCCATGTGAGAAAGGCAGGACAGGCTTAAATGGTGGTAAATCACTTACCTAAAGTGGGTAATCTAGATACAAGCCATACGAGGCTTAGTAGTAGTAATGGTGTGTGGAGTATACACTTCTTTCTGAAACGGAGGAGTAGAGAAAAGCTCTGGAGACTCGTGGTTGTCCAGTTCTCATCATCATAGGGCAGACAAAACGTCTGGGACCTAAAAGAGAGACGTAGCTGTGTGTGCGTAAGGTTAGTAAAAAACGTAATTTGAGAAAATGTGGCTTCCACTTGTGAAAGCTTGCCGGGAAAAATGGTTTACCTGAAGTGTGCCTTCTCATAGAGATGTAAAGAGAAGGAAAGAAGGAAAAGCTAATTCCTGGGTGGAAAAAGACTTCTGTGTCCACGCAGTGGTAGTAGTGGACAGAGACCACAAAGAGTTGGTTCTTATCGTCGCGGGAGTCCCGATGCGCAATGCTGCAAGGGAAACCAACAAGGAATGGAGAAAAGATTAGAAAGAATATTCTTAAGAAATGTTTGGGGGATACTACTGGGGCAAAATAGTATGCCCGTATCTAAAACTAGTGGTAGATCTATCCACTAGTTTGTGATATCATCCATGTAAGAGAAATGGGCTGGGTAAACTTACCTATATTCGTAAGAAGAACGGCTCCACGTTCGTGGCTGAAGGGGGGGAAAGCGGAGTGTCCGCTGCGTGTGTCCCTCGCTGGAGCCTGCCCCTGATCCAGGGGCACATTCCTTTGTACTTGTGTCATCTGATATCATCTGTTAAATGATGGCACGGATCACATGGAGAGAGGTGGAAACAATCAAAGAGAAAATTGCATTTTAAATGGGGAGTGCAATTCCCTTATATATAGATGTAGAAAGTTTGGAAGATAGGCTTTCTGTTATTTATCCCGTATGTGGTTCCTAGTGCATCGAATTCCTACCATCGACATACCATTCCATCGAAATAAATTGCATCAAATGCATTAAAAAAAATGCTTTAATGGGGGACCCCCTAACCTCCCCTTTTTTTAACCTTTAAAACCCATTATAATTAAACTAAACATTTTACCGGACAAATTGTGACTCCTGAAATGGTCGCTTTTCATGCTTGGGAGCCCGACTTGTATTTAGTTCCAAAATTGGATACTTGTGTAATTTTTAAAGAACAGAACTACATATGTCCCGGGAAGCCATACATACCTGACACATCAAGCACCATTTGTGGATTGGGGGAGTTAATAGCATTGCTGAAGGATGTGAAGTGTTTATAACTAACCCGAAACATGATGAGTTGGAATATGCCAAGTTAAGTGAACAAAGATGGCTGGTCATTACGTGCGCATCAAATTTTACGGTGAACCATCTCAATCATGGTTTGTTTCTTATCAAACCATTGCAGTACAAGGTGTTTTATACGGCTGTCCCTAAAGATACGGTGGTGACAGTGTGGGATTTAACATTGTTTCACATTGAGGGGGACCAGTAAGAAGGTAAGACAGAGAATATTGAATTATTCCAGAAAGATACATTTCCTATTGATCCTGAAACTGAGTGTTTGTTGACACATACAAATGTGCACACGAGTAAAATGAATATGCAAACAAACCATATTACTATGAGTGATGCGGGTTTGACAGAGGGTGATGATTAGACGTGGGGAACATGGACAGAAAAGGATTTGGTGTTTGTAGGTGTGTCCATACTATCCATCTTGGTATGGTTAATAGTGCTTACGGTCAAGTTACGCATGATGATATGCACAGTGTGTTGCTCTTGAAAAAAGGAAAATTCTGTTAAATGGAGTGCATGTGTTTTAAGACCCATGTGAGTTCAAATCTGTTTTGCATTTGTCTTCTTATGCTCATGTTTCTGTAGAGGTTCTTGCAGGAATTTTAGTGTGACCTCAGACTCCTATAGAAAGTGCATGTCAGTGTACAAAGGATGGTGGTGTTGCAGCCAGTGTGTGTGGCTTAGCGGTGATGTGAGACACTGATGAGAATCATACAAACCAAAGAAAGAAGTGAGCAGAGCATAGCATAGCATATAACACAGTATAGTGTAGGGACTAACAATTAACTTTACTAAGTACTAATCCATTAATCATTAATCTCAACCAAACTAATCTAATTAGTGATTAGAGTGGGGTTAGCCTAGGCCATAGCCCACAGTGCAAACTGTGGGTGCAAAATGTAGGTGCAGACTGAGGATGATGGCTTAGAAAATAAAATGCACAAATTGCAAACCGATCCACAGTGTGAACGTGAGGTTCAGAGCGCGATGAAACCACAGAATTCATTTTGCAAAGACAACTCATTCTTTGAGCAGGAAGTGCAGGAAGTTAGAAGGAAAGTGTTAACCATGTCATCCGGGTATGTACAAAGGGGACTATGAAGAAGCAGAACAGCCTTCTGAAAATTACTTGGGTGGGGGCTAAACATGGGGAGTGCTTTTTACAAACATTATTCATGACATCACAGCAGGAGGTACGAGAATGGGTGGCAAAATATTATACTTTCTTTATGAAGGTTTAAGCAAAGTGGGACAGACAAGAAAAAGGCTTTAAAAGGAAGAGGAAGAGAGAAGGAGGGACCTTCTGCCAAAAGAAATACAGATTCATGTGTGGCCTATCATCGTGTGAGTATTCTTTCACAATATAAAAGGTTGTGTGTTGAGCATTGCACTAAGTCTAGGATTGGAGCCAACAGGACCCAAATAAAATGGATATAACAGCACTACTAATTCCCCATGTTTTAGATGCATGCTTTTGCAGGTGGTGAAGGTAACCAGAGATATAACAAATCCTATCGGTTTAAGATCCTTTATTTAATTTCGGAAGGCACCGGCAGACACGCAATGCGATAAGAAGTTAATTCCATGCTTTAGGTGTCCATGCGTCGAAATTCATAGCTCCATATCTTGACAGTTTGAATCGTGGTTGAAAGAGGGATGTGCCCTCAATGCAGCGAATGGCTCTTTCAGGAATTTTGATATGTAGCCGGCCCTTCAGATACTGCAGAGCAGACCCAGCAACACATTTTTTCATTAATGTTAAAACCTTATGTCTAATACAGTGTTGTACTCTGACCGCACAATTTTGTGTAATCTGTAACTTCTTTATATTACTTTTGGCGGTGCCAACAAGTAAACTGTTACAGTAATCCAAACGGGAATTCATCAGAACAGTGGCCAGGACTGCTCTGTTTTCTTAGGTTAGATACAGACTGACTTGGTGCAGTAACTTATTTATATATGTGCAGGACGACCTAATAGCGTCTAGAAAAAGACACCTGGACATCAAAGTAGACTTCCAGAGTCTTCTCACGGGATGCAACATGAATGTCACAACCAGCGATATTAAAATGAGAGTAGCACGGGTACATTTTTTAAGTCTGGCCCCGGACCCTACAATAAGGAGGTCCGTCTTGCCATCATTGAGTGCAAGTGAATAATTACCCATCTACCGTTGCATAGTAGCGTACATTTTATTAATTGCACCAGAATCATAGTTTTAGTCACCTGTTAACTTGAGCAAAATGTGTGAAACTTCAGCGTAGTTAGTATATATTATGCCAATGTTATCAAGTTCAGGTACTCACACCAGTTGCCAGCTATTGCCAACATATGCCCTGGAAATACTATTATTTGAGCATTATATGCCCTTGTACTCATATGCCAGGAATTGCTATGATAAACCAGGTAATGACACCAAAGGCCAGCTACTCAGTACATTTTTTTTATGAAACATTCAGGGACTAATACCATTGCCAATATTGCCACTAACACCCAAGTATTTGGCCCATTGCCATCCAATACCCAGGTACATAAAGATCTGTAGCTGTATATACATGACACTGTACTGGTTGGAAAGCAGGACCTGGTATTGTGGTTCACATCGAGTCCTTTTGATCAAGGTTGTGGCATACCGGTACTGCCGGCATGGCCTATTTCTGTGTCTATAAAAGTGAAATTGATATTCTGCAGCCACTATTCCTGTCTGGTGTCACCTCGTATGGCTGGACTGCTCGGACTATGTCTTATGTTGCTCTGGAATCCCAGCTGAAGAATCACCTGCAGAGTGTGAGCCTTCGAGCTCCTCCTAACCATGCGGCTTCCGCTTGATACTCCCTGCTCCCAAATGAACTTGGCTCCTGGCCCTCTTCGCACCCTTTTGGATCGCGTGAGTGATAGCTGAACTTTTGTACTGCCTCCTCCTCTAACACCTGAACCTTAACTGTTGTCTACTTCACTCTGCCTCTCTACCTCTCCCTCCTACTCTACTTCTATTCTGCACTTGCTCTGTTTAAAAATTTGAATCTTGGTGGTTGTGCCTTTTACATCTCTGCATTCATTTTGCATTGCATTGTGCTCTGGTTAAAATCGTTTTGAGGGTGTGTTATTTACATTGTGCCCCCTTTTTATTCACTGCACTCATTGTGATCCTCATTGTGTCTTCCTTATCTATTAGGCCTCCTCGAGACTAGCCAGGACTGTGTGTTGCAGCCCCTCCTTTTTCTTGCTTTCCTCTTTACATCTGCAGCCATTTTCGTTGTTTTGCCTGGTGTGTCTCTGCTAGAAAAATTGAGTTTGGTTGACTTTACATCTGCAGCCCTTTCATTTCGTGTGCCTAGTGTACCTCTGCTAAAAAAATCGAATTTGGGTGACTTTACTTCTGCAGCAACTTTTGTTTTTTATGCCTAGTGTGCCTCTACCTGCCACCCCTCCCCTCCTCTCCTACTACTTGTCTCATGCACTTATCACTATCAGAAACACTGTCAGGCACGTATGATGGACTCATTGCCCTGTTTGTTTTACCCTCCCCTCCCCCTGCCCCTTCTTTAATGTATAGCTCTTGCATGATTGAAACGAATTCAGGCACGTACAATAATTATGTCATATGTTGTAAACAGTTTGTATTTCTCTTTGTTCTATGTTGTACATCCAAATACATAGCACTTGCCCATTCTGAATGTTCCAATGCCTATTAAGAATGCCAATTCTGTTTGCTTATCTACACGCCCTCCCTGCTTTGGAGTGCTTTGAAACGCTTATTAAGTGTATAGGCGCTATATAAATGAACAATAAATACATTTTAAAAAAGAATTTGGGATATTGGTATAGGTGGCACTTTCACCTTAACAGCGTAGCATGCATCTTGTTGGGGAGTAAGCTGGTTACCCCTTCTCAGTTGGTGCACGGGTCTGCCTACATTGGATTCTGGTGTGGGCATGTTATGGAAATGTATTATGTGTGCTCCCTGATGTACAGGAGTTCTGGTGCAATCAATCAGACATGGTCCTAAACGCACTGGAATAGTTGATACATCAGTACTTCTAACTATGGTAAGCAATCCATTGTCTTCTAAAAAGCAGGATAAGGTGGCTACACCAGGAAATCAACACTAGATACATCTCAGACATCCCATAGAGAACGGACAATGGACAACGACACTCCAGAGGGGAACCCTGTGCACCTCTTTGCAATGGACATTTGTAACCTACAGGAAGGTATTGGGTGCATCAGTGATAAATTGAACACTCTGAATGCTAAAGTGGACTCTAATGCCAAAATAGAGAAGCTGTGGGCCAGGATGTCTCAAGCTGAACAAAAAATATCCAAGTCAGAAGACTCGATTCTGGCACTGGAATCAGCAGTGAAGGCCTTGCAGAGGGATCTTAAAGCGACACAGGTAAAAAAATGCTGACCTTGAAAATCGTTTGAGACGTAACAATATCAGGATACTGGGCCTTCCCAAATCAACTACCATTGGCCCATTGAAGCTTTTTCTGGAAAATAATCTGCCTTCGATATTGGGTAACCCTGTCTTCCCTTCTCACTTTCAGATTGAGAGTCTCACAGATCCCTGTGGCCCAGACCAGCCCCTGGTCATCCTCTGTGGGCCCATAATTGCTTATATCTTCAATTTCCGTGACAGGGACTTGATCCTAAAAGCGGCCAGGGAAATGTGGTTGTTACAGTTTGATTCAGCCGCCCTCCAGAGTTTCCTGGATTTCAGTCCCCCCTCTGCAAGCTACGAGGAAAACCTTCAAAGATGTCAGGACATTTCTGCGAGACAAGCAATTGGTGTATGCCATGCTATTTCCTGCAAAGCTCAGGATCATTTATGCAACAAGTTCCACTTCTTCACCTCTTCAGCTGATATAATGGACTTTTGTACCACTACATTTGGCACACCACTTCCACGTCGGTGGCATCCATATGGGGAAAAACATTGTGCTTTAGGTTAACTAATAATCCTTTCAAAATGGTAGTGATTATAATAACTGTTGTGTTGTTGCGGGAGCAGTGGGTTGACCTGCGTAGCCCTGTAGAATATTTGTGTTGCTTTTTTTCTTGTTTCTTCCTCCGTTTTGGCTGTTTAGTGTATCCACTTGTATTTTTGGGGTGCCAGTGGGGGTTGGGAGGAAGGTGTTAAAATCAAAATTGCCATTGTACCTTGTACTTGTCCCATGATCATTACAACACTCTCTTTACAGCCATCTGGTTGGCTTTATGATGCTTATGCTATACCTATTTGCAATATAGTGACCTGGTATTTCTATTTGTGTAGTAGATTGAGGAGGTAAGCTGTGGTTACAACCCCTTTAAATCTTGCAAAGTGCTTTCGTACCTTCATAGACATGGTTCTGATATAATTGTATCGCATCTTACTAAGTGTGTGCATGCTGCAGTAATACGTTCAAGGTGTGAGCAAAGCTGTTATGCCAGCTATTGCACTTGTGCAAGAGGGGTGCTGACACTAATGCATGAAAGGTTTCGGGAAGTTGTGGTCGATGCAGAGGGTAGATATGTCATGATGGGGTGCTCTCTAGGTGGGATTGACGCAGTCATTTTGAAGATTTATGCTCCGAATATCGATGATCTTAATTTTCTAAAGGGGCTTTTTGATGTTGTATGTTGACCATGAAATACTGACTGATACTGATCAACTGGATCGATCCTTGCAGCTGGGTTGAGGGCACCCTAATGCGGTCAATTCTATCCAAGCAACGTGTTCCACTTTGCATTTGATGGACATCTGGCGTGCACTCGATTCAGATGTGAGTGAATACACTTTAACATCACTGTTCATAACTCCTATGCACGACTTGATATATAGCTGGGGTGCATCCACACCCTGAATAGAACAGTTTGTTGTGACATATTAGCTAGAATCTTGTCTGATCATGGTCTGGTACTACGGGAGGTCTGAATGCAGTGTGAGGTCCCTTGGGTGGCTACATGGAGATTTAAACCTGAATCCTTGATAGAGTTAGTGTTCAGGAACGGGGTAAGGGAATAAATTGTCCACTACTTCTGCTCTAACAGATCTTCTGTAGGTGCTTATGCTGTGATATGGGAGGCGTTTAAAGCAAATATCAGGGTGATCTGCGCTCTTAAGGACTCGGATTGAAATTGGTACACAGGGAATTAAAGAATGTGAGGCACGCTTAAAGTCACTACATGATACCCATGCTGCTACTGATTTGTCCACTGTCCTTTTAGAGATTCATAATTGTCCTGCTGACTTTCGTAGGTTAGCTGATCGAGAGTACAAAATGTGTGCCCGCAAGCCAATGGTGAGATGGTATGCAGAGTCCGACAGTTCTGGCTGATTGTTAGCCCACTTAATTAAACAGGAGAAGGGCCCAATGGAGCCTCTGTAATCAGCGCTGATGGTATTAACCTAGTATTTCTACACTACTACTCCTCATTATACCTGTCCAAACTTGATAAAACCAGCTCCCAACTGGGAGCGTATCTGGATGGTGCAAAGCTTATATGGCTGAGTGTATAGCAAAGAGCGCCACTTCCAAACGGTGGAGAAAATTGGTGCTGCAACTGGGGAGTTACAGTCTGGAAAGGCTTCTGGTCCGGATGCACTGACATCCGAATTCTACTAAGAATTTGCTGACGTGCTGGCTTCGGAACTACTGGAGCCGTACAAAGTGGCAGTGGAATGGGGTGAACTATCCCTTCTCCCCCACAACAATTGAAGCCAGAATTGTTGTGCTGCCAAATCCTAGTGAAGAACCCTAAGCCCCTAAGTCCTATTGACTTCTCTCGATCTTGAATTTAGATAATAAGATATTCGTCAAAGTACTGGCCCTTAGAATTCCCCCATCCCTTCCGACGAAGGTCATGGATGACCAGTCCGGCTTTGTGTCTGGCCGTGGTAGGTCCCATAAACTTAGGAAGCTGTTCAATATCAATGCAGTGGTTCATCCTGCGATTGCAGCTGTCGCTGTCTTTTTAGATGCTAAAAAAGCATCTGACTTGCTTAAATGGCCGTTTATGAAAGAAGTACCTAATAGAATGGGTGTGGGCTCATATCATATATATGAGTTACTTCAAATCACTTCTCACTCACTAGGAGCACACGCCAGGGGTGTCTATTTTCCACAATAATATTTGCTTTAGCCATTGAGCCACTTGCTACCCCACGTCATCAACCTCCCACATTCCAGCCATCAGAGCGGTGGATGGGAGGTTCAGAAAATAGGCGAGTACCCATTAGGGTCAAATCAAATCATAAACCCCAGTGAAGGGTTGTAAATACCAATTATGTGCTCCATATTTCAGGTTGAAACACAGGAAAGTGACACCCATGCAACCTCAAGCAAACGGGATCATTGCGCAGTTCATGGCCACCATCAAGAAGATGCTGAGCAGGCCGATATCACAAGCATCTCAACCCAACTTGCACTCTGTGCAGTACTCTGAAACTACTACAACCACTCCACATGGAAACACAATCTGTAAATGCCCTCGGAACACATGGAGTGACACACCAGGTTAAGGCTCCCATGTGGGGTAATGGAAATGTGAATGGTAGATGGTACCATAAGTGAGGGAAAACGAACCTCCTGCAAGACAAAGTAAAGTAATATTCTGACTGCTGCAGGTGTGCTGAAGGCTGGTAAGACTGTGAAGGCTCAGGACATCTGACACCAGGTTCAAATCCCAACTAATAGTAGAGACTGTGATAAAGGTGATCATGCGCAAGACTGTGACAGAAGGCCCCACCAGCATTCTGAATGGAATCCATTTTAGAAAACACCTGAAGAAAGAAGAAACAGAGCTAGAATTAACCATGCTCTAGTTCTATTGGGGGGCGCAGGTCCCATGCACTCCAATCTCCTGCCCACATGCCAACAGATTACCACCCCCTCCAGCCCTTCATCTACGATTCAGCGGCAGACTTTTGTTACTGGGAACACTGTGTTACCTATGTGTTACCCGTGTTACCTGCGACATTTGAATCTAAATATTATGATAAGAGGTGATTGATCAAGCTTACTCTATTGTTTTTAAATGCTTGTAATTGCTTTTTAGTACTGGAACCACCTTAAGGATACATTGGGCCTCATTAGGGGTTTGCCGGTCCGGGAACTACCGTACTTACCGGTAAGCTTGCTGGTACCGTAGATCCTGGACCGGCAAACTATGAGTTGTACTCGCGGGTGCCTTTCTGCCCACCAGGTCGGACCGGGCAGGCAGAAAGGCACCTGCGAGCACAGCATATCGGATGCACAGGCACCATTATAAACAGTGCATGTGTATCCGACCTCCCCATTCCCATTCAGCCCAATGGGGCTGGAAAATGCCCGGGTAATTGCCCATTCGCGGGTGCCAGAAAATATTGCAAGTGTCTCATTATATGTATTGGAGATTGTTTATCAATTATGATCAACATTAACATATTTATGCCTACTATTATTGGAATTTCTACAGTACCATTTGGCTTTTCTGGCCACAGATAGTGTGCAGGGGACAGGAGTTCCCAATGCTGAGAACCCTTTTCTTTTTTCATGTCGTTATAGGGTAACATGTGCCAGGACTTTGCTTTCTTCTCTG
The DNA here is from genome assembly GCF_040938575.1 of Ambystoma mexicanum. Taxonomy (NCBI): domain Eukaryota; kingdom Metazoa; phylum Chordata; class Amphibia; order Caudata; family Ambystomatidae; genus Ambystoma; species Ambystoma mexicanum. Next base: position 243,677,674 of record NC_090924.1, on the reverse strand, counting down.
CACCTTGATTTATCTTCTTTACCTATTTCCAGACATAATGGTCTACTTATTACCCCACAAGTCTACTTACATATATCTCCTAGAGAAAGGTGTGCCCTCGGTCTATACTTTTTCTATGTTACTTCTCCAATTTTGGTTGGAACAACTTACAGAGGAGCACCCGATACTTTAAGCAAGTAATTTTCCAAAATTAAATTCACTTACTAATACATCAGCCACCACACTTGCCTTTAGTGAGGAGGAGGCTAGTCACATTCTAGCGCTGATATTGGATATTGATCGAGAGACAGTGCACTCAGACAATCCAGATAGGCTAATACTGAAATTGGAAAGTTTAATTAGAAGTGAGATATCCCAGAAATGACATGCCACTACCCTTGTCCAATACCACAAAGCACACAGAATCTCACAAGATTTGAGGGTTAATTTGAAACCCACACTTTGTAGGAATCATATTTTGAGCAAATGTTCCCTAGACCATATGTTACTCACCATTGATGAACTTTCCAAATCCCTTACTAGCATTCACCAGGAGAAAGAAGAGGAGAAAGAACAACTATTAGCACTACAGTCTGGAGATGACCTTAATAAGATCTTGGAGGATATTGATTGCCAATTGGATTCATATAGGAAGGACATTGAACAATGCAAAATATGCAGGTTTAGAAGGGCCAAATTGGACTACGCTAGGGATATAGTTTACTCCTGGTAGGAATATTAGAACACCAATAGGCAGACAGCTGTCAGACCTCCTCAAAGACCAAGTAAGGACACTCCAGGAAACACAGATAGTAGTGATATCACCAGCGGTGAAATTGATACTGATCGAAAGGCCAATGACAGCGGCCCTCATTAATATACCTTCGACAGGACAGACAGGCCCTTTCCCAGGAACAAGTTCAACAGAGACCACCCCCAGTCGGGTACCTTTTTTAGATAGAGGAAGATCCGAAGAGGGCAGAAGAAAACCCAGGGCAAGAAACAAGTAGGCGAGACACTGAAAATGAAAATCTCATCCAAAACATTGAGAGCGGCTCAAATAGAGACACTTAACATGGGCCTATCTTATATCCCTACACTAAACAGCAGTCACTTTGAGGAAGAGGTTGATCTCTTCAAGTTGATTAGGAAGATTGAGCTCAAAGTATTCTTTGAGACTTTACCGACAACACAGGAGAGATCAAATACCTTTGACTTTTTTTAAATCCAAAAGTTCCTTTCACCCGCAGGTAAACAATGTGGTAATTGATCTGTTTAGATGCAAAACCAGTAGTGATTTGAGATGGATTAAATTTGGATCTCACTCTACACCTAAACTACGAAAAACATCAGATGCGCTTACTCCAAGACATAGCTGATGACACAAGTGTCATTATGAAACCAGTAGGCAAAGGTGGGGCAATTGTGATCATGGATTCAAGCTTTTATTATAGAGGTTGTTTAGACTTATTGCAGGATTCTAGAAGCTATTTAGAACTAGACCATGATCCGGCAACTACCCTTGGGACTCAGATAACAGATACTATCAGTAAGGCTCATGACAACAAATGGATTAGGGCACGCACCACTGAGTATCTGATAAAGACATATCCAATCATTACGGTGTTTTACACACTACCCAAATTCCCAATTTCCAGTGTTTAGGCCTATAGCGGCTGGTACAGATAGTGTTTCCACTAGCTGTTTATTTGGACACAGCACTGCAACCCTTAGTAACTCAATCTCCACCCTATCTGAAAGACACATATCACTTCCTGAACCTACTGAGTGACCAGATCGTATGCTCTTTTCTTTAGATGTAAGTAGTTTATATACATCTATTCCCCATGGGGAAAGTATTTGATCAATGGAATAGTTCCTTTTGAGACATTATCAAGTCCAGATAGATAAGATCTTTGCCATCAAAGTGATTTATATACTGCTCTACAATAACTACTTTATGTTCAATGGTCAATATTATCTTGAGATCTCTGGTACCCGATGGGTTCAGCCGTGGCACCTACATATGCAAAAAATGTTATGTTCCACTTTGAGCACACATACATACTGAATCAGGAACCTTGAGCCTCAAAGAACCGGTTTTGGAGGAGAAACATTGATGATGTATTTGGCATCTGGAAGTGTATGAAGACTGATCTTTTGGGATTCCTTGAATACCTAAATTCCTGCCATAACCACATCAAATTTACCATTGACATTGGTGAGCCACACTTACATTTCAAGGATTTCCTTTTGACTTACTCAGATAATGTCCTTCTTACCAGCCTCTATACCCACAGATGTTAAGAACTCCTTACACTATGGTGGCTTCCACCCAACACATCTTAAGGAAAGCTTACCTTATAGTCAGTTTCTCAGGTTGAAGAGAATTGTATCAGACCCTATCACATTGTAAAAAGAATATGACATTATGACTAGCAGGTTTACGCAAAGAGGATATCCATTGGCGATCTTGGAGAAATCCGTTCTTAGAGCTGACCAATACATGAGGGAGGAATTGTTGAGACCAACCTCTAAGAAGGACAATACTAGAATGATCCACACTTTACGTTACTATGCATAAAGCCACCAAGTCTCCAGGATCATTAAGAATAATTGGAGCCTTATACGGCTGGACTCCCACCTCAATCAACTCTTCCCTAAACCCCCTATGTTGGCCTACAAGAGAAGTAACAACCTTAGAGACCCTTTAGTTAAGGCTGAACTCACTAAGAAATCAGTTCAGAGAATGTTGCAGAAAATTAAGGTTGGGACTTTTCCATGCCTTAATTGTCAACATTGTTCTAACATAATTAAAGGAGATCATGTGAAACATCCGAGCTCTGGGAAAAAGATAAAAATGTAAGCACTATACCACGTGTGAGACTTGCGATGTAATTTATGCCTTGAGATGCCCAGGTGGCAAGTACTATGTCGGCCAAACTTTGAGGAAGGCTAAAGACAGGTAGACAGAACATAAGTCCAACATCAGGACAGCTAACATCAGATCCCCAATCTATAGACATTTCTCAGAAATGAGACACACAATTGCCCAGATGAGATTTGCTGTTATGGAAGTGGTTCACCCACACCCTCCAAAGAAATCTGGCCCAGAGGAAACTTTTCTGGATACACCAACTGATCTCAGTCTATCCTTTAGGGATGAATGAGGATTTTTACCTGGGTCCTTTCCTTTGATAGAGATTTTATCATACTTTTACAGAAAAGCACCTGGACATTGATTTAGTGTATTGAATCCGGTACCCAATGACATCTACTTACCATGTATATCTCTAGACATATATAGGGTTCACTGTCATATTCCTTCATGTGACAGTTGATCCTGTGTCTAACATCTCTTGATACCACAGCGGTTAGTCCTTGGGTTTGAATTTGAACTAGCCATGAGTATACGATTACATCTCAAAATATCTGACTTCATTGTTTTGGAATGTTAACAGTTGTATCTATTCATAACCATTATCTCTAAGCAGATTTCTGTTTTACCTAACACTCACTCTGGGCGATTTATAGGTTTGGCCAGCCCATCATCCTCGAATCTATCAGTTCACCATTTGGATTACCGACAATAAGTGTGTCGTTGAATTCCGTAACACCACATTTGATATGCGTATGAACTGATCACCGTAAATAGAATACATTATGAAGATCACAATCCGGTACATTAGTGGACTGTAGAAAATTATACCCATGGATAGGCTTGCTCATTGACCTCGAGTTAGCCTTCACTACTGTTGGGTTTCGGTAAAATGTATACCCTCAGCCACTTCTGGTGTTTACTTATATACCCATACTCATCATTAGGATTTGGGTTAGCTTCTTAGAGATACTAATATTTGGGGGATCCTTTTCATTTGGGATTTCTTTAATTTCATTATATGCCATTGCCTTTGGCCAATCCTATGCATAAAGTTTATTGAGCGCTTACAACTATATTTTTACATATTGAATATCTCATTGTCTCGAATGCGGCACGTTTAGCATGATGACGTCGTAGCGGCACGTGGCACATGATGTCATTGCGTCGTGCGATGAATGATGTCATCGTGTCATGTTACGATTTCCTATTTTATGGCTGCCATTTTGTGGCATTTGTTTGCCGCAAGATTACCAGAAAACCTCTATGCTCAGCTTTTTAGATATGGATACTAGCTAATTAGTCATTTCTTCACTAAATGGTGGATATAGATGGAGTACATAGGGCATTTCCTTTCATTTAGGTACCCACCTTCAACTTGTGGTGACTACTCCATGAGACACCCTTGATCTATTTGGGGATAACTTTTTCCCATGCGGTAAGATATGTTATGTAACCTCCTGTATTTCAGTTCAGTGGACATATTTGTTTTTAAGTGCTCACCAGTTTTATTTCTTATTGCCCCCATGACGAAAGATCTCTGGGACCGCGCATCTTGTTCCTGCAGCCTTCCATGCTCTTCTGTTGCTACTCAGCACCCTTAAACAAGGACCACACCCACCAATATAATCTGCCTCGATAAAGACCTATGGTCGAAACACGTGTTGGCCTTCCTCATATAACCAGCACGATACGTGCCCAGTCAATCACTGGCCATCAAGTTTTGATTAAATCAAGACTATAAAATACATTTAAGTGTCCTGACCCGCCATTTTTTAAAATGAACCAGATGTGATTATTACTCAAGGATCCAGGGCCCATACACACAGGGTTTCTACCATCCTTCTTACCTCAACATATGGGAATCTGCGAGCTTGTCTCATTAAAACCCTGCACCTGGCAGCAAAAAGAAAATAGGCACCTGTGAGATCCAATCCAGCGCAGGGGTCCACTTTTCCTATAAGCACGCAACCACCAATTGCATGGTCTACTTATTATCCCACAAGTCTACTTACATATATATCATAGAGAAAGGTGTGCCCTCGATCTAGACTCTTTACATGTCAGGCGTGAGCAGCTCAAAACAGGACATCCATCATCCGCGATGATTAATTGAAGGGATGCAAAAAGAGCTGTAGTCCCATAAAACAGCACCCATTGGCAAGGTGTCTCTTGGGGGGACCTGTACAAGCCAAAGGGATAATCAAAGGGATGAGAGTAAAGGGCACACTCTCCCTCGAGTGGGCTGATGGAGCGTAAGGACCAGCCACTGCTCTATGGTGTCAGAGATAGGGAATTAAAACAAACCTTTTCCGCAACACTTTGTCATGGGATATGTCCTGCGTCAGGCTGCTTGCACATGTCTATGTGGGAGTTCAAGTCTAGACACAAACCTTCCCAAAGATTTGTCCATGTGAGGAAGCCTGGCGGTTTGAGATGGGAAGGGAAGGACAACGTCGCCAGCTTTAAATTTGCAATTGAGTGCAGTACAGGAAGCGTGGGTACGCCCTGATATGAATTCAAACCCTAATGTGTAGTAAATGCTAATTTTGAGCCTTACTAATTCCCGTCCCATCTACCCCAAAAACTCAGCTCCCTCACCCTCTGAGGGGTCTGGTTGGGGCGGGGGGCGCGAGAGGCACTTTAACATTTTTTGCCTCATTTTCATTTGGAAAGCACAGTGATGTCCTTACAAACAGAAGCCAACTTCAGCTTCGTCAACTTGAACCAAAATAGACAGGAAACCGTTTGACTAAAGTCGAAGCAGACATATCACTGCCATCAGCAGTCAGTTGAATTTCTCAAAAGCTGAAAACATATTATTTTTAATTCAAACTAATTGCCATCCGCTCCTTTGGGATACATCGACTGCCAGATTTGGAGTTGATTGACTCTGCCGTTCACGTTGCCAGACAGTTGACCACAACAAACTTGCTCTAACAACAGAAAAAAATGCTAAACATAAATTCCTCATTAATTTTATTTCAGTACATACCATAAAATGTTCCAAGAATAAAACATGCCAAATTCCATTACTACATATAGAGAAAAAATACACAAATTTAAAATGCAGTTAAAAGATCATTCAATCAACGTTAAAATATTTCATCCGTAATGCCCAGGCAGCCCCTAAATATTTCATAATTCCTACTATGCAATTTTCTTCAACAGTTGTTTTCATCAGACTTCATTGATAGTTCTAATTTTGCGCTTAATACACATCGGTCTTAAAATATCAAATCTTTAAGTCATGGAAAGCGTGCAGATTTAAACCTTATAGACTTTGGGAGGGATCATTATTGCGGGATAATAACCTGTACCCAAGTCATTTCCCATTGGCTAAGCAAAGGGTTATGAGTTGGGCAAAGGTAATTTTCGCAAATGATAATGGCCCATCCCAAGGGCTACAAAGCTATAAGCACATATAGTTGTGCAACTAAAAAAGAAGGTGTTTTATTGTTGTAAAATAAATGAGCACATACAAGTAACTTGCCATAATAACTTAATTAACATGGAACACGTAACAATAAAATTTACACATTAAGAGGGTAATTCATAGAATTTCGCAGAAAAGTGTCGCAAGTGGCTGGCGCAGAGTGTCCGCGTGCGATTGACTGCGCCAGGCACGTGCGCTAAAACCGATTTCCGCGCACAGCGTATTCATGGATTTCAGGCTTCCAAACCAGCCGTGGCGCAGAGAATCGCAGCGACCCTGCAGCAGCGCCAGTAACGCCCCCAAGAACGCCCTCGCGCAAGGAAAAGCCATCAAAATCGCTAAATCATCGCAAAGGGCTGCGCTAACCCTGGACCAGTTCACCGGGCTGGCAAACAGCAAACGCCAAGCGGGGAACGTGTATTGCAGGGGTGCGCGGGAAGTTCCACACGCGACTGGCCCCGTGCAAGCAGGGTACGTGAATTTCAGGGGTGCGCGGGAAGTTGCACACGCGATTTCAGCAGGGTACGTGTATTTCAGGGGTGCGCGGCAAGTTCCACACGCGATTTCTGCAGGGTACGTGCATTTCAGGGGTGCGCGGGAAGTTCCACACGCGAATGGGCCAGTGCGAGCAGGGTACGTGTATTACATGGGTGTGCGGGAAGTTCCACACGCGATTTCAGCAGGGTACGTGTATTTCAGGGGTGCGCGGGAAGTTATACACGCGAATGGGCCAGTGCGAGCAGGGTACGTGTATTCCATGGGTGCGCGGGAAGTTCCACACGCGATTTCATCAGGGTACGTGTATTCCATGGGTGCGCGGGAAGTTCCACACGCGATTTCATCAGGGTACGTGTATTTCAGGGGTTCTGGGGAGTACTACACGTGAATTGGCCGTGTGGGTCCTCCCAGGTGTACGCTCCACAACCTCCACGGCCCCTGCAGGCAGCCCACACCATGGGGGACTACCCTGCACCCCTGCTCATGTCCCGCAGGCAGCCCATCCACCATGGGCATGCCCCCCAGCCAACCCACATGTCACCTTGCACTACTGATCAACAATGCATGTCTACCACCACCCCCACCCCCCAGCACTGTGGGGCACCTGCCAGCAGGCCCCCACCCATGTCTCCCACCACCCCCACCCCCCAGCCACCAGGGGCAGCCTCCACCAGGCCCCCACTCATGTCTCCCACCACCCCCACCCCCCAGCATCCAGGGGCACCCTCCACCAGGCACCCGCTCATGTCTCCCACCACCCCCACCCCCCAGCCACCAGGGGCAGCCTCCACCAGGCCCCCACCCATGTCTCCCACCACCCCCACGCCCCAGCAGTGCAGGGGCAGCCTCCACCAGGCCCCCACTCATGTCTCCCACCACCCCCACCCCCCAGCCACCAGGGGCAGCCTCCACCAGGCCCCCACTCATGTCCCCCTGCACCCCCACCCCCCTGCTACCATGGGCATCCTCCACCAGGCCCCCACTCATGTCTCCCACCACCCCCACCCCCCAGCCACCAGGGGCAGCCCCCACCAGGCCCCCACCCATGTCTCCCACCACCCCCACCCCCCAGCAGTGCAGGGGCAGCCTCCACCAGGCCCCCACTCATGTCTCCCACCACCCCCACCCCCCAGCATCCAGGGTCACCCTCCACCAGGCCCCCACTCATGTCTCCCACCACCCCCACCCCCCAGCAGTGCAGGGGCAGCCTCCACCATGCCCCCACTCATGTCTACCACCACCCCCACCCCCCAGCATCCAGGGTCACCCTCCACCAGGCCCCCACTCATGTCTCCCACCACCCCCACCCCCCAGCAGTGCAGGGTCACCCTCCACCAGGCCCCCACTCATGTCTCCCACCACCCCCACCCCCCAGCAGTGCAGGGGCAGACTCCACCAGGCCCCCACTCATGTCTACCACCACCCCCACCCTCCAGCAGTGCAGGGGCAGCCTCCACCAGGCCCCCACTCATGTCTCCCACCACCCCCACCCCCCAGCAGTGCAGGGGCAGCCTCCACCAGGCACCCACTCATGTCTCCCACCACCCCCACCCCCCAGCATCCAGGGTCACCCTCCACCAGGCACCCACTCATGTCTCCCACCACCCCCACCCCCCAGCAGTGAAGGTGCAGCCTCCACCAGGCCCCCGCTCATGTCTCCCACCACCCCCCTGCCACCATGGGCAGACTCCACCAGGCCCCCACTCATGTCTCCCACCACCCCCACCCCCCAGCCACCAGGGGCAGCCTCCAGCAGGCCCCCACTCATGTCCCCCTGCACCCCCACCCCCCAGCATCCAGGGTCACCCTCCACCAGGCACCCACTCATGTCTCCCACCACCCCCACCCCCCAGCAGTGCAGGGGCAGCCTCCACTAGGCCCCCACTCATGTCTCCCACCACCCCACCCCCCTGCCACCATGGGCAGACTCCACCAGGCCCCCACTCATGTCTCCCACCACCCCCACCCCCCAGCCACCAGGGGCAGCCTCCAGCAGGCCCCCACTCATGTCCCCCTGCACCCCCACCCCCCTGCCACCATGGGCATCCTCCACCAGGCCCCCACTCATGTCTCCCACCACCCCCACCCCCCAGCCACCAGGGGCAGCCCCCACCAGGCCCCCACCCATGTCTCCCACCACCCCCACCCCCCAGCAGTGCAGGGGCAGCCTCCACCAGGCCCCCACTCATGTCTCCCACCACCCCCACCCCCCCAGCATCCAGGGTCACCCTCCACCAGGCACCCACTCATGTCTCCCACCACCCCCACCCCACAGCAGTGCAGGGGCAGCCTCCACCAGGCACCCACCCATGTCTCCCACCACCCCCACCCCCCAGCCACCAGGGGCAGCCTCCAGCAGGCCCCCACTCATGTCCCCCTGCACCCCCACTCCCCAGCATCCAGGGTCACCCTCCACCAGGCACCCACTCATGTCTCCCACCACCCCCACCCCCCAGCAGTGCAGGGGCAGCCTCCACCAGGCCCCCACTCATGTCTCCCACCACCCCCACCCCCCAGCAGTGCAGGGGCATCCTCCACCAGGCACCCACTCATGTCTCCCACCACCCCCACCCCCCAGCCACCAGGGGCAGCCCCCACCAGGCCCCCACCCATGTCTCCCACCACCCCCACCCCCAGCATCCAGGGTCACCCTCCACCAGGCACCCACTCATGTCTCCCACCACCCCCACCCCCCAGCAGTGCAGGGGCAGCCTCCACCAGGCCCCCACTCATGTCTCCCACCACCCCCACCCCCCAGCCACCAGGGGCAGCCCCCACCAGGCCCCCACCCATGTCTCCCACCACCCCCACCCCCCAGTAGTGCAGGGGCAGCCTCCACCAGGCCTCCACTCATGTCTCCCACCACCCCCACCCCCCAGCATCCAGGGTCACCCTCCACCAGGCACCCACTCATGTCTCCCACCACCCCCACCCCCCAGCCACCAGGGGCAGCCTCCACCAGGCCCCCACCCATGTCTCCCACCACCCCCACCCCCCAGCAGTGCAGGGGCAGCCTCCACCAGGCCCCCACTCATGTCTCCCACCACCCCCACCCCCAGCCACCAGGGGCAGCCTCCACCAGGCCCCCACCCATGTCTCCCACCACCCCCACCCCCCAGCAGTGCAGGGGCAGCCTCCACCAGGCCCCCACTCATGTCTCCCACCACCCCCACCTCCCAGCATCCAGGGTCACCCTCCACCAGGCACCCACTCATGTCTCCCACCACCCCCACCCCCCAGCCACCAGGGGCAGCCTCCACCAGGCCCCCACCCATGTCTCCCACCCCCGCCACCCCCCAGCAGTGCAGGGGCAGCCTCCACCAGGCCCCCACTCATGTCTCCCACCACCCCCACCCCCCTGCCACCAGGGGCAGCCTCCACCAGGCCCCCACCCATGTCTCCCACCACCCCCACCCCCCTGCCACCAGGGGCACCCTCCACCAGGCCCCCACTCATGTCTCCCACCACCCCCACCCCCCAGCAGTGCAGGGGCAGCCTCCACCAGGCCCCCACTCATGTCTCCCACCACCCCCACCCCCCAGCATCCAGGGTCACCCTCCACCAGGCCCCCACTCATGTCTCCCACCACCCCCACCCCCCAGCAGCGCAGGGGCAGCCTCCACCAGGCACCCACTCATGTCTCCCACAACCCCCACCCCCCAGCAGTGCAGGGGCAGCCTCCACCAGGCCCCCACTCATGTCTCCCACCACCCCCACACCCCAGCAGTGCAGGGTCACCCTCCACCAGGCCCCCACTCATGTCTCCCACCACCCCCACCCCCCAGCAGTGCAGGGGCAGCCTCCACCAGGCCCCCACTCATGTCTCTCACCACCCCCACCCCCCAGCAGTGCAGGGGCAGCCTCCACCAGGCCCCCACTCATGTCTACCACCACCCCCACCCCCCTGCCACCATGGCCACCCTCCACCAGGCCCCCACTCATGTCCCCCTGCACCCCCACCCACCAGCATCCAGGGTCACCCTCCACCAGGCCCCCACTCATGTCTCCCACCACCCCCACCCCCCAGCATCCAGGGTCACCCTCCACCAGGCACCCACTCATGTCTCCCACCACCCCCAACCCCCAGCATCCAGGGTCACCCTCCACCAGGCCCCCACTCATGTCTCCCACCACCCCCAACCCCCAGCATCCAGGGTCACCCTCCACCAGGCCCCCACTCATGTCTCCCACCCCCCCTACCCCCCAGCAGTGCAGGGGCAGCCTCCACCAGGCCCCCACCCATGTCTCCCACCACCCCCACCCCCCAGCAGTGCAGGGGCAGCCTCCACCAGGCCCCCACTCATGTCTCCCACCACCCCCACCCCCCAGCAGTGCAGGGGCAGCCTCCATCAGGCCCCCACTCATGTCTCCCACCACCCCCACCCCCCAGCAGTGCAGGGGCAGCCTCCACCAGGCCCCCACTCATGTCTCCCACCACCCCCACCCCCCAGCAGTGCAGGGGCAGCCTCCACCAGGCCCCCACTCATGTCTCCCACCACCCCCACCCCCCTGCCACCATGGGCAGCCTCCCCCAGGACCCCACTCATGTCTCCCACCACCCCCACCCCCCAGCAGTGCAGGGTCACCCTCCACCAGGCCCCCACCCATGTCTCCCACCACCCCCACCCCCCAGCAGTGCAGGGGCAGCCTCCACCAGGCCCCCACTCATGTCTCCCACCACCCCCACCCCCCAGCAGTGCAGGGGCAGCCTCCACCAGGCCCCCACTCATGTCTCCCACCACCCCCACCCCCCAGCATCCAGGGTCACCCTCCACCAGGCCCCCACTCATGTCTCCCACCACCCCCACCCCCCAGCAGTGCAGGGTCACCCTCCACCAGGCCCCCACTCATGTCTCCCACCACCCCCACCCCCCTGCCACCAGGGGCACCCTCCACCAGGCCCCCACTCATGTCTCCCACCACCCCCACCCCCAGGCAGTGCAGGGTCACCCTCCACCAGGCCCCCACTCATGTCTCCCACCACCCCCACCCCCCTGCCACCATGGGCAGCCCCCACCAGGTCCTCACAATCCCCAATCATGTGAGTAATGGTCAGCCTCCACAGCCAAAAAGCCCTACCAAGTAACCCATTCAGCCACATGGAAATGGAAATCACATGTTACACCCCCAATGTTCATGAAGCTAATGAACCCATGTCCGTCACACACAATGGTTGCAATTGAATGGGAAAACACACAACATGACATGCATGAAACCAATGAGATGATACCACAGAGTGAAGTATGGAAACAAAATTGTATTGAAAAAAATAAAGAATGCTAAAGAAAGAAAACAAACTACAATGTGAATGAGAAAAAAAAAGCTGCATGTCCGTATAAAAACACAAAACTGCAAATCAGAATCCAAAAAATGTTTGTCCAAAGTCAAATGTAAAAAAATCTCCATGCAATAAAGAACTATGTACAAAACTACCAAGGGTCCATGAGCCCAACTGAACAAAGGAAACCTACTAAAAAACCTACCTAAAAATCAACTATATACAAAAAGTGGAGCAGTGTCCGTCGACTCCAAATCATAATAAGAACGAAAGGAAACCTAAAACTAAAGAACTATATACAAAGGCGGCGGGCAAGTCCAGCGGCTCACTCCGTGGTGTCCCGGGCCAGGGCATCATCGAACTCCTGTTCGATGTCCCGGAGGCGGTCCAGTTCCATGGCCCCAAGGGTCCGCAGGGACGACGCCGTGTCCTCCTCCAACCCCCTGCGCATGGCCTCGAGGCACTCGGCCCGCCTCAGGGCCCTCCGCATGGAGTTCTCCGCCCTGACCATTGTGAGCCGCGCCTCTTCCGCCCGCCGCCGCTCCGCACCTATGGCGTGGCCCAACCGCTGCCACACGGAAGACACTCTCTGTCCTGGGTCCCCCTGCCCTCCGGCCGATGCCTGCCCCTCCGATGTCGAAAGCCCTGAGCCTTCATGTCTCCCACCATGTTGCTGCTGCTGCTGCTCTGCCTCTGCCCGTGCACTGCCTCCTTCTGCCTGCACATCCTCCGCCGGCTGGGTGCAGTTGTTGATGTGGCCACCCCTGCTGGACCTCCGACTCCCGACTGTGGCAGGGATGCCTCCTCCACCAGCCTGGCCGCACCGTCAGAGGCAGCTCCACAGGGCACCCAGGTGACTGATGGGTGGGAAGATGGCACAGAGGACGACTGGCGCGTAGGGGGTCCAGTTGAGGAGGGGGTCGGAGCAAGCCCCATCAGACGGAGGAATCCGGCCTGGGTTACCTGTCCCAGCAGGCTGACGTGGTCAACGAGCCATTCGAGATGACATGCAGTCTCTCCATGAAAAGACTGCAGGTCACCTCACATGGCCCGTTGACGCAACGCCACACCAGCCAGGACAGGCTCAACCCGGACCTGGATGGCCACATCCGCAGGCAGAGGAAGGCCAGTTGACGTCAGCTCATCCCCTGCCTGAAAACGGGTCTGGACGTAGGCATCCCTGCTGGTGCAAGATGATGCAGGGACAGGATCGGGGACAGGATTGCACACAGGCCCCTCCGCGGCCGCCTGTGCTGCCTCCTGTCCCTGGTCCTGCACTGCACCACTAGCACCAGTGGGATCCCCACCTCCAGACCCCGTCTCTGGTGCTTGCACGGCCTCCTCCTCCACCAAACCCCCCACCAACCTGGATGACTCCGTGCCATCTTCCCCTGTTGGGCCCTGTGGGGTCCCAGCTGCCCCTTCTGCTGCCGAGGAGTCCAACTGCAACCTCTGCCTCTTGGACCTCCCCCCGGCAGCTGCGGCCTGGGACGCGGCACCGGACTCCTCACTCCCCGACGAGATGACAACACGGGAGGGGAGCCGGGCCTTGCGTCTCCGGCTGGCGGTCGGATCCCCGCCGCTGTGCTCCACAGCACCTTCTCCGCCCTCTTCATCAGTTAACGCTGCAGACAGGGAGAAACAAAACACAGGCATCAGGGCACTGTACAATGGACACATACACGCATGACAGTTGCACATGAGTGGCATTGGCAAACCTCAGACATGTCATCACAATCCCCAACACACATGTCACTGCAACTCGCACACATGAGCCATACCACAGCCATATCGCAACTGCCACCACCATCCATACACATACAACAGCATGAGCAGCCAAAGGGGAGCCAGACATCACATGCAACACAGGAAGTGCACCACACATGTACACACACCACCACACTTGCATGCATGTCTACACCTCTGCCAAGTGTCGCACTGTTCAGACGGGCATCCATGTCACATCTGCCAATCAGGCTTCCACATACCGCTGTCACATGCATCCATGTTGCATCACTGTTGCACCCTTGTCAAATACACACACATGCACATGTACACAGTGCTCATACATGCAGCCGAAAACAACATACATGCCTGACATGACAGACATGTCTACTTACATACACATTCATCCAAACATGTGTGCACGCACAACTGCATTTGCCATGCAAGCCCACACACACAAGCACCATCCATGTCTCACACATTACAGCCCTCGCATGTGTCAGCCCCACGGCCCTGTACACCCCCACCCATACTCGACCCCATACAAACAGATGTGCAACCGGCACAATGCCGAATAATCACCACACGCACTGCTCACAATCAGGATGCATGTACACTCACCGCTCAACTCCAGACGGGTCTGCTTCTCTAGGACCTGGACGTGGAGCGCTGGGGATATGCATTCCAGGACCCCCATCTGTTCTTCCGACAAGTGGCCCCGGCGCCCCTTGGCATCCGCTGCCTTCAAGAGGCGCCGGGCCTTGTTCAGGGTCCTGGACCTGAAGTCCTCCCAGCGCTTCCTGACATGTTGTAAGTCCCGGACTGCCACCCCCTCCGCGTTGATGGCAGTCACGATGTCAGTCCAGATCCAAGTCCGTCCTTCCTTGTCGGCGCGGGAACTTCCGAAGAGGGCATCATACTGCCCCAGGACTTGCTCCACCAGGACACCAACTTCGGTGGCACTGAAGCTGGTGCCCCTCTGCCTCTCTGGCCGGGGGTTGTCAGTGGTCACAGATGGTGTTTGCCCCGACATGACAACCCCAGAGGCAGGAGTGGGTGGGCAACTGGGTCCTGGGGCTGGGCTGTGGAGCGATGGAATTCCAGTCGGGAGTCTTCGGTTCCAGCAGGGGTGGTCACAGCAACAGCACCCCTGGCTGATGTGCAGGCAGCAAATGGCAGTGCACGTGGGCAGTAGGCAGTCAGGCAGCAGCAGATGGCAGGTGGGAGCGTGCTCGGCGCTCTGGGGGGCAGTAGTTCGGCCTTCTGGGCAGGAGCGTGGTCTTCCGTGTGCTTACGCGTGGCCAGCTTGGTACGGAGTGATTTGGCACGTGAAAATCCTGCACGTCAGCGTGAAAACCGAGGAAAGGCCCTTAGCGCGTAAGCGCGTCAGCACGCATACGCGATTCTATTGGACCAAAGGCCCTCAGCGCGTAAGCGCGTCTGTGACGTGACCCGCACGGGTGTTTCCCACACAGCACGTGATGACAGAGCACACGTGGAAAGACTGCACGTCAGAGTGTCATCGCGTGTGATTGGTGGAAATGGCCCTACACGCAGAAGTGACAAAGCGTGTAATTGGGTGAAATGGCCCTACACGCATAAGTGACAAAGCGTGTAATTGGTGGAAATGGCCCTACACGCATAAGTGACAAAGCGTGTAATTGGTGGAAATGGCCCTAGCGCGTACACGCCGCGTAAGTGACGCTGGACGTGTGGGCCTGTATAAAAGGTACTCGTAGAACACCATTTCCTTGTACGTGCTTTTCGTGGAGAGCGAGTGGGTGAATTCTGTACTTCTTGTCGTTTCACACGCGATTTACTTCACAGCGTTTCAAGTTCGTATTCCCTGTTACCTCTGACAGCTTTTTCTCTTTTTTCTCTTTTACTGGTTTACCTGGGCCTGTTCCCTCAAACAGTGTTCCCTTCTACTGTTGTCCTGTCTCCTCAGACAGCGTACAAATCTTCTTTTGGCGGGGGTGTTGCCAACCAAACGCGCTCCTTTTTCACGCTCTTTTACCTGGCAGACGGTGAGTCACGCACGTATCTAACATCTGTGCTTGCCCCGTGTGTAGCCTACCCCTTCAGAGGTCATTCTAGGCTGCGTGTGACACGCATACGTTCATTCTTGTGTTACTGGGTGCCACAGCGTAGTGCAGGTTTTTCTTTGTGCACACGTGGTCTAGGAGGGGTTGCGTGCACGTCATCTCCCTTTTTTGGGGCTCCTGTGCGTAGCGTGACCCGTCATCTTTCCCCAGGGGTTACAATCAGCCTTGCAAGAGCACTAGGGTACAATTACCATCTGGTACCCAACCCCTTTGACCCCCAATTGCCCAGGACAATATTTTACAGCCACTCCCATACGCACATTAACATCAGTGCCATGGCTGGGAGGCGAGGATTCCGTAAGGGTGGCAAAGGTGGAAGAGCCACAAGTGGTGGCCGTGGTGGATCCGGTAGGGGACGTGGTCGTTACTTGCAGGGTGAGCCTGTCCCCCCATGTGTGGAGGACCAGTCAAGGGCACCCATAATCCCCCCACCCCCCCCTCCCGTTGAGGCTGATGTGGCTGACACCATCCATGCTCAGCCCTTGTTGGACCAGCCCATTGTGGCACCAGACCTGGCTGACTCCATGGCTGACTTCCAGGTCAGCAGGCCTATGACACGTGCGCTGGTGCACGTTGATGTCACCATGCCACGTGCATCTGGGGCAGCAAGGTCATCTGCTGCACCAAGTAGGCAGGGCGGAGAGGCTGCAGGGCCAGCTGCGGCTCCATCCACCCCAGCCCTCACACACCCAGCCCGGACAGTGTCGGTCCTAGTCCATGCTGCTGACATTCCCCCTGACACCATCACACTAGAGCCAATGCCTGCACCAACTCCCATGCTGAGTGTGCAATCCCACACTCCTGATACAGAGTCCACCAGGGCTCTTGCCCCCAGTGTCCAGAGCGGCACAGGACACTCAGGATCACCACCACCTTCCAAGCGGAAGAGGAAGAGTGCTCGTCCGGCACAGACTGATGCCCCAGACACTGCTACACAGTCCGGCCCATCCAGGAAGCCCAGCTTCACGGATGACGAACTGAATGCACTTGTCGAGTATGTGTCCGCACATGACAACGAGATGGTCATTGTTGCAGGTTCCAAGACCACACCTGCACAACGCCAGGCACACTGGCAGACCGTTGCGGACATCGTAAGTGCCCTTGGAATCGTGAGGCGCACAGCCAATGATTGCTATAAGCGCTGGAATGACCTAAAGCGCAGGGCAAAGAGTAAGCTGGCCTCAAGTCATGCCGCAACTCTAGTGACTGGAGGTGGGTCTCCAGTAGTAGACATGGATCTCACTCCACATGAGTCAGTCGCTGGGACCTACGTCACGGAGGAACAGATCCAAGGCGTGGGAGATTTGGCTGATTACGAGACATTGTCCGGTGAGTGCACATGCATGTGTGTGTCATCCATGTGCATGGTGTGTGTGAGGGCTTCTGTTTGTGTGCCAGGTGAGAGTGTGTGCGCCTGAGTCGTATGGGTCAGCCATGTGCTTCATGCAATACATCCTGCGCAGCTGCATTTGGCCATAGCAGTATCCCTTCTGCCAACAGTAGACATCTAGCCCAACTGCACGCCAGTTGCCCTTGAAGTGTCACCTTGCCACAACATTGTTGCTTAATTTTTCACTGTTCATTTAGTCAGATTGTTTGCATTCCACCACTTTTACTAGGCATGTCGCAGTCCTCTAGTCACATGTCTGACATGGCTATGGTAAAGTGGAGTGACTTTGTTACCTGGATATCATTTGTTCAGACATGTCCCTGTGCAATTGCACCATTTCGGACTGGCAGCTCCAAGTGAAGAATCTGACCTGTTTGAATTAGAAAAGCTATTACATGCGGGAACTGGACTGAATGAATAGGTGCTGCCCTCCTCTCCATCTTCACTCAATAGCAATGGTACATGCCATCTGTGTGATGGCATGTGTGTTTCACCTGCCAATCACAGGCCAATGTTTGATGCCACTGCCAGGCAGCATGCAGAAAATGTGTTCATCTTCCATCTTGGTGTCATCAGTGTGTGCCATTTGCCTGCCCTTCATACGCAGTGAGGGTGCATGCATGGGAGGGTTTTAGTCATGTGGGACATGTGTCAAACAAGTACTGGTTCTCTTGCTTCTCAGCCCTCATTGTGTGCCATGGTGCTAATGCCTGTTTCCATTTCTTTGTTTTTATGTCTTTGCAGGGGAAGACGCACCTGATACTGCTGGGGTTGTGGAGATGGTGCAGACCCAGGAGGGGTCCGAGGGCCGACCAACCACCAGTGAGGGACGTGGTGTGGTGGTGGGTGAGAACCCACAAGTGCTGCAGGTCGTGCTCTCAAGGGGTGTCTCTGGCTGCACCTCCCCCGAGCTGTACTCAGGTGTTGATTCGGATGAGACCTACGTGCCGTCGCAGGTGAGTGTTCCAGGGAGGGATTCTGTTCTGTCTCACCCACCTGCACCAGGGTCAGAACCCTCAATGGGGATGTCAGTGTTGGCAGCTACGCCTTTGGTGGTTACGGATGCAGGGTCACACTCCGCGACATCTGATCCTGTTCCTGGGCCAGCAGATCAGGGGGGGAATGCAGTCCTGCAGCCTCAGGCAGTGCCGGCACAGCAAGGCGCAGTTCGCCTTGCCCCAGACAGGTGTGGTGCCCGCCGACGTGGTGGCCGTACGCCACCTGGCAATACCGCATGGGAGCAATCCATTTACGGTATGGCAACCCAACAGGCAGCATCACCTGAGATGATGGCACAGGCCATGGATAGGGTGGCCACTTCCATTGTCCCCCCTGAAAGGCTGATGGAGCGACTAGAGCAGGCAACTGACTCCATCTGCCAGTCACACAGGGAGGACATGTTGGGGTCCAACAGGGACAGGCGGGCGGCACTGGCGACTCTGCAGGAGGCCATCTCCATTGAGTCCCAGGGCCACAGGGAAGCCCTGAGGCAGGAGCTCCTTCACCTCAGGACGACTCTTGTTGAGCTTGAGGCTTCAACACACCAAAGGACAGAACAGCAGCTGGAGCGTCTCACCCGTACGCTCTCAGCTGAGATGCAGGCAACGAGGGCGGAGGTCCGGGCATCCCGTGAGTTGTTGCATGGGGACCTCCGCACACTCATCCTCCAGAACCAGACCTACCACACCCGCATGCTTGCAGCCATGGAGGAGCAGACTAGGGCCTTGCGTGGGCTGCCTCCCATAGTGCAACCACCTCCGGATGCAGCTGCACAGGGTGATAATAGCGATGTCAAGCTGATTGGCCCGAGAGGACCGCGTACCTGTAGTCTTGGTGGTTGGTCTCGCAGAGGTCGCCAGTCTGGAGTCCAGGAACCGATGAGATAGCGGCACGAGGGATCAGCCTCTCCACCACCCAAAAGAGGAACTGGGTGAAGGATGGACCAACCCCCAATGTCACGAAGGCACTCTCCCAGGTAAGCGTGACAAGAGGATGTGGGCTCAGATGGATGGAACTATAGTCCAGGTAGAGTTTGTATTCAAGACCATGAATCTTCCGAGAACCTCAGTGCAGCGACAGTTAATAGATAGACCAGTGTAGCAGAAAGGTATTCGCAGTAGGCAAAAGGAGCTTGGCTGGTGCAGATGGTTCCAATGGTACACAGGATGAGATTCGAAGACAGGCAAGACAGGAAAGAGTGAGGACAGAACTCCGGAATGGGCTGAGGGAAGATTGACCTAGGGCAGAACCCAGGTAGTAGCTGGAGGCTGGCTGGCCCAGGGCCGGACCCAGGTGATGATTGGAGGCAGGCAGGCCCAGGACAGGCCACAGGTAAGGACTGGAGGCAGGCAGACCCAGGACAGGCCACAGGGTAGGCTGGAGGTAGGCAGGCCCAGGACAGGCCACAGGTAAGGCTGGAGGTAGGCAGGCCCAGGACAGGCCACAGGTAAGGACTGGAGGCAGGCAGACCCAGGACAGGCCACAGGTAAGGCTGGAGGTAGGCAGGCCCAGGACAGGCCACAGGTAAGGCTGGAGGTAGGCAGGCCCAGGACAGGCCACAGGTAAGGCTGGAGGTAGGCAGGCCCAGGACAGGCCACAGGTAAGGCTGGAGGCAGGCAGGCCTAGGACAGGCCACAGGTAAGGCTGAAGGCAGGCAGGCCCAGGACAGGCCACAGGTAAGGCTGAGCAGGAACAACGAGGTGAGCAAAGCGAACCGCGTTGAGACGCGGCCCGCTTTGACTCGCGGCCTCTTTATGGGCCGCCGGCGCCCGAGAGGCCTGGAACGCAAACCGTTCCATTTCCGGGCGCCGGCGAACCCAGAGCGAGGCTTGGGAGGCAAGCCCCTACGGCGCATGCGCGGAACCGAGAGTGAGGGCCTCCGCGCATGCGCCGAAGGCCGCCGGCCCCGTAACCCGTCGCTCCCCTCCCGGCGAGTCCCCAGACGCGAACGCGCGGGTAGACTCGCCAGGAGGAAATGGGAGCGGCAGACCCCAGTCTCCCGCGTGACATGACACTATGCCCCCTCCCAGGAAGACCCGGGGCCCCAGGTTTCCAGGGAAACCGTACGTAGAACTCACGTATCAGCCGGGGAGCATGCACGTGCTGGCGCGGTTCCCAGGTACGATCACAGGCTGGGTACCCCTTCCAGTCAACCAAATAGTGGAGCACCCCTCTACGGTACCGGGCATCACAGATCTCGTGTACCTCAAACTCAGGGATGCCCTGTACCAAAACAGAGGCCGGACGAGGAGAGGTGCGGCCGTAATCATCGACCACATAGGGCTTTAACAGGGACACGTGAAAAACGGGATGTACACGCCAGGAAGAGGGTAGGCGAAGACGGAAGGCTACAGAGGACAACCGTTTGGTGATAACAAAGGGACCCAAATATCGAGGGGCCAGTTTGATGGGCAGATTGCGGAGAGGCAGGTTCTTTGAGGACAACCACACCTTGTCGCCCTCCTGGAAATTAGGTTCTGCACTCCTCTTCCTGTCTGCCTGTCTCTTCATCCGATCCTTGGCTTCACTTAAGGTCTTGCGTGCAAGTTCTTGCTGTTCCCGGATGTGTAAGACCAGACCATCAGCAGAGGGAACAGTACTAGATGGAACTGGTTGAAAAGGCATTAACCGAGGATGTAGACCAGTGGAACAGAAAAATGGGCTGACTCCAATGGAAGCATGAACAGTGTTGTTGTAGGATACTTCGGCCAGATATAACCCACCTTTCCAATTAGACTGTGTGGCATTGGCAAAACAGCGGAGGTACCCCTCCAAAGTCTGATTGGTCCTTTCGGTTAGCCCATTTGTCTGTGGGTGGTAGCCTGAGCTTAGAGCTCGATGTATTCCCAGATGACCACACACCTGTCTCCAAAATGATGAAAGGAACTGGGTACCTCTATCCGATATGATTTTCTCCGGTAGGCCGTGCAACCGGTAGATGTCGTGCAGAAACGCTGAAGCCATTTGAGTAGCTGTAGGGATTTTCTGAAATGGGATGAAATGGGCCAGTTTGGTGAAGCTGTCCACAACCACCATTATACAGGTGTATCCTTCAGATGGAGGCAAATCCACAATGAAATCGGTGGCGATGGTATGCCATGGATAGGGAGCCACTTCGGTGGGCATTAGCAAACCCAATGGCCGTCTTCTGGGAACCTTGCACTGGGCACAAATGGGACAGCTGTCGATGTACTTCTGGACCTCGGTCGCCCAACCAGGCCACCAGAACTGTCGGGATATCAACTCTCGAGTGGCTCTGACCCCGCGATGTCCTCCTATGGGTGAATCATGGGATCCATGTAGAATGCCCCTTCTAATGGCTCCTCTAGGTATGTAGAGTCTTCTCTGAAAGAACAACAGTCCATCTCGTTCTGAAACCAATTGTCGACTAAGAAGGGACGTTCTTTCTGGATCCGACCGAGTGGCTTCCGCGATGGACTTAAGGTGAGAGGACAAGGCCAGCAGAAAATGGCGAGGAGAAATCAGTGGTAGTTCAGGACAAGGCGTTCCATCTACGTTTTCCAGGGACCTGGAAAGCGCATCCGCCTTTGTATTGGAGGTTCCCGGGATATAAGTAACATGGAACTCAAACGGAGAGAAGAAGAAGGCCCACCGGGCTTGACGAGGAGTCCGACATTGCAGAGAGCGAAGATATTGCAGATTGCGATGGTCTGTCCGCACCTCCACAGAAAAGCGTGCTCCGAGGAGAAAATGTCTCCATTCCTCGAATGCGGTCTTGATGGCCAACAGTTCCCTTTCAATCACCGCGTAGTTTCGTTCGCTGGGACTCAACTTGCGAGAATAATAGGCCACTGGATGTTCTACTAACGTGGTTGGATCTTTCTGAAGAAGGACTGCTCCTACAGCAAAGCTGGAAGCATCGGCCTCCACTATGTAAGGCAACTCTTCCTGGGGATGGCGCAGGATCGGGGCAGCCATAAAGGCCGACTTCAATACGTCGAAAGCCCGAGAAGCCACGAGATCCCATTCGAACGTGATCTTGCTGCTGGTTAGCCTGGTGAGGGGCGCCGAGATCTGTGAGAACTGTGGGATAAAGCGCCTGTAAAAGTTTGCGAATCCCAGAAAGCGTTGGAGAGCCTTGATATCGTGTGGATGTCTCCATTCTTGTATGGCTCGCACCTTCTTGGGATCCATCCCAATGCCTTCTTGATTGATAACAAATCCCAAGAACTCAATGCTGGATTGGTGAAAGCTACATTTCTCCGCTTTGGCGAACAGGTTATTGACGGACAGCCGATGAAGGACCTCACGAACGTGTTCCACATGCTCGTCTAAGGATTTAGAGAATATCAATATTTCGTCCAGATAAACCCAAACGGATAATCCTAACAGATCACCAAAGATGTAGTCCATGAATCGTTGAAAAACAGCGGGGGCATTACATAGGCCGAAAGGCATAACCCTGTATTCAAAATGCCCAAAAGATGTCTTGAAAGCTGTCTTCCACTCGTCCCCACTCCTGATGCGCACCAAATGATAAGCTCCGCGGAGGTCCAATTTGGAGAAGATTCGCGCAGTATGCAGGGTTTCAAGGATACTGCGAATTAAGGGTAAAGGATACCGGTCCTTGGCTGTTATGTCATTCAACTGCCGGTAGTCGACACAGGGTCTCAATGTACCTTCTTTCTTCTTTACAAAAAACAGGGGGAATCCTGCAGGTGATTTTGACGGCACAATGTACCCCTTTTCTAGACTCTCCGACAAATACTCCTGAAGAACTAGCTTCTCGTCACGTGTCAAAGCATATAATTTCCCATGGGGAATAACGTGGTCCGGTAGCAGGTCAATGGAGCAATCAAAAGAACGGTGTGGAGGAAGGGGTATGTTGCCGGGTTCAGAAAACACCTGTTTGAATTCGGAATATTCCTGTGGGACCAGAGACGTGGAACATAGATGAACCCCATTGCTGTCCGTTACTAGAGAAGTCGAGACGGTCCTGGTGGGAACCGGTAGCTTGCACTCTTGGGCACACCTTTCAGATGAAAAGGTCAAGGTCTGGTTTCTCCAGTCTATCAACGGATTGTGGTGTTGCAACCAAGGTAATCCCAAGACCATCTTGTAGTTTGGTGACTTAATAACATCAAAGGCTAGTTCCTCGTAATGATCAGCAATCAGAAGGGCCAGTCCAACTGTGAACTGACTAACGGGTCCAGAAGACAAGGGAGTACCATCAATAAGCTCCACCGACAGGGGCGTGTGTCTGGAAACGAGTGGTATCTTATGTCTGGTGACGAACGTTTCGTCGATGTAATTGCCGGAAGCCCCACAGTCCAGTAGACCGGATACTTCCAGGTTCTTGTCTGGTAGTTTAATTCGGACCTTCAGGGTCTGTAGCACCGCAGGTTGCATGGGCAGACGAATAGAACAAATAACAGAAGGGTCTGAGGAAGGAATGGGACCTGTCGTTGCCCTTCCTGTAAACGACAGGTCTCCTAGTTTCCCGACTTCTTCTTCTGCGGACGCAAAGGACACGTACCCAAATAATGTCCAGCTGCTCCACAGTAAAGACACAAACGCAAAGACCTCCTTCGTTTCTTCTCTTCTTCCGTCAAAGGTCCCCTCATGGCTCCTACTTGCATGGGCTCAGGTCCGGACTCGGTCGACCCGAACGAACCAGCGGGTGTGTTGGTTGTCCGGGGACCGCTTCTGTCAAGCCGACGTCTCTCAGCCTTTCGTTCGGCTAGCCTTTGGTCAATACGGAGTACTTGATCAATCAAGAGTTGAAGGCTCTCTGGTTCAGGGATGTGAAGTAACTCATCCTTGTACTCCTCTCTCAGGCCTCGACGAAACAGTGTCTTCTGTGTAATTTCGGGCCACTGGGAGTCGGTAGCCAAAAGTCGGAAACGGCTGATGTAGGTGATGACGTCATTGCTTCCCTGTTTGTAGTCCATCAATTGATTCTGTGCAACGGAGGCCAGGTTCGGCGTCTGGAATACCTCAAGAAAGGCCTTTTCAAAGGCAGCAAAGTCATTCAAAATAGGACTGTTTGTAACCACAAACGGAGTTGCCCAAGCTAATGCGTTCCCAGTTAGGTTCCCCAAGATGTAACCAATCTTGGCCCTATCGTTGTTGAAGTAGGTAGACCGGAAGAGAAAGTGTATCCTGCAGTGGTTACAAAACTCTGCCACCCGTCTAGGGTCTCCGTCGAATTTGATGGGTGTTGTATGAGCCAATGATCCTTCTACTTGAGAGGTACTAGGTGCTCCTTGCGTTATCATTTGTCGTAATGTTTGATTCTCCTGACGCAGGGCGGTCATCTCGGCCCTGATCGCTAGCAACTCGTTCCTCATGTCCTGCGATTCATCCATCTCTGAATCAGGAGGAAGGCGTCTCAATCTGTCAAGCTGATTGGCCCGAGAGGACCGCGTACCTGTAGTCTTGGTGGTTGGTTTCGCAGAGGTCGCCAGTCTGGAGTCCAGGAACCGATGAGATAGCGGCACGAGGGATCAGCCTCTCCACCACCCAAAACAGGAACTGGGTGAAGGATGGACCAACCCCCAATGTCACGAAGGCACTCTCCCAGGTAAGCGTGACAAGAGGATGTGGGCTCAGATGGATGGAACCATAGTCCAGGTAGAGTTTGTATTCAAGACCATGAATCTTCCGAGAACCTCAGTGCAGCGACAGTTAATAGATAGACCAGTGTAGCAGAAAGGTATTCGCAGTAGGCAAAAGGAGCTTGGCTGGTGCAGATGGTTCCAATGGTACACAGGATGAGATTCGAAGACAGGCAAGACAGGAAAGAGTGAGGACAGAACTCCGGAATGGGCTGAGGGAAGATTGACCTAGGGCAGAACCCAGGTAGTAGCTGGAGGCTGGCTGGCCCAGGGCCGGACCCACGTGATGATTGGAGGCAGGCAGGCCCAGGACAGGCCACAGGTAAGGACTGGAGGCAGGCAGACCCAGGACAGGCCACAGGGTAGGCTGGAGGTAGGCAGGCCCAGGACAGGCCACAGGTAAGGCTGGAGGTAGGCAGGCCCAGGACAGGCCACAGGTAAGGACTGGAGGCAGGCAGACCCAGGACAGGCCACAGGTAAGGCTGGAGGTAGGCAGGCCCAGGACAGGCCACAGGTAAGGCTGGAGGTAGGCAGGCCCAGGACAGGCCACAGGTAAGGCTGGAGGTAGGCAGGCCCAGGACAGGCCACAGGTAAGGCTGGAGGCAGGCAGGCCTAGGACAGGCCACAGGTAAGGCTGAAGGCAGGCAGGCCCGGGACAGGCCACAGGTAAGGCTGAGCAGGAACAACGAGGTGAGAAAGCGAACCGCGTTGAGACGCGGCCCGCTTTGACTCGCGGCCTCTTTTATGGGCCGCCGGCGCCCGAGAGGCCTGGAACGCAAACCGTTCCATTTCCGGGCGCCGGCGAACCCAGAGCGAGGCTTGGGAGGCAAGCCCCTACGGCGCATGCGCGGAACCGAGAGTGAGGGCCTCCGCGCATGCGCCGAAGGCCGCCGGCCCCGTAACCCGTCGCTCCCCTCCCGGCGAGTCCCCAGACGCGAACGCGCGGGTAGACTCGCCAGGAGGAAATGGGAGCGGCAGACCCCAGTCTCCCGCGTGACATGACAAGCAACAGCAGTGATACTCCCACAATAGGGTAGCCGTGTGGGCCATGAGCCCATGGAGGTGTTTTATTTTCCCAGGATCCACGCAGGTGGGTTCTGGTGTGCATCCTGTCCTCGGACCTCCTGGGTGGCCTCCCCAACCCCCCCGGGCCCTTCAATGGCCATTTTTGATTTTTTTTTTTTTTTTTTTAAATTTATTTTATTCCCAATTTTTTTGGGACGATTTGTTGGCTTCAATGGTTCCTGTGGGCATACGCTGAATTGTGGCTGGGCACATGCAGGCTTGTAATGTATTTGGTTCAGATGCTTGGGTTTGAGTCACACACACCCCTCCTGCTTCCCGTTTCCATGGGCTTGCAAAGGGTGTGCCCAAGTGACAGTGAATTACACAGTGACGTTGGACTCCCATGAGCTGTGTGGGCAGTCTGTAGTCAATACTGTGTATACATTCCTAGTGCATATTGCTGTTGTGTTGTACACTGCATGTTGCATTGATGTGTAACTCATCTTCTGTGTCTACCTCCCAATTTGCAGGTCCCTTCCTCATGTCTACACAAGGACCTCTAGTCTGGAGATGTGGTCCATGTTGGCAGCAGTGCACCTACAACTCTACATGGCGCCAACACTGCACTGTTGGTAGTGGTGGGAGTGCAGGCATTTCCAGGTGGTGAGACTACTAATATTTAACATTAGTGATGTCATGTTAATGGTAGTACGTGCTCAAGTTTGTTGTTGGTCCGGCATTACTGTGAGCATTTCAGGTGTTGCAAGTTTCTAATAGGGACACTGTACATTGTGACACTAGTGTCATGTTGTGGGGATTACTTTGTTTACCTGCAAATAGCATGACATGGCACGGTGTGTCGTGTGGCGGTGCTGAGGTTGGGTTGGCTGACATGGCACCTTTTGCAAGTGGGTATTCATTTTAGCTGCTTGAATGTGTAACTTCACAAAACTGCATTGGTGGTGTCTGTGTGGGTAGGGATGCACACATTGTGACACTTCCAGGTGAACAATCTCAGGCTGATATGGTTTTCACGGTTCTTTCTCCAGACATTCAGGATCAGTGTCAGGTTGAGTCATCATTGATTGTCAGATGGAATGTGCCAGGGCAGTGTGCACTCCACAGGGGTGTGATTTCTATGTGAAGTAATTAGCCACTAGCTGTGTACGGGCTGCCTCCCCCCGTGCCCTTTCCCCTCCCATGCGCAGCGGCTGTGCATGTGGTTGGGGCTGGGGGGGCACCACCATGTCCACGGCCAGGCCCCGGCGTGTTGCAACGTTGTGCAGGACACATGCTGCCACTATGATCCTGCACACTACTGGGGGAGCGTACAACAGCTGCCCGCCAGAACGGTCAAGGGAGCGAAAGCGTGACTTCAGCACTCCGAATGTGCGCTCCACTATGCCCCGGGTTGTAATGTGGGCTGCGTTATATCTTACCTGGGGTGGCGTGGTGGGGTTCCGAATTGGCGTCATCATGTGGGGGCTGAGAGGGTAGGCACTGTCCCCTGTGGAGGTGGTGATTGGTATCATTGGTGGGGTTGTGACCTTGCTCAGTATCTGACATGCATGCATGTGCAGTGGCATTCATACTCACCAAGCAGCCATGTATCGCCATGCCGCCCAGCTTCTAGGTCCCGGCTTAGGGTGGACATTCGGTAAATGAAGCTGTCGTGGGTTGACCCGGGATAGTTGGCATATACTGAGGTGATGATTCCCTTGGCATTACATACTACCTGCACGTTGATGGAATGCCAGTGCTTGCGGTTCCTATAGATGTGCTCAGATGCCCTGGGGGGACGTAGAGCCACATGGGTGCAGTCGATGGCACCTAGCACTTTGGGGAATCGTGCCACAGCGTAGAAATCCAGGGCGGCAGCATGCCTTTCTGCAGGGGTTCTGGGCAGGTATATGTGCCTGCGGACTGATGGGCGTGCAGTGATGATGTACAAGACCTGGTGTAGGCAGCGTGACTGGGTGGCCTGTGATACACCACCCACAATGGCACTTGTCCGCTGAAATGATCCAGTGGCTAAGAAGTGCAGTACATTGAGGACCTTCTCCAGGGGGCTGAGTGCTTGGGAGCACAGGGTGGGTGATGTGAGGTCATCCTCCCACTCACTCACCAGGTCCAGTATGATGTGTGGTGGAAACCTGTACCTCCCATGCACCTGGTCATCAGGCATCCCGAAAAGGCTGGTTCGGGTGTGAATATTCTGGCCCTGACTATCCTCCTCCTCCTCCTTTGGTAGGCCACGCCCACTGCTGCTAGGAACGGTATGTTCATCCTGGGTCTGAGCTTGTTATTTTGTTAGCGCGCAAATTAATGCGTTGCGCGTGTTGTAGGCGAGCGTGTGACCCGCGCACCCCTGAAATCCAGTACCCAGTCCAATAGCGTGTGGAAATTCCCGCGCACACCGGGATACAGGTGCGCTGACGTACTTGCGTGTGTAAGTGTCCGCGCACACCTGATATACACGTACATAGGCCAGTCGCGTGTACGCGCACTTTTGTCCAATTACACGCGATGACACCTTGACGTGCTGTCCAATTAC
This sequence comes from Ambystoma mexicanum, assembly GCF_040938575.1. Classification (NCBI taxonomy): domain Eukaryota; kingdom Metazoa; phylum Chordata; class Amphibia; order Caudata; family Ambystomatidae; genus Ambystoma; species Ambystoma mexicanum. Next base: position 243,649,249 of record NC_090924.1, on the reverse strand, counting down.
ACGCGATGAGACTCTGCCGTGCTGTCCAATTACACGCGATGAGACTCTGACGTGCTGTCCAATTACACGCGATGAGACTCTGACGTGCTGTCCAATTACACGTGATGACACTCTGACGTGCAGTCTTTCCACGTGTGCTCTGTCATCACGTGCTGTGTGGGAAACACCCGTGCGGGTCACGTCACAGACGCGCTTACGCGCTGAGGGCCTTTGGTCCAATAGAATCGCGTATGCGTGCTGACGCGCTTACGCGCTAAGGGCCTTTCCTCGGTTTTCACGCTGACGTGCAGGATTTTCACGTGCCAAATCACTCCGTACCAACTGGCCACGCGTAAGCACATGGAAGACCACGCTCCTGCCCAGAAGGCCAAACTACTGCCCCCCAGAGCCCCGAGCACGCTCCCACCTGCCATCTGCTGCTGCCTGACTGCCTGCTTCCCACGTGCACTGCCATTTGCTGCCTGCACATCAGCCAGGGGTGCTGTTGCTGTGACCACCCCTGCTGGAACCGAAGACTCCCGACTGGAATTCCATCGCTCCACAGCCCAGCCCCAGGACCCAGTTGCCCACCCACTCCTGCCTCTGGGGTTGTCATGTCGGGGCAAACACCATCTGTGACCACTGACAACCCCCGGCCAGAGAGGCAGAGGGGCACCAGCTTCAGTGCCACCGAAGTTGGTGTCCTGGTGGAGCAAGTCCTGGGGCAGTATGATGCCCTCTTCGGAAGTTCCCGCGCCGACAAGGAAGGACGGACTCGGATCTGGACTGACATCGTGACTGCCATCAACGCAGAGGGGGTGACAGTCCGGGACTTACAACATGTCAGGAAGCGCTGGGAGGACTTCAGGTCCAGGACCCTGAACAAGGCCCGGCACCTCTTGAAGGCAGCGGATGCCAAGGGGCGCCGGGGCCACTTGTCGGAAGAACAGATGGGGGTCCTGGAACGCATATCCCCAGCGCTCCACGTCCAGGTCCTAGAGAAGCAGACCCGTCTGGAGTCGAGCGGTGAGTGTACATGCATCCTGATTGTGAGCAGTGCGTGTGGTGATTATTCGGCATTGTGCCGGTTGCACATCTGTTTGTATGGGGTCGAGTATGGGTGGGGGTGTACAGGGCCGTGGGGCTGACACATGCGAGGGCTGTAATGTGTGAGACATGGATGGTGCTTGTGTGTGTGGGCTTGCATGGCAAATGCAGTTGTGCGTGCACACATGTTTGGATGAATGTGTATGTAAGTAGACATGTCCGTCATGTCAGGCATGTATGTTGTTTTCGGCTGCATGGATGAGCACTGTGTACATGTGCATGTGTGTGTATTTGACAAGGGTGCAACAGTGATGCAACATGGATGCATGTGACAGCGGTATGTGGAAGCCTGATTGGCAGATGTGACATGGATGCCCGTCTGAACAGTGCGACACTTGGCAGAGGTGTAGACATGCATGCAAGTGTGGTGGTGTGTGTACATGTGTGGTGCACTTCCTGTGTTGCATGTGATGTCTGGCTCCCCTTTGGCTGCTCATGCTGTTGTATGTGTATGGATGGTGGTGGCAGTTGCGATATGGCTGTGGTATGGCTCATGTGTGCGAGTTGCAGTGACATGTGTGTTGGGGATTGTGATGACATGTCTGAGGTTTGCCAATGCCACTCATGTGCAACTGTCATGCGTGTATGTGTCCATTGTACAGTGCCCTGATGCCTGTGTTTTGTTTCTCCCTGTCTGCAGCGTCAACTGATGAAGAGGGCGGAGAAGGTGCTGTGGAGCACAGCGGCGGGGATCCGACCGCCAGCCGGAGACGCAAGGCCCGGCTCCCCTCCCGTGTTGTCATCTCGTCGGGGAGTGAGGAGTCCGGAGCCGCGTCCCAGGCCGCAGCTGCCGGGGGGAGGTCCAAGAGGCAGAGGTTGCAGTTGGACTCCTCGGCAGCAGAAGGGGCAGCTGGGACCCCACAGGGCCCAACAGGGGAAGATGGCACGGAGTCATCCAGGTTGGTGGGGGGTTTGGTGGAGGAGGAGGCCGTGCAAGCACCAGAGACGGGGTCTGGAGGTGGGGATCCCACTGGTGCTAGTGGTGCAGTGCAGGACCAGGGACAGGAGGCAGCACAGGCGGCCGCGGAGGTGCCTGTGTGCAATCCTGTCCCCGATCCTGTCCCTGCATCATCTTGCACCAGCAGGGATGCCTACGTCCAGACCCGTTTTCAGGCAGGGGATGAGCTGACGTCAACTGGCCTTCCTCTGCCTGCGGACGTGGCCATCCAGGTCCGGGTTGAGCCTGTCCTGGCTGGTGTGGCGTTGCGTCAACGGGCCATGCGAGGTGACCTGCAGTGTTTTCATGGAGAGACTGCACGTCATCTCGAATGGCTCGTTGACCACGTCAGCCTGCTGGGACAGGTCACCCAGGCCGGATTCCTCCGTCTGATGGGGCTTGCTCCGACCCCCTCCTCAACTGGACCCCCTACGCGCCAGTCGTCCTCTGTGCCATCTTCCCACCCATCAGTCACCTGGGTGCCCTGTGGAGCTGCCTCTGACGGTGCGGCCAGGCTGGTGGAGGAGGCATCCCTGCCACAGTCGGGAGTCGGAGGTCCAGCAGGGGTGGCCACATCAACAACTGCACCCCAGCCGGCGGAGGATGTGCAGGCAGCAGGAGGCAGTGCACGGGCAGAGGCAGAGCAGCAGCAGCAGCAACATGGTGGGAGACATGAAGGCTCGGGGCTTTCGACATCGGAGGGGCAGGCATCGGCCGGAGGGCAGGGGGACCCAGGACAGAGAGTGTCTTCCGTGTGGCAGCGGTTGTGCCACGCCATAGGTGCGGAGCGGCGGCGGGCGGAAGAGGCGCGGCTCACAATGGTCAGGGCGGAGAACTCCATGCGGAGGGCCCTGAGGCGGGCCGAGTGCCTCGAGGCAATCTGCAGGGGGTTGGAGGAGGACACGGCGTCGTCCCTGCGGACCCTCGGGGCCATGGAACTTGACCACCTCCGGGACATCGAACAGGAGTTCGATGATGCCCTGGCCCGGGACACCACGGAGTGAGCCGCTGGACTTGCCCGCCGCCTTTGTATATAGTTCTTTAGTTTTAGGTTTCCTTTCGTTCTTATTACGATTTGGAGTCGACGGACACTGCTCCACTTTTTGTATATAGTTGATTTTTAGGTAGGTTTTTTAGTAGGTTTCCTTTGTTCAGTTGGGCTCATGGACCCTTGGTAGTTTTGTACATAGTTCTTTATTGCATGGAGATTTTTTTACATTTGACTTTGGACAAAATTTTTTGGATTCTGATTTGCAGTTTTGTGTTTTTATACGGACATGCAGCTTTTTTTTTCTCATTCACATTGTAGTTTGTTTTCTTTCTTTAGCATTCTTTATTTTTTTCAATACAATTTTGTTTCCATACTTCACTCTGTGGTATCATCTCATTGGTTTCATGCATGTCATGTTGTGTGTTTTCCCATTCAATTGCAACCATTGTGTGTGACGGACATGGGTTCATTAGCTTCATGAACATTGGGGGTGTAACATGTGATTTCCATTTCCATGTGGCTGAATGGGTTACTTGGTAGGGCTTTTTGGCTGTGGAGGCTGACCATTACGCACATGATTGGGGATTGTGAGGACCTGGTGGGGGCTGCCCATGGTGGCAGGGGGGTGGGGAGCGGTGGGTGACATGAGTGGGGGCCTGGTGGAGGCTGCCCCTGCACTGCTGGGGGGTGGGGGGGTGGGAGACATGGGTGGGGGCCTGGTGGAGGCTGCCCCTGGTGGCTGGGGGGTGGGGGTGGTGGGAGACATGAGTGGGTGCCTGGTGGAGGGTGACCCTGGATGCTGGGGGGTGGGGGTGGTGGGAGACATGCGTGGGGGCCTGGTGGAGGGTGACCCTGCACTCTGGGGGGTGGGGGTGGTGGGAGACATGAGTGGGGGCCTGGTGGAGGGTGCCCCTGGAGGCAGGGGGGTGGGGGTGGTGGGAGACATGAGTGGGGGCCTGGTGGAGGCTGCCCCTGCACTGCTGGGGGGTGGGGGGGTGGGAGACATGGGTGGGGGCCTGGTGGAGGCTGCCCCTGGTGGCTGGGGGGTGGGGGTGGTGGGATACATGAGTGGGTGCCTGGTGGAGGGTGACCCTGGATGCTGGGGGGTGGGGGTGGTGGGAGACATGAGTGGGGGCCTGGTGGAGGCTGCCCCTGCACTGCTGGGGGGTGGGGGTGGTGGGAGACATGAGTGGGGGCCTGGTGGAGGGTGACCCTGGATGCTGGGGGGTGGGGGTGGTGGGAGACATGAGTGGGGGCCTGGTGGAGGCTGCCCCTGCACTGCTGGGGGGTGGGGGTGGTGGGAGACATGGGTGGGGGCCTGGTGGAGGCTGCCCCTGGTGGCTGGGGGGTGGGGGTGGTGGGAGACATGAGTGGGGGCCTGGTGGAGGCTGCCCCTGCACTGCTGGGGGGTGGGGGTGGTGGGAGACATGGGTGGGTGCCTGGTGGAGGGTGACCCTGGATGCTGGGGGGTGGGGGTGCAGGGGGACATGAGTGGGGGCCTGCTGGAGGCTGCCCCTGGTGGCTGGGGGGTGGGGGTGGTGGGAGACATGAGTGGGTGCCTGGTGGAGGCTGCCCCTGCACTGCTGGGGGGTGGGGGTGGTGGGAGACATGGGTGGGGGCCTGGTGGGGGCTGCCCCTGGTGGCTGGGGGGTTGGGGTGGTGGGAGACATGAGTGGGGGCCTGGTGGAGGCTGCCCCTGCACTGCTGGGGGGTGGGGGTGGTGGGAGACATGAGTGGGTGCCTGGTGGAGGGTGACCCTGGATGCTGGGGGGTGGGGGTCGTGGGAGACATGAGTGGGGGCCTGGTGGAGGCTGCCCATGGTGGCAGGGGGGTGAGGGTGGTGGTAGACATGAGTGGGGGCCTGGTGGAGGATGCCCATGGTGGCAGGGGGGTGGGGGTGGTGGTAGACATGCATTGTTGATCAGTAGTGCAAGTTGACATGGTGGATGGGCTGCCTGCGGGACATGAGCATGGGTGCAGGGTAGTCTCCAGTGGTGTGGGCTGCCTGCAGGGTCCGTGGAGGTTGTGGAGCGTAAACCTGGGAGGGCCCACACGGCCAATTCACGTGTGGTACTCCCCAGAACCCCTGAAATACACATACCCTGCTGAAATCGCGTGTGGAACTTCCCGCGCACCCCTGAAATACACATACCTTGCTGAAATCGCGTGTGGAACTTCCCGCGCACCCCTGAAATACACGTACCCTGCTCGCACTGGGCCAATCGCCTGTGGAACTTCCCGCGCACCCCTGCAATACACGTACCCTGATGAAATCGCATGTGGAACTTCCCGCGCACCCCTGAAATACACATACCTTGCTCGCACTGGGCCAATCGCGTGTGGAACTTCCCGCGCACCCCTGAAATACACGTACCCTGCTGAAATCGCGTGTGGAACTTCCCGCGCACCCCTGAAATACACATACCTTTCTGAAATCGCGTGTGGAACTTCCCACGCACCCCTGAAATACACGTACCCTGCTCGCACTGAGCCAATCGCGTGTGGAACTTCCCGCGCACCCCTGCAATACACGTACCCTGATGAAATCCCGTGTGGAACTTCCCGCGCACCCCTGAAATACACATACCTTGCTCGCACTGGGCCAATCGCGTGTGTAACTTCCCGCGCACCCCTGAAATACACGTACCCTGCTGAAATCGCGTGTGGAACTTCCCGCGCACCCCTGAAATACACATACCTTGCTGAAATCGCGTGTGGAACTTCCCGCGCACCCCTGAAATACACGTACCCTGCTCGCACTGGGCCAATCGCGTGTGGAACTTCCCGCGCACCCCTGCAATACACGTACCCTGATGAAATCGCGTGTGGAAATTCCCGCGCACCCCTGAAATACACATACCTGGCTGAAATCGCGTGTGGAAATTCCTGCGCACCCCTGAAATACAGGTACCCTGCTCGCACTGGGCCAATCGCGTGTGGAACTTCCTGCGCACCCCTGAAATACACATACCTTGCTGAAATCGCGTGTGGAAATTCCCGCGCACCCCTGAAATACACATACCCTGCTCGCACTGGGCCAATCGCGTGTGGAACTTCCCGCGCACCCCTGAAATACACGTACCCTGATGAAATCGCGTGTGGAACTTCCCGCGCACCCCTGAAATACACGTACCCTGATGAAATCGCGTGTGGAACTTCCCGCGCACCCCTGAAATACACGTACCCTGCTGAAATCGCGTGTGGAAATTCCTGCGCACCCCTGAAATACACGTACTCTGATGAAATCGCGTGTGGAACTTCCCGCGCACCCCTGAAATACACGTACCCTGCTGAAATCGCGTGTGGAACTTCCCGCGCACCCCTGAAATCCACGTACCCGGCCAAATCGCGTGTGAGACTTCCCGCGCACCCCGGTATACACGCACACGTATTTTTTGTCAGCGGGTGTCCGTGTTTGTGGGTACCCCTTTGCACGTCATTTGTCCTAGAGGGCCACAGTATAGGACATTCATCATGGCAGTATATAGGTGCTATTTGTTGGCGCACCTTTTGGCGCACATTTCTTACAGCCGCAGAGACGCTACCGCCTGCTTTCTTGTGGCGGTCGTGTTTGTGCCTGTGCGCTGGTTTGAGCGTGCGCTTTTTTGCCCTATTCTATTCCATGAATACGTGTTGTAGGCGAGCGTGTGGGCGTTCCGCGCACTTGTGCCCTGTACTTCCCCGTGACGCCCACGTTTTGGCAAGTTGTTCCCCATTCCGAGTGTTACTCCCGTGTTCCGCCTACTTTTGTTGCGTGCGCCGCGCTACGTGCGAATTTCGCTGTGGCATGTGCGATTTTCGCTGTGACCTGGCGCACGCTGTTAGATGGCCTGTGCGCCAACGTGCGCCGCGCACTTTTTTATCGCACATCCGCTGGTTTTCTCGCGCACGGACTTCCATGAATCGATGTGCGCTGCTTTTCGTGCGATTTTCGCACTTGCACTGCGATTTTCGCTATTCCACTGCGATTCGCACGTTTTTTCCCACTTGCGCCGCGCTAATTATTCCATGAATCGGCCTGTTAATGTTTCATTGCTGCTTGTAAGTTTGGGGAATTGAACTGAACATGCTGCTTTCTGCCATTACAAAGCTGCAGACAATTGTTTCTGGGCTCTTTGTCAGACTTCTGCGGAACAGCGACAATCTCAGTGCACACCCGTGCCTCATTTTACGATATTTAATCCTTAAAACTTGAATTTCACTGTGAAATCCGGCAGCTGCATTAAGATCGCAGCATAATTCAATTTGGTCCATTATAATGCCCATCATCCCCTAGACGCTCACATAACCTGCGTCTGCAGCCTGTACCTGGCCACACCACGTCATTCAGAAATGGCCGCCTCCTTGAAGCAGCTTTACCCTAGCAATGGCTGCAGCTGCTGCTGAATGCTCATTGGCTCCCAGCCTTCACAACTACCATCGAATCCACTGGCAGGCGGAAGCCGGCCCTCTGGAGGCCCGAAGCAAAGGCTGCTGTCTGAGCCTCATTGCTGCTATACAACGAGAACATCTGGAAGACTCCTCAGATGTTGCTGTGTGCTGCAGGAGCAGCATGCACACACGCTGCACTTGAGAGTTAAGTCCTGTTGGAAAGGAGACCATCTCAGTGCACCCCTGTGCCTCATTTACGATATTTCATCTTTCGGAGCCATCCTGAGTTCACAACTTCCTGACCAAGGGAGGGCTGGAGCCCATCCCTCGCCGCTGAGAAGCAGTTTCTGGAGAAGCCTGCCTTTGCCCCCATCGTCCTTCACATCTACGTGAGGGTAAGCGTGCCAATTCCGCTCATTGTGTTGCCCCACAGCACCATATGCTTGAGCAGAGCCTCCCTTCATGAGACATTTTCCTGTTATCTCTACCTCATCAGCTGTATTTGCCTTTCGATCGGATCCACGCCACGAGGAACACCCAAAATGGCCGCCACCATGTGTTGTTTACTGTTGCCTAGCAACAGTGTTTCAATAGCTCCACGCTCCGATTGGGCAGCATTTTCTTCATCATCACACCATCACCACCGGATGGCGCTAGCCGGCCTTACTATAAAGGCCGACTATTAAGGCTAGTTGCCTGTCAGAGCCATCCAGAGTTCACAGCTTCCTGACCAAGGGAGGGCTGGAGCCCATCCCTCGCTGCCGAGAAGCAGCTTCTGGAGAAGCCTGCCTTTGCCCCCACCGTCCTTCACATATACGAGAGGGTAAGCGTGCCAATTCCGCTCTTTGTGTTGCCCCACAGCACTATATGCTTGAGCAAAGCCTCCCTTCTTGAGACATTTTCCTGTTATCTCTACCTCATCAGCTGTATCTGCCTTTCGATCGGATCCACGCCACGAGGAACACCCAAAATGGCCACCACCATGTGTAGTTTACTGTTGCCTAGCAACAGTGTTTCAGTAGCTCCGCGCTCCGATTGGGCAGCATTTTCTTCATCATCACACCATCACCACCGGATGGCGCTATCCGGCCTTACTATAAAGGCCGACTATTAAGGCTAGTTGCCTGTCAGAGCCATCCGGAGTTCACAGCTTCCTGACCAAGGGAGGGCTGGAGCCCATCCCTCGCTGCCGAGAAGCAGCTTCTGGAGAAGCCTGCCTTTGCCCCCACCGTCCTTCACATCTACGAGAGGGTAAGCGTGCCAATTCCTCTCTTTGTGTTGCCCCACAGCACTATATGCTTGAGCAAAGCCTCCCTTCTTGAGACATTTTCCTGTTATCTCTACCTCATCAGCTGTATTTGCCTTTCGATCGGATCCACGCCACAAGGAACACCCAAAATGGCTGCCACCATGTGTTGTTTACTGTTGCCTAGCAACAGTGTTTGAGTAGCTCCGCACTCCGATTGGGCAGCATTTTCTTCATCATCACACCATCGCCACCGGATGGCGCGAGCCGGCCTTACTATAAAGGCCGACTATTAAGGCTAGTTGCCTGTCGGAGCCATCCTGAGTTCACAGCGCCCTGACCAAGGGAGGGCTGGAGCCCATCCCTCGCTGCCGAGAAGCAGCTTCTGGAGAAGCCTGCCTTTGCCCCCACCGTCCTTCACATCTACGAGAGGGTAAGCATGCCAATTCCGCTCTTTGTGTTGCCCCACAGCACTATATGCTTGAGCAAAGTCTCCCTTCTTGACACATTTTCCTGTTATCTCTACTGCATCGGCTGTATTTGCCTTTCGATCGGATCCCCGCCACGAGGAGCACCCAAAAGGGTTGCCGCAATGTGTTGTTTACTGTTACCTAGCAACAGTGTTTGAGGAGCTTTGCACGCCGATTGGGCTGCATTTTCTTCATCATCACACCAGCGCCACCAGTCATTACCCATAATTTATGACTTGTATGTTATTACTCTTATGTACTGCTTAGACTGGCTTGACTACTGTCTGCATTGTACCTCAGCCCACAACTTGTCTTCAGTGCTTACTAGCTGTGACTGGGGACACGCGGTCATTTCCCACAATTTATGACCTGTATATTATTATTCTTGTATGCTGCCTAGTCTAGTTTGACTACTGTCTGCATTGTACCTCAGCCCACAACTTGCCTTCTGTGCTTACTAGCTGTGATTGGGGATACTCGGTCAATACCTTTCATTAATTTATGACCTGCATGTTACATTTGTTCGTACACTGCACCCTGTTCGCAACAATTTCAGTCGTACACCCCTGCTGGCTCCATTTGACTCATACTGCCTGACCCACTGCTTAACTACACCCCATTATGTACACCTCAGACTTATTCTGTTCCTCATTCCTGTTATTTTGCTTATCAACTCTTCTGATTCCTACACTCACCCTCTGCGGCATTGTTCTACCACCCCAGCACACTCTTACCGAGCAATCCAATCCTAGTCTGCTTTGCTCAGCCAACTACCGCTCTAATTACAGTTCTAACCTTCCACCATACCAGAGTGCCCTCCCACCTACCACCTACCCACCCACTAGCACGCAGCACTTCTCTTGCACCTCAACCATGCCCATGATACTACCCCCTAATACTTACCTGAACGCCCCTGCCCTATGGCTGGGGCACTTCGCAGCTAAACCCATCCCTAACCAACCATGTGCCCTACATCTCAGGAACCTCAGATTAGGCTCCAGATTCACACGTGCAACCTGTCACACACCCATCCTCAACCCCACACCTAAATTACCTTTTTCTTCAAGCATCTTACCACCCAGCACCAACAGAGCAGGCAACAAAAATACCCCCCACTTGGTTACGCCCAACATCAACACAAGGAAGCCCCACCCTACCACTGAGACTCCCATCAAGGGTGCCCTTGTTAATGCCAGGTCACTCCCGGCTCACGCGTTGGACATTGCAGACTTCATAACAACTCAAGACTTAGATGTCCTAACGATTACCAAGACTTGGTTACATGCAGCCTCAGGACCCTCACTCTGACTCGTCATTCCCACAGATTACACCATCATTAGATGTGACCGCAATACCAACCAATCCAAAGGCGGTGGTGTTGCCTTTATTCATAAAAGCTCCCTCGGTCTCAGAGTCATCCCCAATCAACAGATCCCATCCGCTGAGTTTTTGTCAGTCAAACTGCCGATTTCACCTAACCAAACCGCCACCGTGCATCTTGTCTATAGGCCACCAGTACCCGCCACCACTTTCGGTGATGACATTACACCCATCCTTGCAGACAAACCTAAGACCAACTCTCAAATTATCTTATTAGGGGACCTTAATCTGGGTTTTGAAGACCCCAATGACCTCAAAACACTGGACATTGCCAATACTCTCACTGAGCTTGTTTTCTCCCACCGCATTCTCGAACCGACCCATATCAAGGGGAGAACCCTTGGATCTGAATTGTAGCATCAACCTAGGGGCAAACTCTCCCTGCGTATGGTCTGACCACCACACGATCATCTTTAATATCAAAGCCAATGCTCTATGTTCCAAACAGAACATTGCACCCCGAATTTGAACTAGACACAAAAAAGACACAACTAGGAAGAAACTGCTCCCCCTCATCCTACCTATATTAAACAATGCCACACTGTCATGCACAGACCCATCAACCTTAGTGGATATTTTTTAATGACACCATGCTCAAAGCATTGAACTCCATTGCCCCTATTAAATTGAGGAAACCTAAACCTCGTGCACATCTCAATTCATGGTTCACACCACAACTGCGAGTGCTTCGCAAAGAAAAGAGAAACTCTGAAGCCCGTTGGAAAAGTTACCCTTCCGATACCAGGGATAGCCTCATTATAGCATTTCTTCATTATAAAAAGGTAATCTTCCAAGCCAAAAAAGACACTTATAATAAGCGCATTCTGCAAGCAGAATCCAATACCAAAGAGCTCTTCAAGATACTCAAAGAACTTGAATCTCCTACCACCCCTCCTGACACCTGTAGCAAAGACAGTACATGGTGATCAAACATACAAAAAGCGCTCCTTAACAAAATCTCAACTCTCCAAGCTAAAATCAATATAAAAAAGCAGCCTTCAAACTGACTCAGAGCCTAACTCTCCCCCTGGAATAACTACCCGCATCGTGCACACTCTTCATCCATTAAGCTTCTCTCTGCTATCTATCTCAGAGGTAGAAAACATTATCAGCAAACTTAAACCGTCCAATTGCCAGGGTGAAACATGCCCGGCTCCCATCATCAAGGAGGATACCCATGAACTAGCCCCTTTCATCACTGCCCTCATAAATACCTCATTGAGCACTGGCATCGTCCCTGATAACCTCAAGGACGCTTGGGTTATCCCCCTTCTCAAGAAACCATCCTTAGACCTGAGCATACCTACTAACTACAAACCCATCACCACCGTTCCTTTTCTGCTCAAAATCCTGGACCGAGCGCTTATCTGCAGATCCAGGACTACCTAGGATCCAATAAACTTCTAGGATTCAGACAATCGTGCTTCCGCCCCAAGCACGGAACATAAACTGCCATCATTGACCTTAAAACCCAAATTGAGGACCTGAAAGACAATGGAAAGTTAGCCCTCCTATTACTACTAGATCTATCGGCAGCTTTTGACTTGGTGAACCATCAAATCCTCTGTCAGCACCTTAAATCGGCAGCCCACTTTTTGGACAATGCCACCACTTGGATTACATCCTTCTTGGCCAATAGATCGATGAGGTCTTCTCTCCCTCTGCTTTCGCTGAACCCTCTCCAGTATTGTGTGGGGTCCCCCAAGGATCTTGCGTCTCTCCTACACTCTATAACGTGTTCACAAAGCCGCTCTTCGATTTTCTTGACTCTCTGGGTGTCATCTACACCAATTACACAGATGACACAAGATACTCATCCCTATCACTGGAGACCACTGTGCTGATACCAAAGCTTTAAATGATGTTTACGAGGTCATCCAGGCATGTATGGCACATCACAAGCTCTGTCTGAATGATGAGAAGACATAGCTTAAGATCCTGGGCTCTCATCACCTACTCAGCAGACTAAACCCTATTTTCAAATCTTTTAACATCGATGGCAACACCATTAAGGTATCAAACGATACTAAACCGTCAGGTATCTATCTCGATTCCACCTTATCGCTCTCTAGACAAACCAATGCCATCATCTCAGCGTCCGCCTACACGGGCAAACTGATCACAGTCTGCCGCCTTTCCTTTCCATTGCTAATTGTACCATCCTTGCGAGAAAACTTGTCATGTCCAAACTGGACTATTGCAATGCGCTTTACCTAGGAACAAGTCAACATAATCTCAACAAGCTCCAGGTCACCCAAAACAATGCAATTAGGGCTGCGTTAAATATTCCTAGGAACCAACACATATCTGACACTAGACACAGCCTACATTGGCTGTCAGTAGCCCAAAGAGTCTCCCACAAAACCCTTGCTCTCATGCACAAATGCTTGTCCAATCAGGCACCCAACTAACTGGCCAGCCGCTTCACCACACACACTACCAGCCGCCCTCAGAGAGCAGCCCAAGCACACTGCCTCTCTCTACCTACATTCAAACTTCAAACAGCTGGGGGTGCCAGCTTCCCGGTCCTTGCCACCAAACTGTGGAACTCGCTCCCCCACCCACTTAGAACAGAAATTTCCACTCCTTCTAGTGAAAAGCTAAAATATGGCTTTTGGCTCAAGACACTTACAACCATTGCCCACCTCCTCAACACTAAACTCACCACACATGATCGATCACTCTCAAATGACCCTGCACTCTCATTGTAAATACAGTGTATAGTATCCTGTAAGTGTATTGTTATGAATATTCTGTAAGTATTTTGTGAGGATCACTCCTTGTTCTACTTGTTTTCTTCTGTTCTTGTTGTTTGATTATGTTACTGTATGATATGTGCCCAGATGCCTTTGGGCCAGGAGCGCTGTACAAATAAAACAAATACAAATACAAATACAAATAAAGCTTGAATTTCACTGTGAAATCCATCAGCTGCATCCAGATTTCAGCATAATTCAATTGGGACCAGTTTAATGCCCATCACCACTGAGATGATTTCATAACTTGCATCGCCAGCCTTGTACCTGGCCATACCACATCATTCAGAAATGGCCACCTCCTTCAGGCAACTTTACCGCAGCAACGGCCGCAGCTGTTGCTGAATGCCCATTGGCTCTCCGGCTTTACAACTACCAATAGAATCCACCGGCAGGCGGAAGCCGGCCCACTGACGAAGGCCTGAAACAAAGGCTCCTGTCTGAGCCTCCTTCCTGCTATACAACGAGAACATCAGGAAGACTCCTCAGATGTCGCTGTGTACTGCAGGAGCAGCAGGCACACACGCTGCACTTGAGAGGTAAGCCCTGCTGGAACGGCAACCATCTCAGTGCACCCCTGTGCCTCATTTACAATATTTCATCTTTAAAACTTGAATTTCACTGTGAAATCCATCAGCTGCATCCAGATTGCAGCATAATTCAATTGGGACCAGTTTAATGCCCATCACCACTGAGATGCTCTCATAACTTGCATTGCCAGCCTTGTACCTGGCCACACCACATCATTCAGAAATGGCCACCTCCCTCAGGCAACTTTACCCTAGCAACGGCCGCAGCTGTTGCTGAATGCCCATTGGCTCCCTGGCTTTACAGCTACCAACAGAATCCACCGGCAGGCGGAAGCCGGCCCTCTGACGAAGGCCCGAAACAAAGGCTCCTGTCTGAGCCTCCTTCCTGCTATACAATAAGAACATCGGGAAGACTCCTCAGATGTTGCTGTGTACTGCAGGAGCAGCAGGCACACACGCTGCACTTGAGAGGTAAGCCCTGCTGGAACAGCAACCATCTCAGTGCACCCCTGTGCCTCATTTTCGATATTTCGTCTTTAAAACTTGAATTTCACTGTGAAATCCATCAGCTGCATCCAGATCCCAGCATAATTCAATTCGGGACATTATAATGCCCATCACTGCCGAGACGCTCACATAGCCTGCGTTGCCAGCATTGTACATGACTGCACCATGTCGTTCAGAAATGGCCGCCTCCTTCAGGCCACTTTACCCTAGCAATGGCTGCAGCTGTTGCTGAATGCCCATTGGCTCCCAGCCTTTACAACTACCAATGGAATCCACCAACAAAGACCCAAAATAAAGGCTCCTGTCTGAGCCTGTCAGAGCCGGGAGGAACAGACGAACGATCTAACCAGGCGATCGGGACACGTGCTCAGGACACAAAAACAACTTCAGGTAAGCACCTGATCCACACATTGCCCTGCCTCCTATCTGAAGCCAAGCAAATGATCATTTATACCAACGTGACAATCAAACCTGCTCACAGAGCACTTCAGCACTACTATTCAGCCTATGCCAGTCAAACTCTCCCTGATACTATGAATTCTTACCCTGAGGTTGTCGCAGAAAAACTTTCTGCAGAGCCGACAGCATCTTACAGCGACCAACATATCATGAGAGCTTAACACATAACGTTAACAACAAAGCGTTCAGCCTCATCCCTCACTGTGCCCCCATTAACATTGATTACATGTTCCACTAAGTTCCACAAAGTGCCACAACATTCGTGCCACTGCTAGTTGTATGATATTGATTGTGGTATTCACTGCCCTCCTGTGTACTGCCCAAACAAATATTAAGTGCCCCACATGCTTACACCGAATGTTGATCATAATAGGCCCACTGCTATCAGGACTCAAAACATGTATGGATAATTGTACTTGCCTCATTTCATGCTTAATGCCACACATATATGCACTGTATGTTTCATATGCTTGGCCCACTGCTATCACTGAGGACTCAAAACCTGTATTTATACTTGTATTTGCTGCAGCTCATGCTTTCCATCACACACATGTGCGAGGAATATGTAATAAGG
The DNA here is from genome assembly GCF_040938575.1 of Ambystoma mexicanum. Taxonomy (NCBI): domain Eukaryota; kingdom Metazoa; phylum Chordata; class Amphibia; order Caudata; family Ambystomatidae; genus Ambystoma; species Ambystoma mexicanum. The sequence continues at coordinate 243,633,942 of NC_090924.1, read as the reverse complement.
AGGCATACACTGCAGGTAAGTGAAGATCCTTTAATAGCAACCAGCCTGAGCCCAGCAGTGCTCAGCCTACATTACAGCTCTCCACATAAACTCATAACCGTTGTTCTTGGAATGTAGAACATTAAACAAATGCAAGCATGACATCAGAACAAGAGTGGAATTCTACTAGGTAGAATTCCACTCAAGAGCCATTGCACATTATAACACTTCTCCCCCCTTTACACAACAAAAGAAACAATCCCCCTGAAGCCACATACACGCACACACCATGCACACTCACACACACACCACACACACTCACACAGGCATCCACGCACACAGACACACATTACCCAGCCAAGCACTCACACCCAACTCCAACTACAGATCCCTCCAAAGGGCAAGGAAAAAAAACTAAACTGTGCTAATGAACAATAGCACCCAAAATATAATCTTTATACTTGGAAGGAACCTTCCTCTCCCTGACAGAATGAGCATGGGTTAGGACAAAGTCGGCCGCCCCAGAAGCGGACACCTCACGTTCATCCATTGGAACATTTCTAATGTCAGAATCATGTGCAGAAATAGGAATGGAATGTTCCTCAACTTCTTGGAGATCCAAAGCCGCCCCACTAACCATGGGCTGCAAGTCAACTCGTTCCTCACTGTCTTCCCGGACCGTGGATACTTCTAAGGGGCAATCACACCCCACACCAGCATCTCCTAAACCACCACCAGACTCACTAGATTCACCACCTGCAGAAACCACTTTGTCTTTGGCCACCACCACCACACGCCTGAGACTCCAGGTAGACCCGTCATCAGATTTTACATAACCACAACCTCGCTTGACTACTTTACGTGGATTTAAGTACCTGCTGAGACCCTTGGCTACAAACCTAGGATTCTTGATCTGAACCCAATCACCAATATTCACAGGAGGAGGCTTCCTACGGGCCAGTTGCTCAATCAAAAAAGTGTTTGCTTACTCCAAACTCAATCCAAAACTCCCTGCATATCCACTTGTGACTGGACACCACCACCCAGGGCTGGTACTCTCAACTTGGAGCCAGGTTTCCTCCCCCGCAACAGCTCAAAAGGAGAATGACCAGTGACAATAGAAGGAGTCAGCCTGTAAGCTTTAAGTGATTCTGACACTACCCTTGCCCATGGAAGACCATTGGCAAGGGCCAACTGATTGGCCCCCTTGATAAAACGATTCATACGTTCCACCAGACCGTTGGCTTGTGGATTATATAATGCAACTTTATGATGACGTATACGCAGATCATCCAGAAACTTTTGCATGTAATCTGACACAAACTGAGACCCATTATCGGTCACCAATCCGGCCGGCACACCCTCCCTGTCAAACACTGCAGAGAGAAACTTCACAATCTTCTCAGCAGTAACCGTAGATAAGGCAGTGGCTTCGACCCATCTCGACGTATAGTCCACCATAACCACAACAAATCTCAAGTCTCCTCCTAACGAATCCATGGGTCCCATTATGTCAAGCGCTACTTTGGACCAGACCTCACGGGGCACCTTTACAGGATAGACCGGTTGGGGAACAGGAACCTTGCTTTTATCACTGTTGGAACATGCCACACAATCCTTCACCACATCCTCCACATCAGTGTCCATTCCGGGCCACCAATAATCCTCTCTAAGTCTCCTCTTGGTCATGGACCTGCCCAAATGCCCCTCGTGTGCTAACCCAACAAGTTTCCCTCTAAGGGAACAAGGGGGAACTAACCTCAGACCTCTAGCCACGCCCCATGGACCTTCAGACAATTCCTGCCATACATGCCATAAAGCTTGGACATGCGAGTACTAACAAGACCACTTATAAGTGCCGCTCTTAATTCAACCAACGCGGGATCATCTGTACACTCTGCACTCCATTCTGGTTCCGATAACGTGGGCACTACACTAGCCACCAAGGAACATTCGTCCCCCACCACACCTGGAGACTCTTCAGCACTACTAGAATTCGGAAAACGCAACAGGCAATCTGCTACCGCATTTCTCACACCAGGGACATAATTAAATTCTGTCATATCGGCCATCCATCTCTTGATCCTGGTAGACGCATGAGACAACCCCTTCGTTGTCAATACATGAACCAATGGCTTATGGTCAGTACGAAGAGTGTACTCAATTCCCCACAGAAAGGTTTGAAAATATTTAGAAGCCCACACAGCTGCAAGAGCTTCTCTTTCTATGACGGCATACCTGCCCTCAGCTTCTCTGAGTACTCTCGACGCAAAGGCTATGGGGCGAAGTTCTCCCTCAACCTTTTGCTTCAGTACAGCACCTATGCCATACTCACTCGCATCTACAGTTAGAAACGTTTTCCTGACAGGGGAAAATTAACTCAAGGATGGAGCCTGCTCAATTTCTTCTTTCAACTTGAGAAATTCCGCTTGACACTGATCAGACCACACAAAATGCACACCCTTCCTCAGTAATGACCTCATGCCTACTATCTTGTCGGCATAAGAAGGTACAAATCTGCTGTAATATTCAGCAAGTCCGTTGAACGATCTCAACTGCTCTTTATTAGCTGGGGATGATGCATCATTCAATGCCCTCACCAACTCAATCTTAGGGTGAATACCCCTGGCATCCAGAGAATATCCCAAGTAAGTCACGCTGGGGACACCCACTTTGCATTTGCCAAGTTTGACCGTGAGACCACAACCCTTCAAGACATTCATCACCTCAAGAACTCTATGATCATGCTCAAATCGAGACTCACCCCACACCAGAATATCATCTTGGAAGCATTCCACCCCACGCATCCCTGCAAAGAGTTTCTGCATTGTCCTCTGGAAAACAGCGGCAGCAGATGCCAATCCAAAGGGCATTCTACAAAAACGGAATGTGCCAAAAGGAGTAACGAAAGATGTAAGGGGGCGGGAGTCAACATGCAGATCTATCTGATAGGCAGATGACAGGTCAAACATCGAAAAACAGGATGCACCACACACCAAGAAAGCATTTAATTAATATTGGGCAGAGGATGTCTGTCAACCCATATGCATGAATTAAGATCCCTAAGGTCTACACACATCCTCATGCCTCCATCACTCTTACGTGCCAGGACCACCGGGGCCAACCATTCCGAACTCTCTACTTCCCCTATGACTCCAGACTCTTTGAGTTTATTAAGCTCTTCCTTCAAGGCATCACGAGCCATGATTGGAACCCTCCTGACTTTATGGACAACCGGCACAGAACCTCTCTTGAGAATTATCTTGTGTGCAAAACCCTTCAATTTGCCCAACGTCTGGGTAAAAACAGAGAGAAACCTGTTTTCCAGCACTTCTGCCATGAGTCTCTCATGCAACTCAGCTCCATCATTCTCTCCCCTCACACACATCACAGGGACTGCTTTCCCTGGTCTTATTTCCAGTTCTAGATCAGCTTGCTCGTCCCACCCTATGACAGGGTCACCTTTGTGAGATACATATAATTTCCCTTTCGCCACCCGTCCTTGCAACTCCCCACACTCAACAATGATCCTTCAGGTGTGCCACCGTTGTCTTTGTCAGAACATCCCATGTACCCCACAATTGTCACCCCTTCCTCATCATCATTAGTGTCCACCAACTTCACTGACTCCTTAGCGGACACAACACCTCTGCACATGCGGGCATAATGTCCCTTGGTTTTGCATCTCCTACATTCCACATTGGCAGCCGGACATTCTTTTGCGCCCGCCACATGTCCACGCCAACCGCATCTCCTGCACAGTTCCCTTGATGAGAGTATCGGCCTACTGTCCTTGTTTCTCGCTCTGGCATCAACTATTCTGCGGGGAATCACAGCATGTACCGCTTCTCCTTTATCGGACATTTCTCTGACACTCTTCCTGGATTCCTCAATAGCACGAGCTATCTCAATGACCTTTTCCAGGGGTGGATCTTTTTCTATCCATAGCCTTTCTCTAACACGCACATCACATGTCCGCATCATCACCTGATCACGGATGTACTCATCGATGGTACCAGTGAACTTGCATGTCGCTATCAAAGTACGCAGGGCAGTCACATAAGCATCTATGCCCTCGCTAGAGCCTTGAGCTGTCGAGAAGAAGTGGTACCTCTCAAGTACCACATTCGCCCTCTTGCCGAATCGTGCCTCCAACTTGCCTAAAGCTGTTTCATACGCTAGCACCACTCCTGGTAGGGCATCACCCCCATCGTTCCCTTCTGTGGGGGCAGCAGGGCCAGCGTGCACATTGGGACCGGAGAGATGTCTGAACAGTCTAAGACCTTCAGTTCCCAAACAGTTGAGCAAAGCTGCTTCCTTCTCATCGTCGTAGATTTCGCACCACCTGCCGCCCTAAGATATACTTTGAAGGTGTTGACACATAAATCCCACACAATTGCTGGTTCACCAGGACTGGCCAGAAATGCAGGAGGTGGACGTGCATTGTTGTGCTGCATATTGAGGAAAGTTTTGGAGTATTTGACAATGTCAGTCTATAACTTCACATCTGTGCTAGGCAAGAAGCAAACAACTTAAATTGTCACCATTCACAGCACACTGTAGATTCCTGGCACCCTGGAGATTAACACAGTCGCAAAACACTTGAAGTGTTCACACGAGGTTAATTTTCCCAAACAAAATCTAGCGGAAACGCCCCTTAGACAGGACTGCGTGATGATAGGAGCTGTGCTGCTAATACGTCACACGACTCCCTCTTCTGGGTGGAACAGACATTGTTCTTCCGTGAGCGGGATCTCTCACCGACCAGAGAGGCTGTTCACAGCTCTCCCCCATTCATTTCTCCCTCTTCACCAGGATCGATCCTCGTAGCCAGCGGGGGCACTGCGCTGGCTACGGCCAGAGAGCTCAGCTGCTAATACGCCGGCTGCAGTTGCCGATGTATGTGGGCTTACAGCTCCTTGCCTCCTGTTCTCCCCCCTCTCTTCTTCACCTCCTTTCCAGGACTCCCGTTCCCAACGGGAAGCCCGCGCTCGACTTCGGTTGGGGAGCGCAGCAGCGGACACGCCGGCTTCCATCACCGACGTGCGCGCGGAAAACCCTCCACCTCCTCACCTGCACTCCTGTTACTGCGGAGGCACCGCGCTCGACCGCGGCTGGGGAGCGCAGGCCAGGCACGCTGGTTTCCGTTGTCGGCGTGCGTGGGAAGGCCTTCTCCCTCCTCACTTGGACTCCTGTTGCGGCGGAGGCACCGCGCTCGACCCCAGCTGGCGAGCACAGGCCAGGCTGATGCCGACGTGCAGGGGAAAACTCCTCTTCCCTCCGAGGAGCTCGCTCGACGCAGAGAGCGTCGGCTTGAGAACTCTTCCCTTAACGGACCTGGGCAGCACCTCAGAAGCGGATCGGCCTCAGGAAAGGGAATGTAGGCAACTGCTGGGCAGCGAATGGCTACGTGGGTTGAAGGCTGGTTGCTCTCATCGCCAGTGTAATAAGGAGGCATACACTGCAGGTAAGTGAAGATCCTTTAATAGCAACCAGGCTGAACCCAGCAGTGCTCAGCCTACATTACAGCTCTCACCATAAACTCATAACCGTTATTCTTGGAATGTAGAACATTAAACAAATGCAAGCATGACATCAGAACAAGAGTGGAATTCTACTAGGTAGAATTCGACTCAAGAGTCATTACACATTATAACAGAATACTGTGCATGTCTGGCTTAGTTACTACCAGACAGATACTTGCTGAAGACTAATCCTGCCCTTCACGCATATCCTCACGGCCGACAACTAGTCAGTACACTGAAGCCGCCACCAACATCCGATATCCACAACAGTATCTTGATCCAAGGAACATGTTAGCCAGAATACCTAATATGTCTGCCTCCTTAGCCAAACATTACCCACACCTTAGCTCCACTACTACCCAGACACGGGCCAGATCCATACTATCGGTCTCCACGCCACTTCACCTCCCGGACTCCAATGCCATCCCACTGACTTGCTTCCTCCCACCGGGCTACTACCCTCACCTCAACCCACCGTAGTCTAGCAATAGCCTAACCACCCAATCAGACAAAAGTGGAACTGCCTTGCCTACAATTGCATGTTATAGCTGCCCATGACAACTAACCATCAGAAATCAGAGGCTCACTACAAAAACTAGGCACAACAGAGGCTTTATATCTACCACCACCCCTGCTCTATTGAGGAGGAATTCCCATCTGACCTACAGAACAGCCTACCACCACACCACCACTACGAAACACTACCCTCCTTACACTAAGGATATGCACTACCTAACTACCAGCAACAGGAGTGCGACCATCAAAGTAAACACATCCATCCCCCAGCATCACACTTTACCTTACCTACTGTCGCCACATACAAAGGTATGAGCAAAGCTAACCAAATAATTCAGGGCACCCTCATTAATGCCAGATCCCTACTGGCTCACGCCCTAGATATCGCTGACATTATCTCCACACACAATCTCGACTTCATAGCTATTACAGAATCCTGGCTCCACGCAGCTGCTGGCCCTGTACTTGCCCTTGCCATCCCAGATAACTACATGATCTTTAGAATGGATAGACCTTCTGCCAAAGGAGGAGTAGCTAGCATAGCAAAAACACCCTTAACATTAGAGTAATACCAAATACCTCCCTACTTTCTGGGGAATTACTCTCAGTGAAAAGGACGCTCTCCACTATCGCCACCTTGAACATCCACCTGCTCTACAGACCGCCAGGCCCCACCCTCTCATTTCGAGAACGATGTAGCCCAACTACTGTCAGCCAATACCAAATCCAGTTCCCAGACTATCATCCTGGGTGACTTCAATCTAGGCTTAAATTACCGGCTAGACAAAAATGCACTTTCCCTAGTCAACACGATCTTAGGCTTCTCCCACCGAATCCAGAACCGTACACACACCAAAGGCCATATCCTCGATTGACTAGCAGACCTTAACTGCAATACGGTCATTACCTTGAACACCAGCTGCCCATGGTCTGAAACACCACCTAATAACCTTCAATATCAACACAAAGCCTGACCCTACTAACCCCCCACAGTTAGCCTGACCCTACTAACCCCCCACAGATGGCCCTTAGTGACCCATGTGCCCCATCCAGAAACAAACGGAATATTACAGTTAACAATATCCTACCACTTTTACAACGCATCTTGCCACCCCTAAACTCAGGAACAAAAGAGCCTACTACTATGGTAGAACTGTATAATGAAACAGTACTTGCTGCTTTTGACAAATTAGCACCCCTCTTCATGCGCAAAGCCAAACCAGAAGCTCACCTTAATGTATGGTTTACACCCGCCATAGAAACCCTACGAAATGCCAATAGATAAACTGAGTCTAACTTGAAAAAATTGCCAAGTGAACCAAAGAAAGCAGAATTCACTACAGCCGCTCATGCATACAAACAAGCGGTCCACCAGTCCAAAAGTACCTTGTACAATGAAAGAATAACCAATGCCAACTCAAAAATGAAAGAGCTCTTTGCCATCCTTAGAGAATTAGAGTCCCCTAACCACAAGCCGAAGTCTGCAAAAAGGACACATAATGGTGCTCTAACATTCAGAATGTTCTATCTGACAAAATAGGACTACTTTAATCTAAAATTGAATCGAAAAGAATGACTATCCAACCCACCCAACCACACCTTATGCCCATCACTGCCCCAGGTGCTAGCACAGTACCACAATTCAAATTTACAACTGTCATGAATGCAGAAGTCCTCAAAATTATCACCATCCTTCAACCTTCAATGTACCAAGGCGACTCGTGCCTGACCACGATCATCCAGGACCGTGCCCTTGAACTCACCCCATTCATCACAAGCTTATTGAACGCCTCATTTGCTAACAACAGTGTCCCAATGGATGTAAAAAATGCTTGGATACTCCCACTACTAAAAAAACCTTCTCTTGACGCAAATACACCAACTAACTACCACCCTATGACAACAGTGCCATTCCTACTGAAAATACTAGACAGATCAGCGTACCTACAAATACAAAACTACCTGGAAGCTAATAACCTCCTTGGTCTACGACAATTTGGTTTCCGCCCAAAACATGGGAAGGAAACTGCTCTCTTGGACTTAAAAATCCAAACGGATGAACTAAAAGACAAAGGGAAATTAGCCTTACTGTTCCTACTTGACCTCTCCGCAGCATTTGATCTTGTCGACCACAAAATCCTATGTAATCACCTAGCTTCGGCGGCTCACTTCTCCCCGAATGCTATTCAATGGATACAATAATTCCTGACAGACAGAACAATGACAGTATTCTCCCCTAGTGCAGAAACACAACCAACCCCAACCCTGGTCACCTGTGGAGTACCTCAGGGTTCCTGCGTCGCTCCAAATCTAGACAACATTTTTACTAAACCTCTTTTTGACTGCCTCAACCACCTGGGTGTCACCTACACTAACAATGCAGATGACACCCAAATCCTCATCCCCATCACAGGCGACCATGTCACTGACTCTGCCACTCTCAATGCCATATACCTAACCATCCAAGCCTGGATGGCTCACCATGGTCTGTGCTTGAATTACGAAAAGACAGAGTTGCTCCTCATAGGATCACAATTCAGTCTCACTATACTAAACAACGCCTTTAAAACCATCGACATTGACGGTAACCATATAGAAGTGTCCAAAGAAGTGAAAACCCTCAGATTCTACATGGACTCATCACTCACATTAACTAAGCAAGTTAATGACACTGCGTCAGCAACAGCATACACCTGTAAACTCATTAATGCTTGCAGGCCTTTCTTGTCAACTGACAGCTGCATTACGCTGGCCATAGCGCTTATTCGGACTGGACTGGACTACTGCAATGTCCTTTATGGGTTACTAGTCTTTCCACCGAAAAATAATCATCGCAAATAACATCCATCTTAATGAAACCAATGAAAAAAGTTTCATCGAAATTACATTTTTTACATTAAAAGTGCTCATCCGTCGAAACCTATCGAAAATATGGAGAGGTTTGATGGATCCCTAACCCTAACCCTAACTCTAACCCTAACCCTAACTCTAACCTTAACCCTACAATCCATTGAAATTCATTCAATGAATATGCTTTTCGATTGAAAAGCATTTCAATAAATACATTTTGATGCATAGTAATTTGATGGAAATGTATTCAATGTAAAGACCCGATACCCCCTTTTATGCTGGCACCAAGATCCAAAATATCATAACAATTCAGGTACTACAAATAATGCCCTCAGAGCGGCACTCAACATTCCCAAAGCCACCCACATATTCACAATTAGACGGAATGCCCACTGGTTACCGGTTAAAGAACGTATCGAATTCAAAACTCTTATCCTGATACACAAATGCCTGCACAAAGTGGCGCCCACATATATCGCAGAGACAGTGGCCAGATCTCAATCTAACAGGGCCACCCGCTCAGCCAACATGAACCTCCTAGCCACACCTAGATTCAAACTACAAAAAGCAGGAGGTAGTAGCTTCCCTACAATAGCCGCGAAACAATGGAACACCCTACCAGCCAAACTGAGAGCAGAAAACTCTTTCTGGACCTTTCGTAAACAATTGAAAACCCAGATCTTTTCACAGGGAATATGTAACTAACTCTTGCACTATAACCAGCAAATTAGCCCAGACCCACATTTCAGAACACTGTCTCCAGGTCGACTGACCCGCTAATGTATGTTAATTTCTAGTATCATTATTCCCTCTGCCATCCTCATATGCAACTATGTTATTTAACTGAATTAACATGTCAATAACCTGTACTATGTTTATATGTAACTAAGATAGAAATGTACTTCAGACTTGTCTCATGTAATATAAGTGCCCAGATGCCTCTGGATTAGGCGCGTTATACAAATGGCAAAATAAATAAATGCATCAGATTGTCAGGGAGTAGGTATATAATAGAGTATGTGCACAAATAAGCAGAGTCAAATATATTGTTCTTTTATAACACGCTTAATACCAGAGATTGGTTTCCAAGCACAGGATTGGGATTTGAACCTGTGTTGCACTGCGTTGTCTTGCTTCCAAGACAAATGTGTTGCCCCTGAGCTATCCCATATATATATATATATATATATATATATCAAGAACAAACCATAACTGTACACCTCATATTATTACTTCAGTACAGCTGTTCATACAGACTTGCATACACCAGGCACTCATTCCAAAACAACCTCTTACGAAATAGTAAGCACAATGTATTTATTTCTGTATTATTACCATTCATGATGTAAACATTTTTTATAAGCAAAAAGCACATTTTTTTTATTTTCACAGAAATGGTAAACACACTTAAGTGGTTGGAAGAAAACTTCCCAAAAGAAGGAATGAATGATGATAACATCTCTAATGGTAAACAATACATCTTTTAATATGACCAAATAATGTAATTTATACAGTACTCAGTCAAATGATAATTTATTCTCTTCATAAAGCACATATATTACATGAAGAAAAAAAAAAACATTTTAATTATGGAGAATCCCAAGAATCACAAAGACAATCTCTGTCACCAACTGCACATAATGAAATCCTGATCTTGTCTGCAAAACTGGATGAACTTAGTAATGACTTTAAGGAATTTTAAAATTATGTTAAAAATCATGTTGTTACAAATGTTGATTATCACTTTCCTTCTTGTACCTGCCCCCTTCCCCCAGCAATCACCCATATCAAATTCCCAAAATATAAATGAAAGACAGTTTGATGAAACTTCACTTCTTCTCTTCCATGATGATCATTGTTTACAAATTCCAAATTCTCCAATGTATGTTTCTCATCCTTTCATAAATAAATGTATTGTTTATACTATGAATATCTTGTATATTGTTGTAACATATTTTTTTTAAACCCCAATTATTAGTCTCTGGACTGTACGACTGTTTGGAGTGTTCGTTTACTAAATGGGTTGTCTGAGGACATTGCGCTGTGTCCGGACATGTCGGTTCTCGCATGACGCACTTTTAATTAGTGCCCTTTTGCAGACCCAGCGTGTGCATGTGCCCTGCATCTCCCGCTTGAAGGGTGGCCGTTAACACCCATCAGTGCTGCGGACGTCCCCAGACATCCATGTGACCGCACCCATGTGGCGTGACAGTGGGTCTGTGGATGGTGTTCGTCACAGTGCACAGTATGAAACTGCATTTTTGGCCAATCTAGGGAGTTTCAAGCTGCAAATGTACCCTTACAGAGCTCCTATAACCTATCTTAGTTGATCTGGCAACTTTTTACAACTTTTCAAGGCCTATTTTGGACTCGATAGCCCACGGACAGTCTTGCGGTCTGCTGACAGTTCCTCTGGAGGAACCCACCCATTACCTTTAGTCATTCTCAATCTGGTTGTCCAGGATAGAGCACTTGGAAAACACCTACTCTGCAGAATTTTCAAAACCTGCTACAAGGGCATCTGCTGTAGGCATCCCTACTCCATCCCAGGGGCCACCACCACAGCCACTGCAACAACCTTGCAGGCCTGGAGAGGCAAAGAGGTGCAGAGATGCAGATGAGGATAAAGAGGAAGAGCAAGATGAGGTAGCTGAAGTGCCTACTTCCAGTGCCCATAGTAAGTCATGGGTGTGGTGGTTTTTCACCACTGTTGGGGGTGTACCAAAGGCTTGGACAGCTAAGGTTAGATGCACTGAGTGCCATGCAGTACTCAGTCGTGGATAACCTGGCCTGTACTGCTACAGGACTAGCTCCATGCGTGGCGACACCAGATCCAACCATGCTATGAGAAACGTGGTTCCTTTCTCAGGGAGAAGCAGGTTGACAGCCTCGACTCCATCTTCCTCAACCGCTACAGCCACCACACAGGCTACGCCTGTGGGGCAGGGGATCCTGGCGGCCACCTCGCAGGCCATCCAGAATGCTCTTGACCCAGGGATGTCATTTAAGGGATTCTAGGGGTCACAACTGCAACCCCTGAGGTCTCCTCTGCTACCCCAGTAGTCTCCCTTGCTACCCCTAAAAAAGAAAAAAAAGGTCTTTTTAATGTTTTTTTTTTTTAATTCTAGCTCCTGGGCTGGGGCCAACACCATGTGACTCTTTGCTTCTGGAGTGGCTGGCTTTCTTGTTCAGGCCTATTTAAAAAAAAAAAGGATCAGGGGTTCCACAAGTCTAACACTTTCAGCAGTGACCCTAAATCAGAAAGAATAGGAAATCCAAATAATTTTCCTTTCTGGAATTCTATGCAATAATTGCTAGACTCATTAAAGGTTTATTTCAGACACACTTCACGGGGCGAGTCACTGATTTAATCTGTTCTTAAACACCTCAACTCAGACTTTCATCCTTCTGAGGTCGATAAATGAATACCAACACAGGTTGGGTCATATTGTATGTATATTTGTTATATATAAAGTGCTTAAGCATAAGTGCTATATACTAACACATCATTATCTGCTTGCATTCACAGTAATTTGGTGATATGACCCTTTACACACTGGTCTTAAAGATACATATGGCAATCCATTCTTGTATGAAATGTATATCACATTTAAAGTGATATCTTAACCATTTGTTTCGTAGTATACCTAGGAACAATGCTATGTGATGCCACTTCCTGTTTTGTCAAGGGGTTAAAGGTCATGTTCCATCACTTCCAGTGGTATCACTTAGGGGTGGGGACAAATGACACCACTTCCTGTGATGTCATCAGAGGGCAAGGGTCATGTGATGTCACGTACGCTACCCCTGGCATTTTGGTAAAATGACATCCCTGTGTTGACCCTTACCTTTCGAGGGTCACAGTACTATGTTTGTACTGTGACAAACTGATTTGCAGGGGAGAGCAATTTCTAAGTGCATTCGAGGCCACGGTCAAGGAGCACGACAAACAATGTTAAATGTAAGGCCCGCCCAACATCTTCCCATGTCCGCCTGCTCCTCCGTCTCTGTGGTTGGTGCCCCTATCCTCCCCCACCTTACCTTCCTTGTCTCTCCTGTAAAAAACAGAAAAGACAAAAAAATACAAAATCACAAAATACAAAAAAACTGTTCCACCCCTTTGGATCCTGCATAGTCCACAGACAGCACAGTAGTCCATGGACATCTGGAAAATTCCAGGCGTGGGGTGCAGGAACTAAAATCATTTTAATTGTTTTTCATTTAAAAACGGTGGCTTTTAAAAGAACCTTTTTTTTCTTTCTGGCTTTTAAATATTTTTTTGATTATTTGGTTTTATGTATTGACCTAACAAATGATCTACTGAACGAGTAAAACCTTTTACCCTTTTTACTTTTATGTTTGTAACGCTCACTCATTGGCTGCTTTCAAACAGTCACACATCCATCCACCAATCACATCCAAAAACTCTACATGTAACCCTGTCATCTCGGTTCAACACTTCAGATGTACTCTTAAACTCTCAGAGTGCATGTCTCCTGTTAATCACAGCCACCTCCATCATCAACTACTGTAAAACTCTCCAGGATTTCTATTTGCAGATTCAACAACATTTGCATCTAACAAGACAAAGTACAGGTATGCTTATATTTTTTAAAATATTTTTTAAAATCTTTTACAAATGTATATATGCAGGATTCCTGCCACTTACCCTGCAATAAGCTTCTCAATAAGTATATTCTCTTTTTTAACCACTCTAGCAAATGCCATATATTGCAGCATTCAGCACCTGCTCACATCAAGTGGCAGTTACATACAATGATGTGTGTTTCACAATGTGTCTTTTTTGGAGCATGCTCATTAAAGTAAAAAAAATGCACATGTGCATTTATAGCAGCACTGTGTGTAACATTTTTCTAAAATCAAGGAAAAGCAGATTGAAAGGATGTGTACAACATTTATAAATGGCACTAGGTGTGTGGAAGTTTATTATGTTGGCAGTATATGCATACTGGCCAACATGACCCATTCCAATCTATAGATGATTATCAAGTCTTTGTTTAGTTCTTTGCATTCTATGACTTGTAACACCACTCCTCCCATTACACAACTCAGACTACAAGTCCCAGAATGTAAAAAATAAAAAGACTGGATTGGAAGATTCAAAAGTGTGACATTTATATGGAATGAAAAATTGAAAATTCTGTTCATTTAAAAATATTTTTAGGACCATTTTCATTAAAGTTAAGAAATGCATATATACATTTATATCAGCACTGTGTGTAACTTCTTTGTAAAAGAAAGAAAAAGCTGATGCAAAATATGTGTACACTTTTCTAAGTGCACTTAGTGTGTGGAAGTTTAATATCTTAACAGTACATGCATACTTGCTAACATGACCCATTCCAATCTGTAGGTGTATATCCAGTCCTAGTTTTGTCTCTGCATTCTGGGACTTCCAGTCCAAGTTTTCCAATGGAAAAAGTGCAACTGCAACTCCCAGAATGCAAAGAAAAAATCCAAAACTTGATATGCACGTATGCATTTTTTTAATTTCATGAAAATGCTCCTAAAAGAAAAAAAATGTAAACAGTCAGCCTTTTCCATTTTTCATTCCATATAAATGTCACACTTTCCAACCTCACTCATTACATGCCTTACACTGCCACCATTCTCCACTTGCTCACACATATGTGTATACCACCTACATAACTCTATACAACACTTCCCCTTACATATAAAGTATTCGTCTTTCCCAACCACTACTATAAAACACCAGACACTTCTGCCACAACAATCCACCATTGCATTACCACTAGGCACCAGTTTCCCTATTCTTTTAAAACACTGCAACACATTACAAATACATTACACCACAAACACAGCACTTCTTTTATTAACATCAGCAGCACAAAAATAACCTGGATTTGCATCCTTTTTATCTCACCTGTTATTGCTCTGTTCCTTCTAATGTGCCAAACAGTACTACTCATACTCCAACTGTTCTAACAACATAGTTAACACACTGTAGTACACCACCCATAACACAACTTTATGTATTCTTTATCCTAGCAACTCCTCCTACCTTCACAAATATCAACCTCACTTACCAGAAGTACTTCACCATTACCACATACACCCACTAACTTTCTTTTACAATTATAATAATAATAATTTTGCATTTATATAGCGCTATGAACCCTCAGGTATCTGAGCGCTGCTTATTATTACCCATGGTGTGTGGTGCTCATTTATCGACCTCAGAATGATGAAAGGCTGAGTTTGGCCCTGCCGGGATTAGTGCTCTACTCGCTGTGCCAATTGACCGGCTATAAAAGAAAGAAGAAGATTGCTGAAGACAGCTACCGAAAAAAGAACACTCTTCACATCCTACAAAGTAAGTATATTAATTTAGCATATATATTGTTCTCATTGTAACAATGTACTTTCACTATATGTTAGCCTAGAGTATTCTTTTTGAATCAACATTTATTTTACTCTTACTTATTATATTGCAACATGTATTTCATTTACTTTTATTAGTACATTTATTGATAGCATGCAGAGCCCATGGGCATCTAGGCGCTAGTTACATACTGGTGATGGTCCTGGATGTCAATGTCAATGTCAGTTGAAGAGATGTGTTTTTCTGTTTTTTTCTAAAAGACTGGTAGGAAGGTTTGCTACGCAGGGTGTGGCGGAAGTCATTTCAGAGCATGGCGGTGAGGACTAGGAAGCTAGTTCATTCTGCTTTCATTCTGTTGAACATGGGACTCATGAGATGGTGCTGGTAAGCAGAGATAACTGGTCTGGTTGTGGTGTGTTGGTTGGTTTTTTCGGCCAGGTAAGGGGGAGTGTCATAGGAGAGTCATTGGTGGGCGATGGAGAAAACTTTGAACTTGATTCTATCCATGACCAGTACCCAGTGAGCATATTTTCTTGCCTCAGAGATGTGGGCATATTTACTAATTTCCAGTGCAGCATGGACGGCATTGTTTTGGATTGTTTGCAGTTTATGCAGGTTATTTTCCAATGTGCCACAGAGTAGGGCTTTGCAGTAATACAGTTTGCATCCTATTAGGGCACCAGTGAATTTGAGGTGATTCTAGGAGGTGATGAAGGATTTGCTAGCATTGATGAGTTTGGTGGTATCTTCTGAGGAGGAGGCGATGTGATTGATGTGCCGCTCCATGCAGAATGAGGAGTCCAGTTAAACGCTTAGGGGTTTTGACAGAGGAAGCAACAGGTATTAAGCGGCCATCGATTGTGAAGTTTTTGTATGTCTCGTGAAGTTTGTCCAGGCACCCAGGGAGGCCAATGAGGAGGAGCTTAGTTTTCTCATCATTGAGGCATAGGATGTATGCGGCCATCCAGGACTGGATGGTTTCGTAGATGGTATTGATTCACAGGTTGTCCTTGGGGTGGTCGCCTGTGAGGGGGGTGAGGATCTGCGTGTTGTCCGCATAGTTGGTGTACAAGACGCCCTGAGCATGCAGGAGATTGAAGAGGGGTTTGGTATATACGTTGTATAGTGTAAGCAAGACGCAGTACCCTTGTGGGATGCCGCAGGTGGTCAGAGTGGGAGTGATGGTGGCTTACCCAGTGAAGACTCTGGAGGATCTGTCAGCCAAGAAAGAGGAGATCCATTTGGAGGCATCTTCGGAGAAGTGGACAGAGAGGGAGAGAGTTTGGCAGAGGATGTCGTGATCAAAAGAGGGCTGTTTCCATCCCATGTTTGGGGCAGAAGCCTGATTGACTTGATTCTAGGATGTGATACTGCTTGAGGTGGGATTGGATCTGTAGGTAGGCAACTCTGTCCATGATTTTTAGCAGGAAAGGTACTGTTGTGATGGGTCAGTAGTTGGTAAGAGTTGTCTGGTCGAGATTGTGTTTTTTTAGCAGCGGGGCAGTCCAGGATTCTTTGAGGGAGGATGGGACCATGCAGAAGAAAAAGGAGGTGTTAATGATGGTGGCTGTGAGAGGGAGAAGGGGTTCTGCGCATTCTTTGACCAGCAAAGTTGGGCAAACATCTCCCTTGCAGAGAGAGTGCTTGAGGCTGTTAATGACATTGGAGAGGGTGGAAGTGGTGATGGGTTGGAACTGGAAGGGGGGATGGCAGGTACTGATGCCTGTGTGGCTCTGATTTTGGCTTGTATGAGAGAAATATTTACTGAAACAGTGTTTTGGATGGTGTTGCACCAGGCTTCGTCTTTTATGAAAGAGACAGGAGGGGTGGTGGGGGACCCAAGTTCCTTGAGTATGGCGAAGAGTTTGCAGAAGCTTGAGGAGTCTTTAGAGATTTGTTCGTTGTAGACGCATGCTTTGGAAGTCAGGATGGCTTGTTTGTAGAGGTGGGATACACTAGAAAGGAGGGCTTTGTTGGTGGTTGTGGAAAATTTGCACCAGGCCGCTTCCGCTGCTCTTTTGGAGGCTCTAATGGAATGGAGGCTGGGGGTGAACCAAGCGTTAGGGTGTTTCAAGTATTTTTCTTTCTTAGCTTTGAGGGTGCCAGGGGGTTCACAGTGTTGTGTAGCAGGGAATTGTAATGCTTCACAAGGGCTGTGGTGCCAAATGAGAGGGGGACGTTGTGTTGAGGAGGCAGATTATCTGATCGCTGGGGATGTTTTGGAGGTTGTGAGTGATGATGGTGGCCGGGCTGGATAGAGATTTTGTTTGTGTGGTAGGGACAGGGATGGAAAAGGATACAGAACGGTGGTCTGGCCAGAGGCATGGGCAGTTGGAGATGGTGGTGATGTTGCTGTTGTGGTCCATGAGCCAGACAAAGATGCGACCATGGATGTGACTAGGGTGGCTGATGCATTGGGTGCATCCAATGCATTAAGTGACTTGGATAGGGAGGTGGAATCAGTGTCTGCATGGGCGTTGTAGCCCAGGTTAAAGTCACCAAGGAGGAGTAATTTCATGGACGGTTTGAGGTTAGAAGAGATGATTCTTGTTAGGTCATCCTTGAAAGTGAGAATAGGATCAGGAAGATGGTAGGTGAGGCGTATAATGGGTGAGGCTGTGGGGGAGCGTTTAAGCTTGGTAGGCAGTAGTTCACAATTTGGTTGGGGAGTGGACTGGATGGTGTGCATTCACACTCTTTCTATTTCCATCTAAACACCACCATTATAACACCCACTCTTCCTCAAAACATCATAATGTCCCTACTTATTCAATCACACAACCACTCTCTTACTCACTAACACAAGCCCATCACACCTATACAGACTCTTACTCTTACAACCTTCCCACCCACACCTATCATCCCACTACACAATACACAATCACACAACACTCTATTCATCTCTACAATCACACCCACACACCCATGGACAATATATGCATATACATTACACAACGTTAGAACTCAAATTTTCTTTTTTCCCAACAGACAGAACAGAATGCCTACTAAAAAGCACTGCAGAAAACAAAGAAGAAATAGAGCAGATAAGAATAAAAGCAAGCCATATGGCCATCCACCCCTAAAACAAATTATAGAAAACATTCAAACAAAACCGCTAGTAACCTCACTAAACAAAACGAAACCAGCCACAACTAAAAAAAGTTAGGCCCCTCTTGCAAAAATGAAAAGTAAAAAAAAGTACAAACAAAAGCAGACCTACTAATGAACCTTACACTATATCTACCAATGTTAACATGGCCACAGTAAAGCTGTTCCACCATATAGTTCTTCACAATCTTATAAAGACAGCTAAAAAGTCATGATTTACCTGTAAAAACATACGCAAAAGACTAATCTTTGAAGCTCTAACTGACAGCGCATTTCTACTAACGAGAAAGTTGTTTATATTGATTTTAAACGGAATGAAACCACTAACTAAATTAATCAATACATTGCTAAAAGTAATTCTAAACATGCTCAATGTCAATACAGGTACATTTTCAAACTTCTGTGAAGGTGAAGGGATTCACACAAGCAGCACAGAAACATATTTCAATCAAGAGGGCTATAATCAAGAACAAAAAAAAACAGTCCCATAGCCAATAATGGCTGAGGGTATGAAAAGACAGGGAACACCATTATGGCAACAAAAAAAAAACCCTTATAGAAAAAAGTCCCCAACAAACATTCAACGTTTCACCCAAACAAACCATCCAGTGTACAAATGGACATGCAGTAAAATATGTAACGTATGCCAACAATCCATAAAATCTTTACGAAAATTCCTCAATCACTATGTGAAACTAAAAGACAAAGGTAGAATCAAAACTTTATAAATCATAGACTACCGAGTGCGCAGCCACACTGGACTGCGAGGACATTCATTAGCCTGCATTTCAGGAACTGCTTGCAAAAGAACCTTCCACCACATCAAAACGTTAGCAATACATCATTCCGCTATACGAAATCTTATGTATAAACCTTACGATGCAAAAAGTCCTGCTCTAGATCTCCAACATTTAAAGAACATTCTCCTACATGGAACAGTCAAATAACTCTTTTGTGAAATAGAGCACATCCAAAGTAAATATTTAGGAACTTAAGTTGACTTACAACATTTGGTAACTTCAGAAAACATTAGCAAAAGCCTCACAAACTCCAACCGCCTAACAAACACAATCACAAGGAAATTGCTAAGTTTCTAAACACATCTGCTGAAATACCAGACCAAATATGTGTCTGTTGTCGCAGATATGTGTATAAAAAGAGCACAACAATAGTAAATATGGTCTTAAAAATAGAGCACAATGAGGAATCCCAATGGTTCCAATTAGCTTTATATCTAACAACGGAAAATAAATACAACATAACTGACCCCTCAATAGTTTGCATGTACTGCAATACAAAGCTTGACATTAACCAAATTCCAAAACATGCTATTACTAACATCTTAGCAATCTTCCGACTTCCAAATTCTCTCCAGCACCTTAACTTGTATCAGAGTATTATTGTAAAGATCGCCTCGACACGTTATTTGGATGGTTTCAAAGCAGTTTATTCACAAGATTCGAGAACAATAAAGACCCCCAACCTGTGCTAGCAAAGCAGCTAGCTAACTGACTCTAACCAAAGGAAAACATTCTAAGCAGGAGCTGGACACTCCATATTGCACTACAGGATTCCATAGCCCTTTCAAGCACACATCACAACACACGTCCCCCATTCACACACACACACACACACACACACACACACACACACACACACACATGTATACACACACCCACAACTATATACACAATGACATGTCACTGTAAGCCTCATCAGAAAAACATATGGAACACTGAAATGATAAGCTGCCAGGGCAACCTTCACCACCCCTCTTACTGTGGCCTTTTTGCCACCCTGGCCAAATTTCACACTTGCCCACCACAACCTCTTACCGCACCTCTCAAAACCTGCATCACCTGCATGGGTTCAGTGTATAACATTTCCCCTTTCCTTTTTATCACCTCCTTCCTTATGTGGATCCAATCACCCACCTCGACATTCATCTCCCTCCTTCCCAACCTCTCATTCACCTTTATCACCCACACATTTTCTTTGCCACCATTCTTTCTCTCACCTCTTCCACCACAAACCCTGGTGTTGGGCTTTCTTCCCTCATCAACGCAAACGGACACACCCCTGCTTGCTCATGCATGGCCAATCTTAAAGCGCACAACCTATCTCTCACCGCCATCTTTCTGTCATTTCCACATGCTCCCGCCATCCGTACAGCTTCCATAACACAGGGGGTGACTCTCTCTACCATACCATTGGCCTGGGGTTGATCCAATGCTGTCCTTTTATGTGTTACACCACTCTCTTTCAAGTACTCCTGGAAATGCCCCCAACAAACTGGCTCCCATTATCAGGCAAGACTGACACCACGAAACCTTCCCTCTTAAAGATGCACTGTAAAAATTCAACCACGCTTTGTGGAGTTATCTCGTGCACAATCTGAAATTCGATCCACCTTGAGAACAAATCCACTAGGACAATTATAAATCTTCCCCAACCACTACCCATATCCACTGGTCCCACAATAGCCATTGCCAAATCACTCCATACTTTGCTTGGAGCATCCACATTCATCATGGGTTGCTGCTTAGCTACTGCGTTCTTACCTGATACCTCACATTCAACACAACTTCCTACCATCTTTTCAAAATCAAGATTGAATCCCGGCCACAAATATTCCCCCTTAAGACTCCTTTTGTTTTGAATACACCAATATGCCCTTCACGTCCAACCTCCACCAGTCTGCTCCTAAGCACATTGGGGACCATCACTCGATCCCAACGATACAAAATGCCATCCTTACTCTTAACTCTAACCTTACTTCCCACAATGATTTCTCCTCCCCGTCCAAAAGTCTCTTTTCCAGCCATCCCTCTTGGACAAAGCATATGATGCACTTCCACGTCTCATCCGCCATCAAAGCATTTACCCATTCTTCTCAAGTGATCACTTCATCATGTGACACGAAAATCATATCCGTAATATCATCCTCCTCCACCACATCGTGGACATCACCACTATCCTCCCCACTGCACATTACCATATTTACAGTCGTCACAACTTCCATCCATTCCTCCTCCTCTTCAACGGATGATTGGCGCATTTCCTCACCCACATAGAATATCTTCTTTCCACCTCCCATGGCATAATTCTTGCAACAGTTGGCGTAATTACCCAATCTCTTACACTTATTGCATATCACTCTCCTGCCTGGAAACACTGGTGAGTTTGCAAAATGATTTGCACTGGCACAACGAAAACATAGGCTCTCATCTCTCTTGGTATCCTTGGTTTTGTTATTCATCTCATCGCCTGCCTCACATCCCCTTAGCACCTTTTCATTTACCTTTTTCTTCGCATTCCCATATTCCCTTGCAGCATCATCGACTCTCAATATCTCACTAGACATGGGTCTGCTTTCCTTCTTTGCCAACTTCGCTACACATTGCATTGTCTGTTTGACCTTTTTTGCTATCCCCACAACCTCATCCAAATTTGGCTCATCTTTTAACCATATCTCTGCCCTGATTTTATCATTAGAACAATGGATCATGAACTGATCGCGTATGTGCTTGTCCAGCTTCTCTCCAAACTTGCAATTCCATGCCAGATGGCGCAGTGCAGTAATGTACTCCTCGACGTTCTCTCCCTCTCGCTGCTCCCTCACTCCAAAGTTATATCTTTCGAGTAAGGTACCAGTCTTGACATCAAAATGACGGTCCAGTTTTATCAGTGCATTGTCAAACTCACTAACACTACTTTCCTGATCCGGTTTCAACATTTCTGGTAATGTTTAGTAAATCCTCTAGCCCTCATATCCAAGAAAGTGCATTAAGAGAGAGACCTTTCGCTCAGGAGAGATACTATTCCCCCAAGCAGCCCACTTTATCTTTACTGGGCCTGGACTTGCCATGAATATAGCTGGGCACGGAAACCCCTGCCACAGTCATATTCAATATCCCTTTCTCTTAGCTCACTCCTTTTCTTGGAATAACACAGGGCCTGTCCCTCCTCCACCAGGTCCTATATAGTGCTCCCATTGTTAAGCACTAATGTAATTGACGTGTGAGATGCTGTATATAAATGGCCTAATCCTGTATTTGGCCTCTCTGCTCTTAACATAGGCAAAATGTGTGAGTGTCACCGATAATAGGCACCCTCACCTTTGGCCTGCCTTGTCTCTGCTCCTCCATCCAGAAAAAACAAAGCCTTGCGTGTGCACCCTTCCCACACGTTTCTTTATTTCCCCTTCTGCAAAGACGCGCACTTTTTCGCATTCACTGCAAAGTCGCCGTGGCATCTCTATGAGCTGATCTTAGCGCGTTTCTATGGGCGTTAGTGTCTTGCTGCAGGCTCAAGCGTGCACCAGTGATCAGCTGATGGGTTGTTGTTGCTGCTGCATTGCACAGGCATGCTCATATCTTTAAAGTAAATTTCACTTGGCGGAAGGCTTTCCTCCGTCACGCTGCAGTGAATGCCCTTGTGAGCAGCATCAATGTTGACCTGGGCGGAACCGCTTACCATAGATTAATACTGTGGAGGTTGCTGCTTCACTCTGTCCCGAATGAAAACTATATTGTTCTGTCCCTCCCTTCTTGTACAGCTAACATAGCACTGGACCGTGACTGCCTCCTTCACCCTGCAGTTGTCGTGTCAGTTCTGCCTCACCGCTCTAGGCAGCTGTGGAGATTTTCCTTCTTCTGTTGCTCTGGTGCAGTTTTTCTGTGTTTTCAGTAGACACAGTTCACAATACGTCCTTGTATTTACTGCACAGCAGGGGTTTGTCAGGGCTTTTAATCCTCATCGCCAATGGAAAGAGGCCCTCCACACATTATTTGGATGGTCTCAAAGCAGTTTATTCACAAGATTCAAGAACAATAAATACCCCCAACCTGTGCCCAGCAGAGCAGCCAGTTAACTGACTCTCACCAAAGGAAAACATCCTAAGCAGGAGCTGGGCACTCCATATTCTACTACAGGATTCCATAGCCTTTTCAAGCATACATCACAACAATTATAATCCAAACAGTACACCCATTCCAAGCTATAATACGCCTTCATCCCAAAACAGAAAAATTGCCTCCATCTGATTTACTAAAAGGCCTTTGTGGCAAACTAATATATTTGTCATTAGGTCTTAATGAAAATGCAGAAACTCTAGGTGTACAACAGCCGATAGATCAACCGTTGATTGTACTAGTTATTGGTTTACCAACAAAAGACCAAAAAAATTGGCAGCAACTAGTCGCCTTAAACAAAGTTAGACAAACCCTACAAATCTCAAAGAAAACAATGAATACTACAAAAATATAAACATAGAGGGAAAACCTAAGAGAAAGCACCCAAATAATTCAAGATTCACCACCAACTGGCCAATTTGAGCATGTAGATCCTGTTACTGCAGCCAACATTTTAGACCAGTACACAATTCACCCACTACACTCCAAAGACACCATAGAAGATGCATTAGAAACATATCAAATGCGTCAAGCCAAAGGATCCCCAATGAGAATATGAGAGAAAAGTGTAGAAGCACGTTCTTTTCCTCTACTCTTCCCTGCATGAAAAGGCGGAAGATATGATGAAAGATCCATACAAATTACTGCATCAGAATATAACTCTTTACCAATGTATTCTGAAGACCCCAGATTAAGACAAAATGTGGAATACATTTTCCACCTCCTGTTTGAAAGTGAATTAGCAACTCCATCTTATGGAGTTGCACACACATTAAAAACACGCTCTTATCTTTTTTTAACATGTCCACTACTCAACTGCTTCAAAAGATAAAAGACAAAGATGAAGTTTTGCATTCAAGTTTCACATATCTCTTGGCAAACATGTGTGGTACAAAAGAATACTGCTTCTGACATCACACCAATGTACGATGTATGATAAAAGATATAAAAACACCAGGAGAACTCTGTTCTCTTGACCATGTCAATGTATCTAGGTACTTTCACCATCACTTCATTACCATGCTGCACTTCATCTGCAATAAAACTACCCTTCCCCTCTGAGAAGTGGAACACTTCTTTTGGAGAAAAGAATATCAACCCAGAGGAGCACCACACATCCACAGGCTTTTGTGGATAAAAGATGCTCCCAAATTTGGCCATGACAGTAATGCCACTGTTTTAGTTTATTGAAAAATACATCATCTGTGACATCCCTTCCAAAACCACACATAGTGACCTACCTACACAAAACTAACGATTCCAAAATCATACGTGTCGCAAATACTGCAGACGTAGATATAAAAACAAAGGTAATTACTATACCAAATGTCACTTTGGCTTTCCTAAACCAGTTTGAAAAAAGGACAAGTAAATAGCTTGATGGTAACACAGTGTAAAAGACAAATCCCCTAAAAATACATATAACATTAAAAGGGACAAAGCATCCACGTACATTCATAATTACAATGCAATAATTACCCTCTTGCGGAATGAAAATATAGAGATACAATACAGTGCAGAGAATCCTACTGCAGTTGCAAGATATGTCACAACCTATCTCATCAAAGCTGAGAAAACAGAGCTAAAAGACCCCTGAGATGACATATCATCTGACAAAATACTGTCAGAAAAACTGTACAGTTTTGTTATCAAAATGCTCTCCCATAGAGAATCCGGGTGTTATGAAGCTGCAGACCGTTTAACAGGTACAGCCCTATATGGCAAATCTGAACACATTCGGGCTCATCACGGGGCTGCCGTTAAAACCTGCTGGTAGGCCATGGGTTACTGGCAACCCCATAACACCCTTACCACCACCTGATATCCCTGTGCCACTGGGGTATCACAAGCAGTGCCGGCAATGGTAAATCCCCTTTTCTTGGAGTCCCGTAGGGCTCCATGAAAATGGAGTCACTGAAGCACTGGCTCCATTGATAACGGTACCGGTGCTTCAGTGACAACCATGCCAGTAGAGGCCTGAAAACCCAGAAGGTCAGGCCTGCCAGGGGAGCCGTGGCCCCTACCAGCATTGTTGTAGTATGGCAGTCTGGAAAGGGTGTCAGTAAGTTGCTAGGGCACCCTTAATTCCGGACTGCCATACTTATAATGCGGACCATTGTCTGGCTAAACCTTGGTCCAGCTTCATCCCAAAAAAGAGTACTAAAATCCTACCAAGAGATAGAAAAAATAGCCACAAATGATCCCAACAGCCAGGACATTTTTTAAAACTATTTAATTGACACATACTACCCAAACCGAAGTACTGCTTTGGAAAATATGTGCCTCTAAGACATAGCCCAAACCTACTCCTACAAGAACAATGTCACACCAGATGAGACAACTAGCAAATATTCAGTCTCAACTTGTGAAGGAAGTCTAGTGAAGCTTTGCAAACTCAGCCTAATTAATCATATAAAGTTATCATTTAAATTTCCGTAACACAGTGAACTTTATTACATGGCCCTACTGCAACTTTTTTAAACCTCAGAGAAAAGAAGAAGAATTATTAGGTGACCATGACTCGTTTGAAGCTGCATTCAAAGCAAATTAAAGCAGTATAACAAATGTCAATTTAAATCAATATAAACAATTGTTGGACAATAAACACCAGCAAGAGGAAGAAATTGAAGCTCTACTAGATAAAGACACTCCTGACGACAGTCAGCCATCCCTTACAGCAAGACAAGAACCACTTGGAGAACCACTCATTTTAAATGAAGCCAAAATAGCCATGGCTGAGGTAGAAAATACCATGTATGAATCTCAACAATCTGAAGAAGACTTGTCAGTGCTCAAATCACAGCTAAATGATGACCAACTCACCATTTATCTAGAAATCACTGACGAAATTGAACATGGTTTTAAACAAGAAACTAAAATGTGTAGCGGCGAAAATGAGTGGCGAAGCTGGTTCTGGTAAAACATCCTTAATTAAAATAATCAGCACATTTCTAAAAGACTTAGCAAACACCAACCTTTCATCTGTTGTAATGACCCCACAGGTTTAGCTGCTTACAACATAGGAGGTGTAACTTTACACCGACTATTGCTCCTCCCAGTAGAACACAAAAACAAATTAGAATATTACAAATTATCAGCAGAAGCTGCTACTGAAGCACACAAAATTCTAAAACAAATGAAAGTGATCCTGATAGATGAAGTAAACCGTGTTTACAACCTTATGTTGGCTTTAATTCATCTCAGAATGCAAGTAGTCCTAAAAACCGATTACAAAGATCTGTTTGGAGGAAAACACGTTATTGTTTCGTAGACCTCCTACAATTAACACCAGTAAAAGGTTAACCTATTTTCAAAACACTGGGACACAAACAATGCCTTAACACACTCGACAGCATTGGAAATATAAATCTCTTGCAACATTTTTGCTACAGTGAACTAACTCAAAAGATGTGTCAATATTCACATCTCATCTATTCTAACATTTTAAAAAGCATCAGAAGGGGTCTGCTTACTAAATATGCAAAATCCATCCTAAATACTAGACTAATCCATGAGCTATATGGGCAAAACAGATCTGCACCTGTTGTCATGGACCAATTAACTCAGCAAAATGTAAAATGTATGTCCTTAAAGCCAGCCCTGCAAGCTGTAGTCAATTCAATGATCCAATGTTGAAAAAAGAAATACAACCCATTCTGTGTATCCGCTCCACAGACAAACTACAATTGCCTGGCATGACACTCCCTATGTGTCAACAAGCAACAGCACGACTAAATAGCTTGGAAAAATGTATCTCCGACATAGCTGGATTAGAAAAAGTATTACAACTGTGTCTAAACTGCAGAGTAATTCTCAAACATAATCTTGACGAAGACTGAGGTTTAGTCAATTGAGAAATTGATACAGTTGTTGGCTTCCAAAAACATACACATGATAACAACATTCAGTTTGCAAACATCCACTTTGACAAATTTGCAGAAGTTAAAATATAGGCTGCACAATAGGATAATTCCATCTTTTCAAAGACATTTACGTACGCAGAGAACAATTCTCTATATCTCTTGCATATGCTGTTACGATTCACAAATCGCAAGCTCAGATCCAAGATCACGCATTGATTGACATTGGCAGCAAAGTCTTTAAAGAACGTATGAGTTTCGTAGCACATTCGCGTCTGCATACACTCAATGGTCTATTACTAGTTAAATAGATGCAAGCAGGCTATGTGCACTGTACACCCCATCTAGATATGTACACTGTACCTCAAAAAAGAAATCCTTTAAAAAAAGAAAACAAATACAAACAGGACCTATAACAGATCTCCCAACAATACCGCTAAAGAAACAAAGAGCAACTACTTCTCCATCAAATAATACAACCAAAAACCTGTCTTGTCCAACTGTCTGCCTAGATCAACTGCATGTTCATCAGAAGACAATGAGACACATGTCTCATCTCAAAAACAACTGCAGGCCCATCAAAGGATACGGAGGCACAACTCTCTGGTCCATTTAAATTCAGCAACTCAACTGGAGTAAATTGCTATGCAAATGTAGCAATCAATCTTATCTTCCAACTGCCACTAATTGTTCACAACATTTACTTAAAAAATGGCTTGCACCAGTTGTGTTTGCAAATGCTTGTCCTTCATAGAAATTCCACAAATAATCCTGACAGCACTTACAGTGTCTTAGGTATAAGGCAGCAATTGGACTACTGTACAGAAATGGTCAAATTCACCATAACACACAAGGAGATCCACAAGAATTCCTAATGCACGTACTCCAAGTACTGGAAACCAAAAACATCACGATAAATGACATTTTCCAGATGTCATTCACATAGGAAACATACATGCACTCTATGCAACCATGTTTCACAAGAGCACATCCCTAATAAACGATTTGTGTACGTATCCATACCAGATTCGGAATCCATTCAAGTTCACCAGCTTCTGCAGAATGCAAATCATGGCATAGTATGCCCTTTTTGTAATTCAGACAATCGTTCCAACATACAAATAAATTCACATGGCCAATATGTGATATTATTGCTTCTAAGGTACAATGCAGATGGTACCAAAAACAACTGTAAGCTTACAAGCTTCACACACGGGAAAGTATCTCTTGGCAAGAAAACCTTCACAACAGTGGGCATAATCTACCACACTGGTGCTACAACCACTTCAGACCACTATACTGCACATGTCAAAAAAATAAGTGGTTGGTTTGAGTGTAATGACACTCCCGTTACTCCAAAACATAGGTTACCAGCAAATCTAACAAATGCCTACTTACTATTCCTTCAACCCATAGTTTGTCACTAAAATGTAGCACAATAAACAATTACAATATGCCAACGGGTATCTAACTGCATCCATAATACTACAACAGTACTTTTAAAAGCCAAGATAGTTAAAGAATATGCCAACAGATATCTAACTACTTCAAAAATACTCTTCATTGCAATACACTTCAAATATGCCATCACAGTTCTAGTTATTACAATACCTCTGTTAAAAAACAATATAATTACAATACGCCAACGTAACCACCAAATCTAACAAGTACCTGCATAATATTCCTTCGCCCCAAAATGACTCACTAAACTATAGTACACTAAACAGTTAGAATACACCAACTGGTATGTTACTACATCTAAAATACTACAATAGCACTTTTAAAACCCAAAACAGTTAGAATATGCCAACAGGTATCTAGCTACTTCTAAAACACACTTCATTGCAATACACTTCAGATACATCATCACAGTTATTCTTACTGTAAAACATCTTGTAAAGTGCAGCATAGTCAGAATACAGAAACATGTATCTAAGTACTTTAAACATTACCTTAATTTCAACACACTTCAAACAAACATACTATCACACTTGCATTTACATAATTATAATCGTTTTTTTAAATCCTCTATGGATTTATTTTCCCAATGACCCAAACATTATTTCATGTCAATACAACAACAGTGTAGCACACGCTAATGTTGTACCAAACATAGTGCACAGATGTACTGTTTATGAGGGTCAAAAAACTAACAGGGTAATTCATGGAATTAATGTGCTCTGAAAAGGGGAGCGCAAGCGTGAAAATCGCAGCACACACGTGTGAAAACCACGCACGCAGCCGTTAGTCGATTCATGGAATGCGCTGCGCGTGGCTTACCTGAGATGCGCACTGAATCCGCGTGTGGTACACACGTCATTGCGACATCCTGAAGGCTGTGTGCGAGCCGGCCAATGAAGGCGCACACAGGTCAGCGCACACACCTAGAAAAAAAGGGGGTGGAAAATGCGGAATGGGGAACAACACATGAAAATGTGGGTGTTACGGGATAAGTACCGCTGCCAAATCCTTGCAACGCCCACACGCATGCTAACAACACATATTCATGGAATCGAACAGGGGAAATCTGTGCGCCACAAAAGACGCGTTAATCCAGAAACACGTACGACAGGCGGAAGCAGGCAGAAGAGGCCCTGAGCAGCATAAAAGTGCACACAAACAACAAACAAGCTCAAATGCTACGATGAATATACCGTTCCTCGCAGCAGTTGTCGTAGGACACTGCAGGAGGAGGAGGATAGCCAAGCCATGCATTTTTTTACCCAGGACCAGCCTTTTTGGGATGCCTGATGACCAGGTCTATGGCAGGTACAGGTTTCCACCCCACATCATCCTTGAACTGGTTGGTGAGTGGGAGGATGACCTCACATCACCCACCCTGTGCCCCCAAGCACTGAGCCCCTTGGAAAAGGTGCTCAATGTACTCCATTTCTTGGCTACTGGGTCATTTCAGCAGACAAGTGCCATAGTTGGGGGCGCTCACAGGCCACACAGTCACGCTGCCTACACCAGGTGTTGGCAATCATGACAGCATGCCTCTCAGTCCGCAGGCACATATACATGCCCAGAACACCTGCAGAAAGGCAGGCCATGGTCCAGGACTTTTACGGGGTGGCACACTTCCCCAAAGTGCTAGGTGCCATTGATTGCACGCATGTGGCTCTGCGTCCTCCTAGGGCCACTGAGCACATCTATCGAAACAGCAAGTACTGGAATTCCAGCAACGTGCAGGTTGCATGTAATGCAAAGGGAATCATCACCTCTGCATATGCCAACTATCCGGGGTCCAGTCATGATAGTTTCATATTCAGAATGTCACCCCTAAACTGGGACCTGGAAGCTGGGAGGCATGGCGACACGTGGCTCATTGGTGAGTACAAATGCCTTCGCACATGCATGCATGTCAGACACTGACAAATGGCAAAACCCAACTAATGACAACCATTATCACCTCCCCAGGGGACAGTGCCTACCCTCTGAGCACCTACATGATGACGCCAATATGGAACCTCACCAGAACACCCGACGTAAGATACAACACAGCCCATATTGCAACCGGTGGCATAGTGGAACGCACATTTGGAGTGCTGAAGTCACGTTTCCGCTCCCTTGACCGGTCTGGTGGCCAGAAGCTATATGCGCCCCAGAAGTGTGCAGGATCATAGTGGCAGCATGTGTCCTGCACAACGTTGCAATCCAGCGGGGCGTGCTGGTGGACATAGTGGTGCTGCCACATCCCCAACCACATGCACGGCCCCTGCGCATGGGAGGGGAAAGGGCACATGGTGAGGCAGCCCGTACCCAGCCTGTGGCACATTTTTAAACATAAAATCCCACCCCTGTAGAGTGCACACAGGCCTGGCACATACCAGCTGACAATTGATGCTGACAAAAGGGACAGTGAACTGTCACAACCATAACACCCTGAGATTGTTTACCTGGAAGTGCTAAAGTGTGCATCCGTAGCTACTTCAAAAGACCCAATGCTATGTCAGTAAAAGGCACACATTCATGCTGCATGAAGGACTACCCCCTTGCAAAAGAGCACACCCAAATACTGGTATGTCACCCAACCACTCCCAAACCCCTTTTGAGCTGGCCATTACACCATGGCATGGCATGCAATGTCATGGCAATCAAATGAATGCACAGCACGTCACACAAGTCTCACAAAGTGCACCGTCACAAATTGAAACAGGCCAGAGACAATTCCGTCCCACCTATGAAAAATAAACAGCACACATGAAAAAATACTTACCAGCAAGAGAAAACATGAATACAGGACCCAACACTGGCAATGTATGACAGTAACCAATGACAATAGTGCAAGTGTTACAACCTGACAAAGGCAGCACATCGACCCCTTCCATCTCCAGTGTGCTGCTGGTAGGTAAATGTGGCAGGTAACTGCAAAGAACATGAACTGCATCTGCAATGGACACAGGCAAGATAACACATGAAGAAGCTACATGTAAATATGCATAATGGGCAGTATGTTATACAATATACAAATCAACCATGCAGTGGAGAAATCATCAGCAATTCCCACTAGGGGTGTATACACAGTTTGGACTACAGACTGCCCACACAACTGATGGAAGCCCAATGTCTGTGTGTAAGTTACTGTCACACAGTGACACCCTTGCGAGCCCATGGAAAGGAGAAGCAGGAGTGGCATATGTGTCAGGACCCCAAGCTGCTAACACAAACACAGGACAAGCCTGCATGGGCCCAGCCGGAACACACAGTTGATGCCTACAGGTGCCACACAAAGCAACACACTGTAACATGAATGTACAATAGAAGCAAAAGAATTTTCAACAAAAAATGAAAAAATAAAAATAAAAACATTAAATTTAAAAATGAAAAAAGAAAATTCCAAATATAAATGAAAAAAGAAAATGAAAATGAAAAAATAAAAAGAAAAATGAAAAAGAAAAATGAAAATTAAAATTAAAAATGCAAATGAAAATGAAAATTACTGATGAAAATTTACAAATTGCAATTCAAAATGAAAAATGAAAATGGAAAAAGAAAAATGAAAATTAAAAAAGGAAAAAGAAAAAAGAAAAAAGAAAAAAGAAAAATCAAAAATCAAAAATGCCCATAGGTCGACCAGGGGGGGAGACCGCCCAGGAGGGAGGAGGTACAGGGTGCACCCCAACACCCACATGCGTGGATGATGAGAAAAAATAAACCTCTATGGGCTCATGGCCTGCACCGCTACCCAATAGTGGGAGAACTGCAGTCGCTGTCGTCGCCCTCTGGTGCTACATTAGAAGGTGTGTGTGGTATGGGAGGCAGACCAGGCAAAACCCTGGCATGCTCCTCCATGGCAACAAGCATGCGGGTCTGAAAGGTTTGGTCCTGCAGGATGATGGTCCGGGGATCCCCATGCAGCACCTCACGGGTAGCACAGACTTCTGCCTGCAAGGCCTCACGTGATGCCCAGATCTCCTGACGGGTTGCCTGGAGCTCAGCTGAGATTGTGCGTGTTAGCTGCTCCAGGTGCTGTTCTGACCTCGTATTCTGGGACACCTCAAGTGCACCCAGAGTATCTTTGAGGGACCTGCGTTCTACCCTCAGGGCACCCCTGTGGGCCTGTGACTCTGCAGATATGGCTGTGCGCAGAGACTCCAGTTCAACCTGTCGGTCCCGGTTGGCCGCCAACATGTCCTCCCTGTGTGAGCGGCAAGTGGACTCCGTTGCCTGCTTCTGGAGCTCCACCTGCCTTTCTAGAGGGAGAATGGAAGTGGCCACCCTATCCACGGCCTGAGCCATTATCTCACACGATGCCCCATGTTGTGCTGCAATAGTATGCATGGAGTTCTCCCACCCAGTATTTTCCCAGTGGCGCACGACCATCGCATTGGTGGACACCACACCTGTTTGGCCCAAGGTGATGTGCACCTTGCTGTGCTGGCACTGCCTGAGGCTGCAGGACTGCATTCCTTCTTTGATCTGCTAACCCAGGAACTTGAACAAATATAGTGGAGTGTGACCCTGCATCCGTAACCGTCACCGGCGGAAATTCCAACACTGGATGGGCCATTGAGGGGTCTACCCCCAGTGCAGGTGCATTGGACAGAACAGCATCCCTGCCAGAAACACTCACTTGTGATGGGACATTTGTCTCAATGTCTGATTCAGCACCTGAGCCATAGAGGTCATCGGGGGTGTACCCAGAGACACCCGTGAACAGGATGGTCTGTGGGACTAATGGATTTTTCTGCACCACCACCCCACGTCCTCCACTGGTGCCTGGTTGGTGCTCCGAGTACTCCTGCCCCCGCGCCGTCTCTTCCTCAACAGCATCTAGTGCCTCATTACCTGCACAAAAATAAAACAAAAGTAATGAAGACAGGCATGAACAGCATAGCCGACACACATAGGCATCGCAATCTACACATTGAATACATTAATGAGACATGTCACACATGTCACTAACTCTGGCATGCATGCAGTGGCAATGAAGTGGAAGGGGACCCTAAAAGCAGACACTGAGGACTCCAAAATGGAAAGGCAACACATGTGCTGCATGGTGCATAGAACCTGATTCACACATTAGCCTGTGAGTGGCATGGACAATCCACAAACATGACACATGCCAGCACACAGATGTAGCATAGCCATGGCAGAATCGACAAGGACACCCAGATAGTAGTAAATCAGTACTGTCCCCATCCATGTGAGACGCACATCATGAAATAGAACATGCAAAAAAGTGTGACAAAACACACGTGTCACACGCTGCAACAATGCCAGTGTTTATTAATACAGTGATGGGAGGCACATGGATACATCAATGGTAGGTCACTTGGACATGACACAAGTCAATTGTCATGTTGAACATTCAAACAGGGCTCCTAAGTGATCGGGTGCAGTGCATGTGTAGGTGCACAAAAGTCAATCAGCCTGATTGATGAAATCATTTCCATAAAAAGTTAACAAGTGTGGGGCATTGTGGGGTGAAATCAATGTCTGAAGTATCTTGATTTTGGGGCAGAACGGCACAAAAATGTGTGTTTATCATGCTAATTATTCCATCAATCAGGCAGAATGAAAGGAAAAACAGTATTAAGAATGTTGTGGCATGATGCCAGTTGAAGGGCAAGTGCAGTCATTATATGCAAAGAGTTTTCAGCGGTCAGTAGGGATACTTTGAAACCCAAACCCAAGGGCGGGGGATGGTTTGGAGGCACCAGATGGGTCACATATAGCAGTCATTACTACACAGCCTGACCTGGCACTCAATCAGTATACATCACCAAAGCAAAATACACATGGTCTGGTCACACACGCATGGCCACTCACCGGACATTGCCTCAAGATCTGGTAGGTCTCCCATCCCTAGGATCTGATCCTCTGCGATGAACACTCCAGCGATTGTCTCATGTTCTGTGAGTTCATCCTCCTCTGGTGGAGACCCACTGCCAGTCACCAGAGTAGAGACGTAATTGGAAGCCATCTTGTTTTTTGCTTGGTGTTGGAGGTCATTCCACCACTTTTAGCAATCATCAGCTGTGTGCTTCACAAATCCAATCCAATACAAACAAACAAACAAACAAAAAAGGGAACTAATCTGGTATGTGATGCAATGCCAGTGGGCCCTACGTTGAGCAGTCGTAGTCTTGCACCCTGTAGTCACCAGCATGTCGTGGCCATGTGCCGACACGTAGCACACAAGTGTGTCTAGTTCCACATCATTGAAACTCCACTTCCTTTACGTGCCGGATGGCCGAGCCGTGTCTGGCGTCCCAGCCTGTTCCGCAAGAGCACGCTTCTTCCTCTTGAGAGGTGGTGCGAACCCTGAGTGGCTTACGCCTCTCTGGTCGGTAGGGTCTGAAGCGCAGGTGGACTGGCCACTGGAAGCAGGCAATGGCACGATGAACAATGGTCTCACTGCAAGAATTGGCTGCTGGGTGCTGTTGCCAGTACCAAGCGGCACAACTGCCTTGGTATGATGGTCTGGGACCAACACTGTCCCGGCTGGGTGACTCAGAGCCGGGGTGGATTCAGCTGCAGTTGCCCCTGCAGCCTCCTCACTCTGGCTACTCGGGGCAGCAGATGACATTGCTGCCCCAGATCCACGTAGCCTGATGACAGCAACTTTCACCACCACATGTGACTTTGACTTCATGACACTTCATGACACGGAAGTTGGCCTGTGAGTCATCCCGTGCCAGTTCCGTGACCAATCTGGGCCAGGTTAATAGGGCCTGAGCTGGGATGGTGTCAGCTGCATCTCCCTGACCCATTGGGGGGGCATAGGTGTCCCTGATTGCTACTACACACACTGCCCTCTTGGGCCACCCTGCCCACATTGTCCACCACTGCAACCTTAGCCACCCTGGCCACCCTGCTCATCCTGGCCACGCCCCCTACCACGGACACCTCTTGGAGGTCGGCCACCTTTGCCTCCATTAGCACTTGGTCACCTCCCAACCATGGCACTGATGTTCTTGTGCGAATGGGAGGTGCAGTAAACAATTGTCCTGGGCAATAGGGGTGAAGGGGGCAGGGTACTAGATGGAATACGTACCCCTATGCTCTAGCAAGGCTGTCTGTGACCCCGGGGGGAAGATGACGGGTCACGCAATGCTCAGGCACCCCAAATAAATAAAATTAACGTACACGTGACCCCTCGGTAGCCCACATGCGTGGAATGAAGGACCCGCAGTATGGTGTGGCACCCAGAAACACAAAAAAAGCATACACGTGGTAAACACAGGCTACAATGACCTTTGAAGGGGTACGCGACACACGGGGCAACCACAGTGGAAAAATATGTGCGTGACTCAATGTCTGCCTGGAAAAATAACCTGAAAACACCCCCGCCAAAAGAAGAATTGAGCTCTGTCTCAGTAAACAAGGAGTACGCACTGCAACTGTTGTGAAGTAATCGCGTGTGAACCGACAAGAAGTACAAGAATCACCCGCCCACTCTCCACAAAAAGCATGTACAAGGAAATGGCGTCCTACATGGACCTTTAATCCCTACCCACAGAAATGCCCATGCGTACCACGTCACTTATGCACTAACGGGCAAATGGCCTTTCCTCGAATTACACGCAGTCACATGCGGACGTGCTGTTTTTGCACATGCATATTCACTATGCAGCCGTGCCGAGGGAAACGGCGCGCGCGTTACATCACTTACGCACTTACGTGCTAAGGCCCTTTCCTCAAATAACACGCTGACGTGCTGTTTTTTCACTTGCCAATTCACTCTGCATCAAGCTGGCCACGCAACAACACACGGAAGACCACGCTCCTGCCCAGAAGGACATATTCCTGCCCCCCAGATCCCCAGGGAGCATCCTACAAGCCATCTGCTGCTGCCTGCCTGCCTACCTGCCTGCTGTCAACAGTGCCCTGCCATTTGGTGCCTGAACATCAGCCATCTGCAGGGGTCCAGTTGCTGTGACCACCCCTGCTGGAACAGAAGACTCCCTACTGGTGTTCCATCACTCCACTGCCCAGCCCCAGGACCCAGTTGCCCACCTACACCTGCCTCGGGGTTGCCATATCCGACACAACACCATCAGGCACCAGTGGCAACCCCCCAGCACAGAGGCAGAGGGCTGCCAGCTTCAGCTTCACTGCCAATGAAGTTGGCATCATGGTGGAGCAAGTCTTGGGGCATTATGACGCCCTCTTATCACCATACAATGAAGGACGGAAGAGGATCTGGAAGGACATAGTGGGTGCCATCAACGCAGAGGGGGTGGCACCCCGTGACATCAAACATGTCCAGAAGCGCTGGGAGGTGTGCAAGTCCAGGACCCTCAGTCCAGATGAGGGTCCTGGAGCGCATTCGCCAAGTGCTTCACCAGCAGATCCTCAGGATGCAGGCCCGTCTGGAGTCGAGCGGTAAGTACCCATGCATTGCCGTTCAAAACAGTGCATGTTGCAGTGTGGTGGTAGTTAGCTACTTGCCCGTATGTGTGACATGGGTCATGTAAGGATGTATGCGTGCAGGGACATGATGGTGCTGCATGTGAGTCCAGTCAGGCATGACCCACATGGATGGTGTATGTGTTACATTGCATCATGCGGACCAACATGCGGAATGCACATATGTATACATGCCTGTGACTGTACTTGGACATGTTTGGGGTGTGAGAGATGGGTGCTACTGTCATGGACATGCATGGTATACAGGTCTGTGTGTTTGAGGAGTGTGTGAGTGACTGGTAAATGCCATGGATGCATGACACATGTCTGTGACAATGTGTTGATTCACTGATACAGCCTAGTCATCCTTGTATCCACTGTGTCTGGGGGTATACAGGGCCAGATGTATGACCCTCCGGTGATGTGTATGCATGTGATCAGCATGTCCTATGATGCATGTGAGTTTCAGGCCAACATTGGATGTTGGACATGGATGCAAATGTTTGTGGCATTTGCCATGCCTGTTCCTGCATATGTGTTGCCTGTACTGACCCATGTGTTGTGGAGGGATATGATGGAAGTGATTTTTGACAGTGCGACTCGTGTGCTATTCCTTTGTGTCTAGGGGAATATTGTCCAGTACCCTGATGCTTGTGTTCAATGTCTCCCTTTACACAGCGGCGAGTGAAGAAGAGGGTGGAGAGGGCGCTGTGGAGGAAAGCGGCAGGATGCCTCCACCGGCCGGCAACGCAAGGTCCAGTCACCCTCCCAGGACATTCCATCATCCGGGAGTGAGGGGACTGGTGCCGCGTCTGCCACTACGGCTGCAGCGGAAAGGGTGTGTGAGCCCCCACAGGGGCTGGCGACGGCGGAAGACGGTGTGGAGACATCCAGGTTGGTGGTGTGTATGGAGGAGGAGGAGGCCGCATCCAAGCTGCACATGGGGCCTGGTGTGGGTGGTACCACTGGTGCAAGTGGTGCAGTCCAGGGGCAGGGGCAGGAGGCAGCACGGGTCACTGAGGATGGGCGTGTGCATGTCACTGTCCCTGACACTGTGACTGCATCACCATGCACCAGCAGGGATGCCCGTCCCAGTCCCGTAAGGGGGAGGCCCACGTCATCTGGCACTCCTCTACCTGCAGACATGGGGACCCATGACAGGATCAAGTCCATCCTCATTGGTGTCACGTTGTGCACACGTGTAATTCGTGATGACGTGCGTGCTTCCTGTGGGGACCACGCACATCATCACGAAGAGACATGTGCCAACGTGGACCCGTTGAGAGGGCTCGTGGTTGGGGGTTTCCTCCATGTGTCGCTCTGTCTTGCGGCCCTCTCTTCCTCTGTGCACACTATATGCCAGTCGTTCTCTGTGCCGTCTTCCGGCCCAGATGACACCAGGGCCCCCTGTGGACCTGCCCCAACCAACGCAGCCAGGCTGGTGGAGATCCCATCCCTGCCACAGCCGGGAGTCGGAGCTCCAGCACAGGTGGTCACCCCAGCAACTGGACCCCTAGCAACGGACGATGTGCAGGCACATTCAAGCAGGGCACCTGCACGACGGCCCCGGGTATTGCCATCTACCCGGAGGCAGTCGTGGTGGCAGCGGCAGACAGCAGAAAGGCTGCAGCGGCAGGCTCGGCATAGGAGGCATGTGGCCGGCAGGCAGGAGGACCCAGGATTGGGAGTGTCTTCTGTGTGGCAGTGGTTGGGCCAGCAAATAGGTGCACAGTGGCGGTGGGCAGAGAGGGCACAGCTCACAATGGTCAGGGCGGAGAACTCCATGCACAGGGCATTGAGGCGGGCTGAGTGCCTCGAGGCAACTCGCAGGGAGTTGGAGGAGGCCATGGCTGCATCCCTGTGAGACCTCGAGGCCAGGGAAGAGGCCTGCCTACGGAACATTGATGTGGAGTTCGATGATGCCCTGGCCCGGAACATCAAAAAGTGAGCCGTCGACTAGCCGGCTTTGTACATAGTTATTTGGGTTTAGGTTTCATTTTGTTTATATTTTTCTTTGGAGTTCACAGACTTTGCCCCACTTTTTGTATATAGTTGTATTTTATATAGGATTTCAGGTAGGTTTCCTTTTGTTTTGGGATCATGGACCCTTCTGACTTTCATTGTAAATAGTACCAGATTTGTACATAATTTCGTTGTTACATCATCCCATGGAGCAATGTTTTTTTGTGCTTTTTTTTTATTTACTTCACATGGACTTTGGCAATGGACCACTTTTCAGTTTTCATGTCGTGGATTTTTGTTTTTCATTGAATTTTACTTTCTTTTTGGTATTGCATTCATTATTTCTTCATTTGCATGTGTGTTTTTCATTATGTAATTTTTTATTTTGTTTAATACATTGCATATAACTTCATTATTGATGGTGTGTACTCTCATTGGTTTTGTGCATGTCTCTATGAGCATTGGCTCAGTCATGTGTTGCCACTGTGTGGCTCTGTTGGTCATTTATTCATGGCCATGCTTGTTGTTTTCAGACAATTTGGGAGTGGGTGCAGTGGATGGTTGTGTGCTTGTACTGGGGTTGGGGATTTGGGTTGGCATTATGGCCATGGGTCTGGATTGTTAGGACGTGGTGTTTGGGGGGACATGTGTCAGGGCCTGCTGGCATGTTGCCGTCAATGGTGGTGGGGTAGGGGGACGTGTTGGGGCCTGTTGGCAGGTTGCCGTCAATGGAGGTGGGGTGGGGGGGGCATGAGTCGGGACCTGCTGGCAGGTTGCCCACAATGGGGCTGGGGTGGGGGGGACATGTGTCGGGGCTCCCAATTGCATGGTGCCATGTGATATGCCTGCGGGGCATGGTCAGGGTGGATGGGTTGCCTGCGGGGCATGGCAAGGGTTTGTAAGGGTGTCCCCTGTGGTGTGGGCTGCCTGCGGGGCATGGGAGGGGTTGTAGGGGTGTCCTCTGTGGTGTGGGCTGCCTGTGGGGAATTGGGTGGGGGGGTTGCACACCCGGGAGGGCCCACACTGCCGAATTGCGTGTAATGCTCCCCGCGCCCCCCCGGAATATATGTACCCCACTCGCGCCAGGTGAATCATGTGTAAAACTCCCTGCGCACCCTCAGAATATGTGTACCCCAATCGCTCCAGGCGATTCGCATGTAAAACTCCCTGTGCACCCCCGGAATACGCGTACCCCGCTCGCGCCAGGCAAATCATGTGTAAAACTCCCTGTGCACCCCCGGAATACATGTACCCCGCTCGCGCCATGCAAATCATGTGTAAAAGTCCCCACGCACCCCCAGAATATGCGTACCCCGCTCGTGCCAGGCAAATCGCGTGTAAAACTCCCTGCGCACCCCCGGAATACGCATACCCCGCTCGTGCCAGGCGAATCACATGTAAAACTTCCCGCGCACCAGACCATGACCCGCAGGCACCCTACACCCCTGGGCATGCCCCGCAGGCAGCCAACACCACAGTGGGGCCATTTTCCACGCAATTTGCCTGGTGCAGGCGAAGTACGCATATTCAAGGGGGGGCGCAAGTTGATTTGCACACGTTTGGCTGCTGCAAGCAGGGTACACTTATTGAAGGGGGTGCACAAGTAAATTTTCATGCGTTTTGGCTGCTGAGAGCGGGGTACACATATTCAAGGGGGTGCGCGAGTACATTTTCACGCGTTTTGTCTGCCGCTAGCGGGGTACGTGTAGTTTTTGGCGCGATTTCACTGTAGCTGTCCTGTAAGCTGGTCCAGGGTTAGCGCGCTCCTTTGCAACATATTGGGGATTTCGATGACTTTTCCTTGCTCAAGGGGCGTTCTTGGGGGTATAACTGGCACTGGCAGAGGTTCGCTGCGCCACGGCTCAAAATGGCTTCGGGAATCCATGAATATGCGGTGTGCCAGAATGCTGTTTAGCGCACACGGTTGGCGCAGGCTGGCACACGCTCCCTCTCTGCGCTGCCCGCGTGCCCTGCTTCTGCTCTGAAATCTATGAATTACCCCCTAAATGTATATGTAAAATTATATGCAATTAAAGCTTTTAAAATATCCTGCTTAACAAATTATACTGGGTTTTTTTTCACAGAAAACAAACCAAACATTCCAGATTTATTACCGTAGGCAACTAAATACCCATACAAAGTATTATCCTATTTGTTATCTTCACAAAGAAACAAATACATATTCCATAGGCACTATCCTAAATTGTACTGCAATCATAAATACCATATACACTTCAATTATATCATTCCAACATATTACAAATACTGTAGACACCCCTACAGTACCTACAATTACTATACACATATTACTATACCATGTGGTGCAAGTGGCCAGATTCTTGGAGGCATAGCCATAGGCCACAACCACCACAATACAATTAAACCATATAACAAGTACGTACAATACACCTTCAAATTACAAGACATGCCCTGAATCACCTACAATCCAAATGATGTCCGCGAACAGCAAAAATGACTGGACTCAGACGTACCTGCAAACTTTTTTTTTCACCAATAAAAACAGCTCCATGTCAACTTTATTCCACTCCCCTATGCTTTCCGGACCCTCTTACAGCCACCAAATAACCCCAAATGTGTTTTCCACACTGTTTCCTCACCACGCTATCCGTGAACACCGGCGTTTGACCACGGATCCAACATGGTGACCATTTCAAAAATATGACGCACGTCAGATTTTTCAACACCCAACCAGCGGGCACGTACAATGTAAGCGGACATCACACCGGACCCTAATTGGTCCAGAGGCTCAGAGGACTCCGAACCAGGAAATGAGTCAGCAGACAAGACCCAGATTTCACAAATTCTTTTTTCCTACTTTTTGGCAGTTTTTTCTTTTTTTAAACTACTGGATGGATTTACACCACATTTACAATAGCAAGCTTTCGGGACCAAGCCGCCGCTCCTAGCGAACATTTGGTAAAAGTCCGTCCAGTGGTTTGGGTTTTAAGCACGAACAACATTTATTTTCCTTTGGATCCATGAGGATTTCAACAAATTTTGGGACGGACCTATAACTTTTCTCCCCCTAGATGAAATTGCACCAGACTTCGAAAAATTATTCTGAGGGATACACTTTTTTTGCAAAGTTTGGTGAGGATTCGTCCAGAGGGGAGGGAGTTATAAGCCAAAAAGTGCTCTTTATATGAGTTGAGCAACTTAGCCATAACTACAGGGCCGCTACCGCAAGACCTCTAATATATATATATATATATATATATATATATATATATATATATATATATATATATATATATATATATATATATATATATATATATATGGGAAAGTCCATTTGAACTAAGTCACACGCTCCACAAGGCCACCTAGTAGCCATCGCTGGAAGTTCACCTACAGTTCTGAGCCATAAAAGCAATGCATTGTGGGTATTGAAATTAGCTCAAATGCAAACCTTTTCGCCAGGAAATTGCATTTGCCTAAGAAGGCTGTGCTACTTTATACATTGCTTAATCAACCCAAGACAGACATTTACAAGGCTGCCAGGACAACTACACACCTGGTTTCACCCTTAGTGTGGATCAGCAGTGCAGTATAGTCCTGACAGACTTGTGGTTGGAGCATGTGGCCAATGTCATCAATGACATTTGTGATGTCATCTTTGATGTCATGGGTGTTAGTCCTTGCAGTGCACAGTGGTAACACCAGTTATGGTTGCTTAGCTTACCATAACTGGCGAATTTCTGGGGGGGGGGTTCGGTTTTACTTGTAACCATAATATGGATAGGTTGTTATTAGTGCAAAGTAACTATAATGTCCCTTTAAAAAAGTTTTTGCACTGAATTTGATAGGTTTTGCTTAAGGCAAACTGAACCATAACGTCCCTTTAAAATGTTTTTTCACAGACTTTGATAGGTTTTTAGAAGCGCAACTTAACCATAACGTCCCTTTAACAAAGTATTTTCACTAAATTTCCTAGGTTTTTACCAGTATACCCTTAATTTGTATAGATGTACCATACAGCATACGGAACCCCCTGTCCCCTTGCTGCCGGGTCTGCGGACTATGCGACTGTTCGCGGGACATCAGATACCATCCAAACTGCTCAAAAGGTCAGGGGTTCTCTTACATTGTTGTACCATGCAGCAAAGACACTGAACATGTACAAAGAGCAACACATAAGATAATTAGAATGAAAAATACAGTAGGTCTACAAACTCTGTACTTATGAAAGCAACAGAACAATTGCATAGGGTGTGCAACATAATGGAATGCACCAACAAGAAAAATAACATATGCTTCCAACAATATTACCTCAGTGCTGCTTTACATACAAACTAAGAAGCAACTGTTAGCGCAAGAACTCAAACTACTGAGAGCAGAACTGAACTACTACGTGGTAAGTACACTACATGTTTTCTATAACTGCACAGTTTGTTCAGCGTACAATAGCAGAAAAAATATTTTTTTTCTTTTTTTACTCAGAAATGGCAAGCACCCTAGAATGGCTTGAAGAGAATTTCCTTTGTGATGAAATGAGTGAAGACAGTAACTCCATTGGTACAGAACACAGTCTGAAAAGTAAGACCGTTAATACA
This sequence comes from Ambystoma mexicanum, assembly GCF_040938575.1. Classification (NCBI taxonomy): domain Eukaryota; kingdom Metazoa; phylum Chordata; class Amphibia; order Caudata; family Ambystomatidae; genus Ambystoma; species Ambystoma mexicanum. Next base: position 243,590,433 of record NC_090924.1, on the reverse strand, counting down.
CATTGCTTCACATATACCTGACAGATATTTGTTTCAACAGTACATACAGGAAAAGAAGAAAATGCACCAAAACCAGCACCTCCTCCTCAAGGGCATGGGTTCAAAGAAAAGGAAACAAACACTGTAAATAAACTAGACAGCCTGGATGCAAAATGGAGCATCTAAGGAAGCTCAGACTATCCTAAATAACAGACACATCCATGAGCTATATGGGCATAGCACATATGCTACTGATGTCATGGAAAAATTAGCACACAAAAATGTCAACCGTATGTCCTTAATGCCAACTCTAGCAAACTGTGCACAATTCAATGAAACAATGCTGCAAAAAGAAATGCAACCACTAGTGCAAATTTACTCCACAGACAAACTGGATGTACACGGTATGACAGTGCCTATGTGTGAACAAGCCATAGCATTACTAAATACCTTAGAAAACTCTATCTCTAACACAGCTGGTTTAGAGAAAATGTTGACATTGTGTTTAAACTGTAGAGTAATGCTAAAGCATAACCTTGATATGCAGCAAGGTTTAGTTAATGGAGCACTTGGTACAGTTGTTGGCTTCCAGACATACCCACATGACTAAAGCATTCATTTTGTCAACATCCACTTTGACAAACTTTCAGAAGTTAAAAGGATAGGATGCTCAACAGCCCGATTCCTTCTTTTCAAAGACATGTATATACACAGAGAACAGTTTTCTCTGTCTCTAGCATATGCAGTCACTATTCATGAATCGCAAGGTCTAACCTTAAATCAAGCATTGATTGATATTGGCAGCTCAGTCTTTAAAGAAGGCATGAGTTAGGTAGCACTGTCACACCTATGTACACTTGAATTTCTAGTCAATTTTGCAAGTAAACTCAGCGCTGACATTCCTTGCATCGTAGAGTACAATAGACTACGTGCACTCTACACACCCCATCTGAAAATGTACCCTGTTCCTCAAAAAAACACAAACTTTGTAAAAGAAAACAAATGCAATCAGAACTTATACATGATCTCCTAAACGTACCACCAAAGAAATTGAAATCAGCTCATACTCCATCAATTACCAAAACCACAGAAAACTGTACTGAAAAGGAAAATACATACCCAACAAAGAGTACTACCTCTTCAAACAAACCACGTGGACTTCCATCAAATGACTCAGACACAGAACTATCTGGTCCATTCAAATTTTCCAATACAACTGGTGTAAATTGCTATGCAAATGTAGCAATCAATGTTCTATTTCAATTGCCATCAATTGTTGAAAACATTTACTTAAACGGCTCAGACCAGTTGTGATTACAAATGCTACTCCTTCACAGAAATGCCACAAACAATCCTGTGAACACTTACAGTGTCTCAGGAATAAGGCAGGAATTGGACTACTGTGCTAGAATGGTGAGATTCACTATAAACACACAAGAAGATCCACAGGAATTTCTAATGTACTTACTACAAGTAATAGAAAGAAAAAACATACCAATAAATGAAATCTTCCAGATTTCATACATGTGGAAACATATATGCACTCTCTGCAACCATGTAATGCATGAACAAGTCTGTAACAAGCGCTTTGTCTATGTATCTATACCTAACTATGAATCCATTCCATTTCACAGCTCCTACAAAATGCAAACCATAGCATATTATGTACTACTTGCAATTCTGATAATTGTTCCATCTTACAGATACAATCACATAGCCAATACATAATAGTAATGCTTTTAAGATATAATGCAGATGATACCAAAAACAACAGCAAGCTTACTAGCTTCACACGCGGGCAAGTATCACTTGGTAAGAAAACCTTCACAACAGTAGCCATAATCTACCACACAGGCACCACAACCAGTGCATGTTACTATGCTGCATACATTAAAAATCAATGTGGATGGTTTGAATGCAATGATACTTCCATTACTCGAAAGCAGAGATTACCAGCAAATCTTGCAAATGCCTACCTAATTTTCTTGAAACCAAAATGTACTCACTGATCTACAAAATTAGAATAACCTACTGCCCAACACACACCAGTACATATACAATTCCCAAAAAATAATTACCTTCTACTCTGTGGAACTGGAACAACTTAGCATACAGCAACTATCCACCAAATACATCAGTTTGCCTGCTATACATTTTTTCCCCAATGACCCAATGTTTATAGTCATTAAGTATGAGGGTTTACAAACTGTCCTCAGTAACCTCTGAAACCACCAACTAGTAGAATAAGGCAACAGCTGTCTAACAATGCTGATATCAATGTAAGAAATATGCAAATATTAGTAACTACACCCATACTGCTGCAAAAGCACTTCACAATAGTGAAAAATGTAAATGTACCAACATGAATGCACATGCTTGAAAACATGCCCTGCAAAAATGAGAAACTGTAAACATTAAGAATACACCAAATGGTATCTAACTGCAACCATAATACTTCAATATTACTTGCAGCAGTCAAACTGCCAAACTCAACCTTCAGCAACCACAGTGCTACAAACATACCCTCAACAACTTCCAAACTATCAACAGTTAGAATACACCAACAGGTAGCAAACCCCCCCACAATTCTGCAATATTACTGTGCAAAGCCACAGTACTTACAGAACATCAACAGAAAGCAAACGCATAAAGAAATACTGCTAAAAAGAGGAAACAGATAAACAGTTAGAATATGCCAACTGGTATCTAACTGCAACCATACTACCACCACTTCCAAAAGAAAAATCATACACCATTTCAATTCCTCCTACTGCAACAATGCACCTTAAACATTTCTGTAACTAATACACACGTCACTAAAACTGAATGTGCAACATAACAACAAATGAACGTAGAAGATTTTTAAAAAAAATTTGCATGGATTTTCTTTTTCCACAGACCCACTGATTATGCGAAGAAGCACAGGAACTGTGCACATTGCATAGTGCACTTGCTAAAAGCATGGTACTTATGAAGTACTAATTATGAGCGTCCACAAAGTATACAAATGTCTGCAATGCAATGCAATACAACATCATGAAGTACCTACCCTAACATGTTATGTTTTCTTTTATCACAGAGAATGAAACAACGATTACTCCTACATTTCCACATACCATGCACAAAAACTGCATAGGCCCTCAACAATACAAACAGTAAGTATAGAAATATTGGTATCATACTTCTTTATAATCTGCAAATTGCAATCTGTACACATATTTCTGCAATCCATATACCAGTATTACAATGTTGAATTCATAGGTATATTATACTGTGGGGCTTTTACCCAGGGCCTAGACCCTGGCCACAACCACCACAGCATAATCCAGCTATGCATGCAAACAGCTACCCACTTACCACAAACCACAAACATAACACAGCCACCTGAGCCCCTATCCACTTCAGTTCACATAGTATTGCAGTACTTGCAGCCAATGGACAAACTCTTTGATGCATGGCCTCTACACCCAAGACTCTACTAACTGCCCGCAACCAATACATCATAATACAGTAAGCTACCGAATAATCTGCCCAGTGGCCACAACCCAAACACAGAATGCAACAACTTCTGACCCTGTCCACTTCTATCCATATGGTATTCCAATATGTGCAACCAGTCAGCACACTCTTGAGTCCAATAAGCCAGCCGGCTGAGGCCCTGTCCACTTTTCTACACATACCATTACAGTACTTCAACCAGTGGGCACACTCATGTACTCTTCAGTACATCAACTCCACCATGCACCCAATACTCTACTACCTGGTCACAATCACCACAGCATAACACAGCCAAACACCCAACAATCAGTACACTGGCCACAACCCACAGAAGTAAGCCACCCACCTGAAGCCCTGTCGACTTCTATAGATACAGTATTCTAGTACGTGCAACCAGCCAGCACATTCGCCACTCCAATAAGCCAGCCACCTAAGGCCCTATCCACTTCTCTACACATGCCATTACAGTATTTCAATCTATGAGCACACTCTTCAGCTCTAGATTGCGTAGCCTCCAGCCATGAACCTAAGACTCTAGTAGCTGTTCACAATCACCACAGCATAACATGCCCATGCACCCAACAATCAGTACACTGGCACAACCCACAAACATAACCCAGACCTCTCAGGCCCTGTACATTTTGTTCAACAGCTGTGTGATAGACATTGTACATATGCTCAAATGTGAACATACAATCAGGGCCAAGATATGCAGGGGGCCATAGGTGAATGTGTCTCGCATATTACAAGGCACCAACCTGAAAATCCAAGCAACCTGTTTCCACCGCCATAATACATTTGCATGGTCTGCTCAACCGATGCTCACCAAAGTTCCAGCTGGGAATCTACTTTGTTCAGCAGCATGAAAGTAGTTTGTACAGAGTGGCAGGGAGCCAACAAATGGTGGGACAGGCAGAGATCACTTAATGGTGTATTCATCGGGGCTTACAATTCAAACAGTTAAGTTGGGGGGGAGAGAGATCCTCAGAGTCATCCTCGGTGTCGGCCAATTTAGAGGCAATATAGGAGCGAAACGGGATCCAAATATTTCTGGGCTTAGACACTAGTGGTTGCTGGCTTGCCCAGGCCTCCTCTGTATCCGAAGCCCAGGTTAAAGCTTGAAGCCATTGGACATGTGTGGGGGGCCCGGGGATAACAGCATACATAGCCCTGCTAGTTTCCTTGAATCACAACTGAGACTAGGGAGTTCGCGAAAGAGACATGTCTGTGGGGATGGGTCGATAGTACAATCCAGGATTTCTGACATAATAGTACAAACCTTCTCCCAGAACTGAGAGAGTCGTGGGCAGGACCACATCATATGTATGTATTTTGCATCATCAGAGCCACACCTGTGGATCTGGGAGGGGTGTGATTCTTTGACATGTAGTGTAACCTGATTTGGGTATAGTGAAACCTATGTATTACCTTAAATCGGATCAATTTAAAGCGGGAATTAAATAATATGTCATGGGTACGGCTGAACAAACGTTCCCAGCGCTGAGCAGTCATTTCAATCCGTAGATCCTCGCCCCAGATACCTCTAAGTTTGTCGAAGGGGGGAGTGGACTTGGCTTGTAGCAGGGAATATAACCTGAAGACTTTCCCATTAACGGACTTGGTGTTCAGGATTTCAAATAGTATAGGATTATCTGGGGGATTTCGGGAAAGTCTGGGTAGCTCAATTTAAGGGAGCGGCAGAGGCCTGAATATTGAAGCCAATGGAAGGGTTTCCCACTTACGGACATAGGTAAACGGACATAGGTAAATCTGGCCATCCGAGGAAGTTACCTTCGTCAAAAATATCTCGCATAGTCTCTAAGCCGGTATCTGCCAGTGTTGCACTGCAGCGGGGGATACAAATGGGGCCCCAGAGAAGAAGTTCCAAAGGGGAAGGATGCCATGGAACGGATGGGAGGCATTGACCATCTTCCATAGTTTAGTTAAAGCCACTGACGTGGAGCCAATGGGATCAAGAGGATCGAACTTGTTACGCTGAGAGGGGATGATTAAGGAACGAGTATCACGGCCCTTTATAGGAAGACCTTCAAGCTTAGTTTGTAGTGGAGGGTCTGTAGGTACAAACCAGTGTGCAGCATATTGTGTCTGTGAGACTATCCAATATTTCTCAAAATTAGGGGCACCAAAGCCACCCCCAGACATAGGGATAGTTAGTGTGTCCAACTTTAAACAGACCACACCAGAATGCCACAAAAAAGTGTTTACAGTTTGAGTCAAGGATTGAAAGAAGTCTCTGCCTGGCTATAAAGGGATATTAGAGAACCAATATAGGAGTTGGGGGAGTATAATCATTTTAAGAATGCCGATTTTACCCACCAGGGAGATTGACAAATTTAGCCCACCCTGTACATTTCCTCATGAGGGTAGTCAGGTATTTTCCATAGTTTGCCGTGTATAGAGGACTTGATTGGCGAGCAACTACCGCCCCGAGGTAGGTGATCTCGTTCTGTGACCATGCAAAACCCAAGGGATCCGGGGGAGGGAGTGCAATGTCAGTCAGCAGAAACAGAATAGATTTAGAGCAGTTGACCTTGAGACCCAAAATCTCACCAAAGTAGATGACATCGTCCAGAATAGGGGCAAGGTTAGATTTCCAGTTTTTGTGATTTTGTGGGTCTTGAGTTCCTTGTTAAAACTCAATACTTCAAATACCAAAGGGAATTCTTATTGCCTGCTATTAGTCATGCTTGGAATGTGGAACAGATGTCAATTGGCAGTACATTCTCTGGTAAACGTTCCTGGCTAGCTGGCGACGGACAGCATGACAGTCCAGGATTTTCCGTAAAGTACTGCACTTACCACTTTCAAGACATGGAAAGTAAAAAAAATTGTTAGTTCTGTCGTGGTGCAGGAGTCTCAATGTTCATCATCTTTTGCCATGGAAAAACATGGATTCTTCAAATCCATTCAACTTCTACAATCCAGTGGAATGCAAATACACGTTATAGCCACTGAAAGGCACATTTCAATAGAGAAGGACATGAAAGAGCAGTTTCCACACATTCAGCATCAATTTGATGTATGACACTTTGCTATCGAAATGCTGTCAGACTGTCAGTCCATCAGCAACCATCTTTAGTGGAGCTCCAAAACTTGTGATGGATCTGTGGAAATTCTACTTGAGAAATGGCGTTCTTTGATGCACCATTGCACCAACGTACACCCTTGGACAGAAGAACAACATTTCCATGAATGTGCACATGGACCGTTGCCGAGGGAGGAGGGAACGGAAGAAGTGGTTGGTGTCATGTTCACCATCACACAAAGCACTTGAAAACATTGTGTACGATAAAATGTTTTTCAAGGACTTTCCAAGGACCTGAAGGGACTCATGGGTTTCTGTCATACTGGATATTTGGAGGTGTTCCATAAAATGTGCCTAAAGTGCAGGCCCAAAAGGTTACACTTCAGCATAGACAGTATGGAGGCGAGAACGAGATAAGCCGTACTGGCCCATAACAATAGCCTCGATAGGGATGACGCGAGAACTTCAGGAAAATTGGGGGTGCCATGTTACTACAAGGCCTTTACAAAACAAAGCAAACAATAGGTGGTAAAGCCAATATACGAGGAAATGGATTTTGAATTTGTCAAAGATCTGGCATTGACTGTTTTGGCCATGCAAACTCAAGGACTGGAAACTGATTTTGTTTCCAGGACCCATACAATGCCACAAAACATTGCAAACGAGCCTTGTCCTCCAAAATCCAAACTTGTCGTAAAGAGTAGTTCTAGGTTCAAATGATTTGTAGCTCTCTGTAAAATGTGTTTACATTCACATCTGGAGGTGTTATCAATGCCAAATCATAAAAGCCAAACAATAAAATGTTAATGCAAAAGAAACTGTCATTGAATATTGAATTGAATTCAATGTGAATTCAATGTGAATTTGAATTGAATGTGGGAGGGGGGCACAAGACAGTCTTATCTAAAGAGGTATGATTCCTTTGTTCACCAGACTTAAATTGCACACATCAGGATATTTTATGGCATGGTATTGAGGCTCTAAAGCTATTGCCTGTATGTTTTGTACAGTACATTCTGCCTCGACCAATTCATCATGTAATTCTTTCGGTGTTCTCTGTGGTATATTGGGGATTATGTTGATCATGTGCAATAGCCAATTTTGAAATGCATATTGGTAAATTGAGTGCGACGATGGTGCACAAGTTATCTCAGTGTGTTTAGCACTCATTGCAGAGATGTGTGTTCCTATGCAAGATTAGAAAAGCACATTCCTGTAAGGCTGACTGAGCCTTTCCTATAAAACTGCATGCACATGTACTTGGTCTTGCAGCACAACAGGTGCTACTATCAGCAATGTATCTGCACCAGATAAGGGTTGGGATAAAAACAAACATGTCGTCCTTATGGTGAAAATCTAGAAATTGCTTTGTTCAGATGGGGTGTTGTAAAACCTAGGTAATCACCTCCAACGATGAGCATAAACTGTTAGTCCAAGAGATGAATAAGTATCCAAATTTGAAACCAAAGCATTCGTCCTTGTATCATGGCTTTTCCAGCAGACAATACAGTGATCCTGGTCTCTTCATCTAATATCTCATACATAACTGTACTGTCTTCTTTAAGGTTTGCCTCCTCGCATGCCAGTGGCATCGTTTAGCCCATTACTTGATCTTTCTTTTTTATGTAGGCCATTTGAGTGGAAGGGTGGACGACAGTAGGGAGTGGACCAGATAGATGGTGCAGGACTCGGGCAAGCATATTTTAAAGTCTGCTCTACTCTTTAAAGTTTTAAAGTTCTGCTTTACTCTTTTGATCTCTAATGGAAACACTATTTGAAAACCATGTCCCACTTATAATATTTTTAAATGTTTTAAAGTAATTCCGTTGGTTTGGTGGAGGGGGGCCCCAAAGATGTCCATGCACAGGGCCTCAAAAGTGCTTAAGATGGCCCTGCAACCCAGGTATGCTCAGCCGTCTGACACACACAGTGTGTCACACACAGTGTCTGAACATGCACCGTTGATTGGTAAGAAACTGTACATAACAGTATTTCATAGGGGGGGAATTCTACAATTGGTTTTTTGCTCATCCGTCTATTCATTGCAGCGTGTGTAAGCTAGGATCATCTCTCCATATTTATCTAACTCACACAAGTTCATTGCGAAAGACACAATAATATGCCAACACTGTCCTGCCTCAATGCCTTCTTTTTCCCACTTTCTTTGCCGAAATTGAAAGCTAAACATCTCTGCCTTTGAATAGGACAAGTGCCTTATTGTAATATGGCCTTGAACGCTAGGCATCAATTGCTCGAAGGACATACATTTGTGGGGAATAGAAAAAAAAGAAAAGTTAACTTTAACTATATTGAGACCGGACATGTATGCCATTAGTGTGAAAGTGTGTGATACATCATACAGAGTGGTTGCTCGTGGAACAACCTAACCATGGAATTTCCAGAAATTATGTAAATTGAAGTTGACATAACATTTTTATTGGGATTAAAAATTAGTAGGATGGAGTGCTGCATGCATAATATTTAATTGACGGTGGGGTAAACGTTGTCTGTGTGCACTGTGATTGCTTTTCGGACAGTAATCTTGCAAGCTACGTTACAATGACATCTGTCCAGGATTCAAGCTGAATGGTTGCTATGATTTTTCGTTGTTTTCTCGATGTGGTTCTCCATCCCATTTGGAGCTATACCGACTTCAAAGTGCTCAAATTGTACACAACTCGTGGTCTCAAGTAGTACACCTTGTCTTCATTTGTGTGTTAAAATCTGGTTGCGTTGTGCTTATGATTAGGTTTTGAACAGTTATGAGTTATACGCTAACTTGTTATATTAAAATAAAGAACGGCTACTGAAATGCATATTTTTTGTGTTTTGTTTGCAGATACTTTTTACCGTACTACCTGTGTCACTGCTTCCAGATGCCAACAGATGGATTCTGCAAGCAACACTGGAGGATTACCATAAGCAATGTTTTTTCGATCAGTGTTATGTGGGACGATCGATATGGCCCTATATGTCCATTTGCGTTTCCGACAATAAGGAGCAACAGGTCAGCATTCATGATGTAAGAAGGCGGAGAAGCAAGAACGTTTTCCTTTGAAAATGCAAAAAAGATTTGTCTTCTCCCACACGGAACACCAACGGTGGTCGTTGAATTGTTTTGCTAATGTGGCATATGGCAAGACAAAGACACAAAAGGACAAAAAACATTGTCAACTCCAACTCACCTGCAAATTAAAAAATCATTTGTTTCCTAGAGTTAATTTTTTTTTGTGAACATTCTTTTAAAAATAAAAGCACTTGCAACATTGCAGACTATTGTTGATGTATTATTGAAATATTCATTAAGCAAATGCTATTTATGGCAAGACACAGAAGCCTCTGTGTGAGCATGTTTATGTTTATCTTGTGTTTATCTTCCTGTTTGTGCGGGCGTGGTTTATGACGTGGCACGTTGGGCTATGCTGGCCAAGAACATAATGAAAATAGCTGGAGCAGATCATTGGGACAACTGATGTCAGCTTCTGGGGTGGGTGTTTTGATATATTGCCACAAGCGCACTTAAACTTAGGGCGATCGATCCACGGATAAGATTAGCACAAGATGGCTGCGTCTAACACGTTGTTTTCGCGTGTGTAAGAGTGAGGAAAACTAATGTAAGATGCATAGGAAAAATGTTTATGATCGATCAACGTATGCTTATAACGACTTGCCCGAACGATCGGTACAATAAAGTTTTTGAGCGCACTATTCCTTTTACTCCATTAAGCCAGCCACATGAGATCCTATCCACTTTTCTACACATACCATTAAAGTACTTCAACCAGTGGACACACTCTTGAACTCTTATATGCATCTCCTCCAGCCATACACCTAAAACTATAGTAGCTAGCACAATTACATCCCACTGCATACAATCTAGTACACTCAAGAATCTCAAGACAGTCCAACAAACCACCTGTGACACACCCTGTCTGCTTTTGTACACATACTATTACACTACTTAGAGGCAATACACAAACCCTTGGGTACATGGCCTCCAGCCATACACCCAACAGTCCATAGTTGGTCACAATCACCACAGCATAATACAGCCATGCACCCAACAATCTATACACTGCCATAACCCACACACATAACCTAAGGACCTGAGGCCCTGTCCACTTCTGTACACATAGTATTCCACTCCGTACAACCAGTCAGCACACTCTTCAAACCAATAAGCCAGCCACCTAAGCCCCTGTACACATTTCTATACATACTACATCAAAACTGCATACACCCTCACCAATACAAACAATAAGTATCCAATTGTTGGTGTCATACTTCCTTGCAATCTGCACATTGCACTCTGTACACATATTTGTGCAATCCATATACCATTATCAACTGAAGTTGGTAGGGCCTCAGGTGGCTGTGTTATGTTTGTGGGCTGTGGTAAGTGGGCAGATGTTTGCATGCATGGCTGTATTATGTTGCAGTGGTTGTGGACAGGGCCTAGACTCTTGGGTGCATGGCCGGAGGATGTAGGCCATTGTTAGCCACCTGAGGCCCTACCCACTTCAGTTCACATACTATTGTAGTACTTCCAACCAATGCACAAACTCTTGGATGCTTGGCCTCTGCACCCAAGACTCTAATAACTGCCTGCAACCAATACATCATAATACAGAAAACTACCCAAAGATCTGCTCAATGGCCACAACCCAAACACATAAACCATCCGCCTGAGGCCCTGTCCACTTCTGTACACATACTATTCCAACACTTCACCCAGTGGGCCCACCCCTGGACTGTTGACTCCATCATCTCCAGCCATGCACACAAGACTGTAGTAGCTGGTCACAATCACCACAACATAACACACCCAAGCACCCAACAATCTGTACACTGGCCATAAACCACACACATAAGCCAGCCACATGACACCTTGTCCACTTCTATAAATCCAGTATTGCAGCACATACAACCAGTCACCACACTCTTCAATCCAATAAGCCAGCCGCTTTAGGCCCTGTCCACTTTTCTACACATACCATTACAATACTTAAACCAGTGGGCACACTCCTGCACTCTTCAGTCCATCACCTCCAGCCATGCACCCAAGACTCTAGTATCTTGTCACAATCACCACAGCATAATACAGCCATGCATCGAACAATGTATAGACTACCATAACCCACACATAAACAAACCACCTGAGACCCTGTCCACTTCTATACACATAGTATTCCAATAAGTACAACCAGTCACCACACTCTTTACTCCAATAAGCCAGCCACCTAAGGCCCTGTACACCTTTAGTATGTGTAGACATACTAAATCCAAACTGCATAGACCCTCAACAATACAAACAGTTATCATTACAGTTATCTTACTTCTTTGTAATATGCACATTGCATTCTGTACACATACATGTGCAATCCATACACCACTATCACAATGTTGACTACATGGCTGCATTATGTTGCAGTGGTTGTAGCCAGGGCCTAGACTCTTGGGTACCTGGCCTATGGCCTATGGCCTGCGGCCATGCACCCAAGAGTTGAGGCCCTGGCCACAACCACCGCAATATAACACAGCCATGCACCTAACAATCTGTGCACTGGCCACAGCCCACACACATAAGCCAGACAACGGCCATGCACCCAAGACTCTAGGCCCTGGCAACAACCACTGCAGCATTACACAGCCATGCATGCAACCATTTTGACAGTGGCATGTGGATTTCATTGGGAGTATGCACTGAAGAGTTTGTCGCTGGCTGCAAGTAGTGTAATAGTATTTGTATAAAAGTGGGCATGGTGTGTGGCAGTTGTTTTTTTGGACTGTGTTTAGAATGTTGTGTGTAGGATATTGTATGGCTGGCTATAACTATCGTAGTATAATACAGGTATGCACTGCATGTTGTACACCAATCATTGTATACTTACTGTTTGCATTGTTCAGGCTGTATGCAGCTCTTTGATGGTATGGGAAAATGTAGCAGAAATTGTTTTTTCATTCTCTGTGATAAAAGAAAGGATTGCATGTTAGGGTAGGTACTTTGTAAAGTGTTATTGCATTGCATAGCAGACATGTGCGTACTTTGTGGACCCTCATAGTTAGTAGTTTACTGGTACTATGCTTCCAACCAGTGTACTGTGCAATGTGCTCTGTTCCTGTGTTTGTTTGCATAATTTTGGGTCTGTGGGAAATAAAATCCATGCAGGATTAAAAAACCTTTCTACTTTTATTTGTTGAAATATGGCACAGTCTTTTTTGGTGGTCTATTGTAGTAGGAGGAATTGAAAAGGTGTATGGTTTTTGGTTTGGAAGTGGTGGTACTATTGTTGCAGTTAGATACTAGTTGGCGTATTCAAATTGTTTATTTCTTGGTGACTTTTAGCAGTATTCATTAATTTGTTTGGTTGTTGATCTTTTGTAAGTACTGTGGTATTGCAAAATGATGTTGCAGAATTTTGGGGCAGTTAGATACCTGTTGGCGTATTCTAACTGTTGATAGTTTCGAAGTTGTTGGGGCTATGCTTATACGTAATAAGAATTGCAGGGTTTCCTCAGAAAAACTTACATTGCAGTATTATGTTTGCAGTTAGATAACAGTTGGCATATTCTAACTGTTTACAGTTTTTCACTTCTTCAAGGTATGTTTTCAAGCACATTTTTTCTTGTTGGTGGATGTACAATTTCACTGATAGATGGCTGTTGCCTTATTCTACCTGTTAGTGGTTTTAAAGTTTATTGAGGACATTTTGTAGGTGCTCATACTCAGATTAGTGAATACATTTTGGCTTTAAGAATATTAAGTAAGCGTTTGCAAGATTTGCTAGTAATCTCTGTTTAAAAGTAATGGAAGTATCATCAATATTCAAACCATCCACTTTTCCTTTTAATGTATGCAGTATAGGGACATGCATTGGTTGTGGCTCCTGCGTGGTAGATTATGCCTACTGTTGTGAATGTTTTCTTGCCAAGTGAAACTTGTCCATGTGTGAAGTCAGTCAGCTTGCTACTGTTTTTGGTACCATCTGCATTGTAACGCAAAAGCATTACTATTATGCATTCGATATGTGACTGTATCTGTAAGGTGGAATGATTATTGGAATTGCAAGTAGTACGTAATATGCCATGGTTCGCATTTTGTACGAGCTGCTGAAATTGAATAGATTCACAGTTAGGTATAGATAAATGCACAAAGCCCTAGTTAGGGACTTGTTCATGCCCCCCATGGCTGCAGAGAGTGCATGTATGTTCCCACATGTATGAAATCTGGAAGATTTCATTTATCGGTATGTTTTTATTTTCCAGTACTTGTAGTAAGTACATTAGAAATTCTTGTGGATCTTCTTGTGTGTTTATAGTGAATCTCACCATTGCAGCACAGTAGTCCAATTCCTGTCTTATTCCAGAAACACTGTAAGTGTTGTCAGGATTGTTTGTTGCATTTCTGTGAAGGACTAACATTTGCAAACACAATTGGTCTGTGCCGTTTAAGTAAATGTTTTCAACAATTGGTGGTAATTGGAATAGAACATTGATTGCTACATTTGCATAGCAATTTACACCAGTTGTATTGGACAATTTGAATGGACCAGACAGTGCTGTCATTTTATGGAAGTGCAAGAAGTTTCTTTGAAGATGTAGTTGGCTTTGTTTGTGCAGTTCGGTATGCATTTTGTTTTCAGTATATCCTTCTTTGGGTGTGGTAATTGATGAAATAGCATCTGCTTTTAATTTCTTTAGAGGTACTGTTGTGAGATCATGTATAAGTTGAATCTGCACTAGTTTTCTCTTACAAACTTTCCCTTTTTGAGGAACAGTGTACATTTTGAGATGGGGTGTGTAGAGTGCACGCAGTCTAGTGTACTCTACAATGCAAGGAATATCAGAGATTACTTTACTTGCATCAAAATTGACTAGAAATAGTCCTTCAAGTGTACATGGGCATGACAGTGCTATGTAACTCATGCCTTCTATAAAGACTGTGCTGCCAATATCAATCAATGCTTGATCTAGGGTAATACCTTGTGATTTATGAATGGTGACTTTGTATGCTAGAGACAGAGAAAACTGTTCTCTGTGTACATAAGTCTCTTTGAAAAAGGAATCAGGCTTTTGAGCATCCTATCCTTTTAACTTCTGAAAGTTTGTCAAAGTGAATATTGACAAACTGAATGTTATTATCACGTTGTCATGTTTGGAAGCCAACAACAGTACCAAGTGCTCCATTAACTAATCCTTGCTCCACATCAAGGTTACGATTTAGCATCACTCTATAGTTTAAACACAATGTTAACATTTTCTCTTAACCAGCTGTGTTAGAGATAGAGTTTTTAAGGTATTAAGTCATGCTGTAGCTTGTTGAACATGGGTAGTGTCATACCGTGCACATCCAGTTTGTCTGTGGAGTAAATTTGCACTATTGGTTGCATTTATTTTTTCAGCATTGTTTCATTGAATTGTGCACAGCTTGCAAGAGTTGGCATCAAGGACAAACAGTTTACATTTTTGTATGCTAATTGTTCCATGACATCAGTAGCACATTGTTATGGCCGTAGAGCTCATGGATGCATCTGGTATATAATATAGACAGTGCTTCTTTAGATAGTACACCAATCAGAATATTTTTCAAAATGTTGCCGTAGGTGAGGTTTGCAGACTGACTCATGTTTTCAGTTAGGTCTTTGTATTGGAAATGTTGCCAAAGATTTACATTTCCTATGCTGCCAAGAGTTTACGGCACAATTTGTGTCCTAAGGTTTTAAAAATAGGCTCACCTATCACTGGTGTTAATTGAAGAAGATCTCTGAAAGCAATAATTTGTATTTTTTTCATTTTTTTTATTGGTTAAGTATAGTTAAACCTTAAACATTACATCCTTATTCCTTTAGTAAAAACAATGTTCCTTTGTTAAAACTTCCTTAGTTCCAATTCTCTTCAGACAGTAATTACCAAATCATTGTCATAATCTCTCCGTTATCTTATGATCCACTGTTCCATTAATTCAAGGTTTGGGCAATCAAGGTAACTCGATCATTAATTACCTAGGACTACTCTTAACTTTCTCTTACAGATCAGATCCTTGCTCCTCCTGATTCAAGTTCAACATTTCAACAAATTTTAATGCATCAAGAGTTTTGCCAATTTTTTCAACAGGGAGGATTCTTTCCCAATAGTTTTCTTCCGACTCCTCGGTGATATTCATTTTGTAGCTTCCCATATAGATCTCTCTTTTGCATTTTAAAGCTGGGCAAATTAACATAACATGTCTTATCGTTTCCAGTTGGTCCTTCAGTTTACAGAACCGACAATATGCAGCTGTTCTTTCAATTTGCCTTCTTTTCCATTTCACTTCTCTGTTATTCCAGATGTTGAGTCTGCAGCGCAGCAGCAGGTCCCGGTAATGCTCAGTAGGAAATTTCAACAGATATGGAGGTAAGATGTTCAAGCCTTTTTTTCCCAGATGATGTTATAACATAGATTTCTTTTCAATCTTTGTTCCTGGGTTTCCTCCCAATCTTTTTCCCGAATCACTCTTTTTGCTTTATCCGGGTTATTCTTTAGGGTATCCTCCGCGAGATTTACTTGCTCCAACTGAGCCTTACATCTGCTTTTCCAGTCATTAAGCATTTTGTCTTCATTCAGGATGTTCGTCTGGGCTAGAATTTCAAATGGTTTTAATGGTGTATCCAGAATGCACTTTCTATACAATGATAGAGTTTTCCAAAGTACAACAGAGTTTACTGATTGGAGTCTGAGCTCAGTTCTGATGAGCTCCACTGGTAATGAGGTTGGTAGGCGCAAGATTTTACGCCAAAAATACGCTTCACAGAGATTCCAAACCTCCCATCTAAGGGCTAAGAGTGCTTCAGTGCCATAAGTGATGACCGCCACCACTTTTTGCTTGTAGAAGGTTACAATGGAGTTAAAGAAAACTTCCCATATATGCGATGTAAGCAAATCCCTTGGTTTGTCAGAGCCACTCGTTTTTCCCGGATCAGAGAATAGTGCACCTGTTTGTTGCAGTTTTTGTTTATCATTATCTCCAGGTAGAGTGTCATTTCTACTTCCTCCAAATTCTGGTTTTCTAATGACCATCTTATAGTTTTTCTGGACTGTTTCCTGCCCCGACTAGATTTCATAGTTAAGATCATGGATTTTTTGATATTCATCTTCATGCTTTTTCCTTTAGGTAGTTGTTAAAAGTCTCAATCCGTCTTTGTAGGCCTATTGGTGTTTGATCTATGAATACCGCATCATCAGCGTACAGCATCCATTTATTTTCGGCGGGAATGCACGGATCTTCTCCTGAGCTGTGTTCATATCGGCCATATATAGGACAAAGAGGAATGGGGCTACTGCACAGCCCTGCTTGATTCATCTAGAGGTTCTAATCCTCCTCGAGAGTCCCCCATTACTTGTGATTTGGACTTTAATTGAGGTATCAGTGTATAATGTTTTAATAGCTTCAAGTAGATCCTTGGGGCACCCCCAAATTCTCATCTTTGACCACAAGAGCTCTCTATTGATTCCATCGAAGGCTTGTAAAGCTTTTTTTTCCCGGCTAGTGTCTTTGCCTTCAACAAGTTGATCAAAAATAGATTCAAGGCGGTGCCAACTCCACTTACAAAGGCTGTCTGTCTTTCGTCTAGGATTTTCGCCTCGGAGGCCCATTTTTTTAGATCTCTCAATAGCAGTGATGCAAATAGCTTGCCAATTGAGTCTAGGAGCGCTATGGGCCTATAGTTCCTAGGGTTTTCACGGTCTCCCTTTTTATATATCGGTACTATATAAGCCTCCGTCCATGTAGCTGGTATTTGTTTGGTTTACATGATTTGTTGAAATAGTATATATATTAGATCTGTCCAGGTCTCACAGTTTTCTTTTAGTAATTTGTTGGAAATGCCGTCTGGGCCAGCTGCTCTTGAGGTACTAAGTTTTTTATTAGGATTCGGATATCATCCTTATCAAAGTTCAAGGCCCAGGGAGTTGTGTCCGAGATCTCTTTTATGGTTTTTCCCCCACTTTCACCTTCATAAAGAGCAGTGTAGTGTTCGAACCATTTGTCTTCTGAGACTTGATTGATACCTACGGCAGATTGATTGTGCTCTCTGTCGTTAAGTAAGTCCCAAGTGCTTCTAGCGTTATTTGTTGATATGGCTGCTATCATTTTGTTTGGCATCTCTCTGCGGTCTTAAATATCGAGTTTGTCTCAGCCAGTTTTTATATGTTTGTTGACATTTTCTCTGGAGTTCGTATCTTTCTGGGCCGTTTTTCTTTTTTATGAGTCTCAATTCTGACCTATATTGTTTCCTTCTCAACACAAGTTGTTCATCATACGCATGTTTTTTTTTAATGTTCTTTTTTTTAGTTGGATCATACTTAATCTCATGGGCTTCCAACAGCCATTTGTAATCAACCAGCTCCTCATTGTTGTTTATCGCTTTTTTATATCCTAGTACTAGATTCGGGATTGCCTGATTTTTAATTCTCAAACAGTTTCTTCCCCCTGTAGCCTCAGTTTCCATTGTTCTTTCGGTCCCTCTATTATTTCTTATTTCCCAGACGAGTTCAGTTGCTAACAGGCAGTGATCACTACTCGTTTGTTTTGCTATTGTAAAGGAAAGTATCCACTCCAACATGTTTCCTCCCACAAAGCAATAATATAAGCAAGCACCTGATTTCCCACTGTGCCAAGTATTAGCCCCCTGGAGATCTCCCTTAGTCTGGCCATTTAACATCTTCATCTCATGGATTCTCATTTCTTGCATCCATACTTTTTCCTTTCCTAGCAGATGTTCAGTTGCTTTGATCTTACCATCTTTATCCAGCAGTTTGATATTTTGATCGCCATTTAATAATATCAGCTGGTCATTCCCCTCCATCATGGACCGATCAATTACATCCATGATTGACATTATAAAGTTCATCTGACCCTGCATATTCTCACTCCAGTAGGCATTAATCAGGACCATTTGTTTCAGGCTTTTTGGGCATTCCACTTCAGATGTTACTTTCAGGATTTGCACGTATGGGGTTGGTGTCAGATGTTCCATTACTTTTAGTGGACATTCCAGTTTCTTAAGTATCATGAGGCCTCCAAACGGTCTTCCCTTGGGCCCCTTCCTAGCCGGGTTTGTGTAGACCTCATAGCCCTCGCATATAGGGGGTTTACAAAGCCATGATTCTTGTATTGAAATAAAATCTTATTGGGTCAGGAAGCCGCTTTTACTTGAGAGCAGATGTTTGAATCCTCTTGTGTTCCACGATGCACAAAGGATCCGGTTCTGCTCACTCTCCGTACTCTATTGTTTCTTCTTGGAATTCAAAGCATTTGACATCCAGGCCCATTCCTTTCCCTGACTATCTGCTTTAGTGGGTTTGTTCTTATCCCTCCTTAAGTTTGCAGAGTTATCCACTGTGAACCTCAGGGTTTTCAATATCTCCTTACTTTTTTTAGTTGTTAAAGACTCTTTCTCCTGAGACTCTTTCTCTTCTTTGCTTTTTCCATTGTTTTTCTTCAAATTTTCCCCCGGAATTATTGATCTAGTTTTTACTGAGATCTCCTTCTTTGTCTCCTTTCTTTGTTCTGTTTGGGCTTTTTCTTTTAATTGTCTAGATTCCTCGCCCAGGTCCTCCAGCAGGAACCCTCTTTTTCTTAAAGTGTCTGACACTTCCAAGAGGTTCCGCTTTGTATTTTTAGATGACAAGTGCAAGATAACTTGGTCTAATCTCTGTTCCTTTGGGAATTCCACTATTTTTATATCTTCCGTTGATATCGTCCTTGGTGACAGGACTTGCTTGCAGAGCTCCACCACATAGCTTCTATTTAAGATCACCCTTCTTGGTCCATTTGCAGCTGTTTCTAATTTTAGATAACATCCTTTGAATAAAATTGATTTCTTCGGGGGTGATCTTAGCGGTAGCTCTTTCCTCTTCTTGACTTCAATGTCCTTTTTTTTCCCCTTATCAATTAATTGTTTAAGACAAGGGTTGTCATGGATTTTTTTTTCTATCCTCCCTTTATTCACCATATCTTTTCATTTTTGTTCCAATGTCTTAAATCTAATAGATTCCTGGTCTGAATCCAATTCAATTTCATTTGTGCCTGGTCTTCTTTCTTTTTCCCTGATGTTTTCTTGGGCATTTTTCTTGTGGGACTTTGGCTTCTGATTTTCCTCAGATTTTTGGGTTAGGTCTGCTGTTTCCCAATTGTCTAAAGTTTGCCAGTCCGAGATACTTATGCTATCCCAGTCTTCCTTCTCACTATTGGATTCCATCAACTCAATAAGATCACTCAAATTTGCTAGCTGTTCTGGATCCTCCCTGCTTTCTTCCCTTGACACCTTTTCTTGATCTTTTAGTCCCTCGGTCTCTATATGTCCACTCATATTCATCTCTCTTCTAGATTTCTTAGCACACTGTGTGTTATCTCTTCTTGGTGGAGTTCTTAGATTTCTCAAAAAGGCTCTTGAACCATTTACTTTACGTTTGAGGGATTCATTTTTGTTTTTTTCCCTTTTTCATTCAATGCACTTGTAATCTCCTTACCATTTCGATGGGTCAGATCCTTCGGCGTCGCCCCTGCAAATATTGCAAAAAGAAGATTGTTCTAAATTTGCAGAGGTCAGCTTGTTAGTTTCCTTTATCCCGGACGGGATCAAGATCACCTCCTCTTGATGTTGCTCCTTTTGATTCGGGAGGTCAGTTGCATCCTTTTTCAATTTCATTGGTCCCTTGCCTTCTTTAAGTTTTGTATCAGTACAATCCTCCTTATTCCTCTGGCTGTTGTGTTTGTGGGTGCTTCTCATCCATTTACAGTCTTCTAGGACCGCTTCCATTAATACAGATTTGTCAGTCACATCTCGCCTAGCTAGATCACTAAGGCGAGATTGCTAAATTTGAGTTAGTTCGGCTTCTTTGTTTGTTCTTTCATTTAAGCTCTGCAGGGCCGAGGTCATATTAACATGATTCTCTTTTATTTGAGTGTTGCTGATGGTTACCTCTTGAACAGAATCTTTAATTGCCTCATAGAGCTTAAGAAAAGGGGCCATTGTTATAGTTAGCGAGGACATAACCACTTTTTCAATATGGTCCAAGTCTTTTTCTCTTTCAGTTTTACAGGCCTCAGTTATTATCCTTAGAATTTGTTTATTCCATATGTCTCCTGTAGGCCTGTTTTCCTCTTCCAAGGTTAAGAGGCTGGCTAGATTGCTTCCTGTTTGGTCCTTCCTCACTTCTGCATTTTCCATACCTTCATCCACCCTAACCACTGGCAAAGTTTTATTTCTCCCGTCCCAAAGTGGCAAATGAGTTCCTTTCAGGGCTGTCCTATTTTTCCAATGGCCAAAAGGAGGTGTAGCGGTATTCTCAATCTGTTCTTTATCCAAGGCAGCCATTTTTTCATTGATCAAGCAGAAACTCCTTCTTTTTTCTCTTCCTATTTTATCTGCCAATACAGTGATGTCTTGCATGATTTTATCTGCAAGGCATAAATTGCTCAAGCTTGCCGGTACAGTGTCTACCGCACTGTTGGTATTCAATCTTTCTAATGGCCTCCGCCCTCCCAGGCGGAACTTAATAGATTCTGCATCATAGTCATCTGTATGAGCTCCTTTATTTACTTCATTTGGGGGATTTGCAGATCGATTCCCCTTCCCCTTTGTGGGGTTTGCTGCTAAGGGGCATTTCTTCAATGTGGGACTAATCTTCTCTTCCCTATATGGTTGAAAAATGTCTATAGGGTCTTGCACTATCATTGATGGCCTTCTGTGGTCAATATTTTCATTCTGATTGATCGAGTCCTGTAGAGCGTCTTCGATATGTCCCAATTCCAACACGTCCCATTGGTCACCTTGATCCCATGATGTTTCTACTGTTTGCTGGCTATTTACAAAACTAGTCATGCCAGAGCTAATCTCTACCGCTGGTGGCCTTAGAGAGTTTTCTAGACACATGTCCAGTCTTTCTTCAGTTATTGATTCACTGAGGTCCACCCCTATCCCATCATTAGGTACTGTTCCGATGACCTCATCCTTTGTTTGTAGAGTCTTCTGATAACCTACAATGTCTTCAAATGGATTAGTTGACAATAAGTTTGACTTTGTTGTCTCCTTTTCCTGTGTGGAGATAGAGTCCTTACCTGCTGGCACTTCATCGGGTGGAGCTACTTTCTCCTTGCAAATATCCTCAATTGTTATTTCAACTACTTCATTGGATTCTAGAAAGCTTTGTCCAGCTACTTTCCCCTCGCAAGTAGCCTCAAATACCGCCTCTATCTGGCCTGCAAATGTTGATGGGGAAAGCATTTTTATAATTTCTCTTTCCGTGGGGATGGTACATGCCATGGTTAGTTCTGGAGAATTAGGTGCCAACCACAGCTTATCACCTTTTTCCGCCAGCTGTGAAAGTGTTTTTTCCATATTTGATTGATTGTCTCCCACTGATAAACTTTTCCTTTTATCAGTACAAAATGGTAATCGGCTTTGTTTTAGCATTGTAGTTCTCAAGGTTTGTTCCGGGCTCCCATTTACTTCTGGGAGTGAAGCAAATCTCTCTCTTACCTGCAGGTGTGTTCTTAATCCTGTTCCTTGCGTACCCTTTGAGACCGGGATTGACTTCATTCTCTCGAAGGGGTCTTCATTATCTCTCGCCTCAGTAGCTTCCCGCAGCTGGTAGTCAGGTAGTACCTGTACCGCCACCGCAAGCAGCCAAACAGCCTAACAGCTCCTTCAATCCACAACAAACGATGCCCTTTGCGCGCCGGGCTTAGCGCCGAAAGGGTGTCTGGGGGCAGGTCTTATTGCACTTCCTGATGTCATCACAGAGGGCGGGCAGGGGGCGGAGCCAACTAGCGCAACAGCGCTCGAGCCTGCACGGCACTCTCCTCGCAGGCAGGCACCTCAAATCCTCCAACGGCTGTCAGAGGGCAGGTGAGGGGGGAGAGGGGGGTCGCAGCCACAGCCTAACAGCTCCTTCAATCCACAACAAACGATGCTCTTTGCGCGCCGGGCTTAGCGCTACAAGGGTGTCCGGGGGCAGGTCTTATTGCACTTCCTGATGTCGTCACAGAGGGCGGGCAGGGGGCGGAACCAACTAGCGCAACGGCACTCGAGCCTGCACGGCCCTCTCCTCGCAGGCAGGCACCTCAAATCCTCCAACGGCTGTCAGAGGGTAGGTGAGGGGGGTGAGGGGGGTTGCAGCCACAGCCTAACAGCTCCTTCAATCCACAACAAACGATGCCCTTTGCGCGCCGTGTTTTCCTCCAAAGAGTTCTTCGTAGTCTGTTTTTGAGGACCTCTTGCGATCTGAGGTGAATCAAAGTCAACATTAGGTTGCAGACCATGCTCACCTCATCTATTAGGAACATTTTCATTTGTTTCAAAATTCTGCGTAGTTCCATAGCAGCTTCTGCTGAAAGTTTGTAGTAGTCTAATTTGTGTTGGTGTGCTACTGGAAGGAGTAGCAATCGGTGTAAAGTGACATCTCCTATGTTGTATGCAGCTAAACCAGTGGGGGCAGTTACAACAGCTGAAAGTTTGTTTTTTGTCAATTGATGGAAGAACTTGCTGATGATCTTTATTAAGAATGTTTTGCCTGAACCAGCTTGACCACTTACATACAGCAGTATAGGTCTGTAGTCTTGACAGGTACAGGTTTTAGTATTGTGCTGCACACCATGTTCAATTTATTTAGTTACTTCTAGGAAAATGCTACGCTGTTCATTGTTTAATTGTGATTTGAGTATAGCAAAGTCTTCTGTAGATTGTTCGTACTGACTCATGGTGTTTTCTACTTCAGTCATGACTAATTCTGCCTCATTTGCTATGAGTGGCTGTCCAAGTGGTTCTTGGCTTCTTGTTAGAGAAGGTTGACTGCTGTCAAGAGTATCTATATTTAGTTGTGCCTGGAGTTATTCTTCTTGTTGGCGTTCATTGTCTAACATGGTTTTTTACAGCATAAACATTATATCTGTTATAGAGCTTTCATTTGCATTGAAAGCATCTTCATAGGAGGCATGGCTATCTAATAAATATTCTTCTTTTCTCCATGGTTTATAAAGTTGCAGTGGGGCCATGTAATGCAGTTCTTCATGTTGAGGAGTTTTTAATGAAAGTTTCATATGATTAATCAGGCTGTGTTTGGTAGGTTTAACCAGGCTGGCCTCACAACTTTTGACCATGTATTTTTTTTCTCATCTGGTTTAATATTATTTTTGTATGGGAAGTTTTGGGCTATGTGGTATAGACATATGGTTTCCAAAGACGTACTCCTGATTGGGTAGTATGTGTCTAGAAAGATGTTTTTCAAAATGTCCTGGCTGTTGGGATCATTTTTGTCTATTGTTTCTATGTCTTGGTATGATTTCAGAATCTTGTTCTGGATGCAGCAGGACCAAGGCTTCGCCAGACTATGTTTACAGATTTCCCATATAAGGCAGTGCCGGTTAAACGGTCTGCCACTTTGTAGCAGCCACATTCCCTATGGGAGAGTATTTTTATGCCGAAGCTGTACAATTTCTGTGACAGTGTTTCGTCAGATGATATGTCATCTCAGAGGTCTTTCAGCTCTATTTTCTCTGCTTTCGTTAAGTAGGCTGTGCCATATTGTGCATCTGCAGTGGAATTGCCTGCAATGTGCTGCAAATCTGTATTTGCATTCCATAGAAGGGCAATGATTGTATTGTAATCATTGATGTACTGTGATCCTTCTGTTCTTTTTATACAGTATGTGTTTTTAGGTGATATGCATTTGACACTGTGTCTTACTGAAGCTGTTCACTTGCCCTGTTGCTGAAAGTGGTCTAGGGAAACCAAATGGCATTTGGTGTAGTATTTCCCTTTGTTTTTATATTTGCGCTGACAATACTTGCCACACTTTTGTCTTTGAAATCGAAAAATGTGTGCATGTAGGTCACTCTCTGTAGTTTGTGAAGGGATTTCACAAGTGACATATTTGTGAATGAACTGCAAAATAGTGGCATCACTGTCCTGACCAAAGTTAGGAGCCTCTTTAATCCACAAAAGCGTGTGGATGTGTGGTGCTCCTCTGGCTTGATATTCTTTTCTCCAAAAGAAGTGTTCCACTTATTACAAATGAAGTTCAGCATGGCAATAAAGTGATGATGGAAGTTTCTTGATACATTTACAGGATCAAGAGAGCAGAGTTCTCATGGTGTTTTTATGTCGATAGTTGCTTTGTTTTTGTTCGCTATGCATAGGAAATAGTGCAAGTCTTCCGATGCGTACTCTGCACAACTTAATGTCACAAACCATGTGGGTGAGCAAAGGTTGTGTATCATACAGCGCACATCTGCTTGATATTTGTAACGCTCACCTGACTCCCACGGAGACGCTGACCAGGTCTGGGCTGCTGCGGCCTCTTCTAAGGTGATGTGCAGGACTAGGAACACCGACTGGGCCGGACCCCCAAACCTCGCCTGTCTGATGCGTAGGAAGATCTTTCTGTAGATGGGGAAAAGGATTTTAATCACCTGCGGAGTGACGAGTCGAACCCCTCCTTTCCCCTTTTACTCTCTCTTCAAACCACCTCTGAACCTTCCCGTTAATTCTCACCTTAAGATTTGAAATGATGAGCTCTCCATCCTGCTTCTGGTGCATGGGTGTGGTAGAATCCAGTTACTTCACTGGTTATCGGACAGGTATTCAGGTCCAGTTGCTTCACTGGTTTTCTGGATGAATAAGGCGCTTTCGTAAGTATATGACTTATCAAGTTCAAGGGTTGTTCTCCCTTCCTGTTTGGCCTTTATTTTCAATGGACTGCTTTTAGTCTTTTAGCGCAGGTGCTGAGCGAAGATTCCACGTAGAGAAGACAATTCGCTGTGGATAACTCAGGTGAGCTTATATTCGGGTGGTTTTTCTAATGTCTGTATGCTCACCCACTAATGCGCGTGTTCTTTTTTCCCCATAGGGGCCGGGGCGCGGTACTGCCAAAAGGCGTGCCGACCCGAGATGAGGAAGGATTCTCCCCCACCAATCGCCAGGTAAGCCTGCAGGCAAATCAGTCTTTTCCCAATGTCTCCTCTGGCTCACCTTTTGTTCTTCTCTTTTCCTTCCTAGGTGCTGGAATGCAGCGGAACGTGCGGATGGTCGTAGGAGTACGGAATTCCTTGGGGACAGGTGAGTTGAGCGCAGCGCTGCAACGAGCACTGCGAGGAATCCTAAAATAATGTCTTTCCCTTTAGGATCGTCGGCGTGTTGGCTCCGGATCCCATGCAATATCAGGTAATGTCCTTTATTCACCTTCTCTTCCTCTCTTCTTCCTTTTAGGTGTTCCAGAACTGAAGCGGGCGTGGCTGGAGTCAGGATGCAGGAGCATATTTAAATCTTTAGGGCACCTGGCTAGGTCCCGATTTACCCAGGTGGGTATACGTATGTGATGTTGGGTAATGTAGTCCAGTGGGGGCAGGAAGGACATCGGCAATAGGAAGTTCGCACAGTAAGACGGGCATGCCACATGGAGGCTGAGACGGTCATGTGATGGCATAGTTACCGCAAAACACTGTGGATGGTACAACACAATGACTCTGGTGTGCAATAATCATCACAAGGAGAAACCATTATCACCACTGCGTGACCCACTCTGTCCGTCCTCTCTAAAACACCTTTCGTGCTTATCGGAAGTAATGTAAAATAAATTGTGCAGTCACGTACCACTTTCTGTGTGATTATACAATAAACACACACGTTTAGCACCTACTTGTCTCTGGTTTTGGATCTCCCCATCCCGATTATCTCTGTTTATTATAAGGATGCAGGAGCAGACACAATGAGCGTCCAGCTGCTAGGAGCAGAGCAACGCGAAGCGTGAGCTGCTGTCTGGGCGTGGCTTAAATAGCAACCAAAGAAGTCCCAGGTATGTATCCTTCCACAACTAGGTATGTATCCTTCCCTGACCACGCCCGAGTGGCAAAAATAGTCTGGATCTGGCAGCATGGTCTGCATCAGGTAAGTCCACCAAAAGCACTCCCTTTATGAGCCTGGCACCTATGGCGCCAGGACTGATGTCCAAAATGAGCCTGGCGCCTACGGCGCCAGGACTGTGTCCAAAGGGCCCCTATTTGGGGTTGCTGAACCTTCCCTTGGGTACCTGATGTGTGCTTCCGGGGCTGCCGGTCTTGGACTGGCTCTCCGGGAGTATGCATCATGACACATTGGAACCAGTATTCTTTCATACCACGCATGTTTGCTAAATGATTTGTAATGCTTGACTGTAAAACTTCATCTTTTTCTTCCACCTTTTGAAGTAGCTGTATAGCAGACATATTTTGAAAATTGGAACCTGTTTTCAATGTGTGTTGCTAGTTCACTTTCAAAGAGGAGGTGGAATATGTATTCAATGTTTTGTCTGAATCTGGGGTCTTCAAAATACATTTGTAAAGAGCAGTATTCTGATCCTGTTATTTTGTGGGTCTTTCATCGTACCTTCCACCTTTTCCAGTAGGAAAAAGTAGAGGAAAGGCTTGTGCTTCTACACTTTCTTCCCATATGCTGATTGGAGATCCTTTGGCTTGCCGCATTTGGTATGTTTCCAATGTATCATCTCTGGTGTATTTGGAGTGCAATGCGTGAATTGTATAGTGGTCTAAAATATTGGATGCTGTAGTAGGATCTAGAAGTAGAAATTGCCAGTTCCTGATGCGTCTTGAATTAATTCAGTGGTTTCCCTCAGATTTTCTTCAATTTTTATTTCTTTGTAGTATTCATTGTTGTCTTTTAGATATTGCAGGGCTTCTCTAACTTTATGTAAGTCCACTAGTACTGAGATAGTTGAGCACTAAGTCCACTAGTTGCTGCCAAATTTCTTTGTCTTTTGTAGGTACGCATTCACTAGGATAATCAAAGATTGATCTATTGGCTGTTGCACTCCCAGAGTGTCTACATTTTCTTTGAGATCTTTGAGATGCCTTTTAGTAATTTAGAGGGAGGCAGTTTTGCTGTTTTTGGTTGAAGGCGTATTATTGCTTGAAATGGGTGCACTGTTTGGATTATAATGCTCTCATTCAAGTTAAGCTGTTGGAGTGGTTTTGGCAATGGGAATATTTCCAAGTTATTAGTTATAGCCCGTGAAGGTATTTGGTTGTTGTCAAGTTTTGCAGTGCAGTATCTGCGAAATATTGAGGGTTTAGTAATATCGTATTTGTTTTCTGCTATAATATAGAGAGCTATTTGGAACCAATGGTATTCCTCATTGTCTTCTATTTTGTACATGATGGAGTTCATTACGACCTTGGAGGTAGCCATGCCGCTATTTGTGGCATGGCTACCCCATTCTGGTACCGGGTCTGGGTTCCTGTAATGGGGAAATACTGGGCCATTCCGACCTTGGAGGGCCCAGTATTTCCCCATTCCAGGAACCCATCCCCATTCGAGCCCCCATAAGGCTCAATGGGAATGGGGAGCATGCTAACACAGGCCTGTTGATAACGGGCCCCTTGTAAGCATGCTGGACCACTCGCGGGACCCGCTAAGGGCGCCAGGTAAAACCAGGCGCCCTTAGCGGGTCCCGCGAGCAGAACTTGTAATGAGGCGGTAGGGGGTTAATGGGGCCGGCAGCTCTACCGGCCCGTTAACCCCCTACCGCCAGGGTTGTAATGACCACCTATGTCTACAGTTTTGGTGCTCTTTTTATAAAAAGTTCTGCAGCAACACACACACACACATGGTTTGGTACTTCAGCAGATGTGCTTTTAAACTTTTGTATTTCTTTTTTGTATGTGTGTAATAATGGGTTGATATCTGCAAGGTTGTTTCTACTCTCTTCTAAAGGTACTGGATTTTGTAAGTGGTTTTCACTTACAAAATAATTGCTTTGGATGTGTTTTATTTCTTCGAGTAGTTCTTTGGCTGTACCATGTGGAAGAATAATATTTAAATGGTCCACTGCTAAAGCAGGACTTTTTGAATAGTACAGTTTATGAATGAGATTTCATACAGGTGAATGGTGTGTTGCTAACATTTTCATATGGTGCAAGGTGCTTTTACACAAGGTCCAGAAATGCAGGTTAATGTATGTCCTTGTAGTCCTGTGTATTTGCGCACTGGACAGGAGTCTATAGTTTGTAATATTTTAATTTTTAATTCGTCTTTGCCTTTCACATACTGATTGAGAAACTTGCGTAAAGATGTAAAAGATATTGGGCCTCATTACGACCCAGGCGGTAAGTTACCGCCTGGGCCGTGACTTTACCACCATGGCGTAAACTACGTTTACGCCATGGTGGTTGGCGGACTTACCGCCCCATTCCGAGGTTGGCGGGGGCGGTAAGTCCCCAATCCCCATTTACCCTTCCCCATTCCCATTTTTGCCCCATAGGGCATAATGGGAGTGGGGAAGGCGTTAATTACGCCACCGTAAATTAGGGTGGCGTAATTAACTCCATGGTCCCTTAGCGCCATGGATTTTAACACCTGCTAAAAGCAGGTGTTAAAAGCGCCATGGCGCTAAGGGACCTCGTAATTGGCGGTAAGGGGTCGGCGCAGCTAACGCTGGCGTAAACCCCTTACCGCCAGGGTCGTAATGAGGCCCATTGTGTGCACGTTACACATTGATGTGCATGGCCATTTGCAGACTGGACGTATTGGTTCGGTGGAATGGAGAGTTGATTGTAAGTTTGGTGGGGATATTTTTGTGAGCAGTGTTTCTTGTTCCATAATGGTATTGTTAACCTTTTCATACCCTCGTCCACTGCTATGTATGGCAATTGGGTATGTTTGCTTTTGCTTGTATGTGTCTTAATTGAAATATGGCTCTGTGCTGGTGGTGTGACTCCACTCACCAGCACAGATCTTTGCAAAGCTATCTTTGTCGATATGCCGTCTGTTGCAAAGTCCTTGTTGTAGTTCAGTAATTAGTTTTGTTAGTGGTTTCATTCTGTTTAAAACTAATATAAATAATTTCCTTTTGAGAAGGATTGTACTGTGAATGAGAGCTTCCATGATTACTTTTCTGTGGTAGGTCTTAAGGGTTGAGCGTGATTCATCCCCTGTTTTTATAAGGTTCTGAAGGACTCTGTGGTGGAACATTTTTTGTAAAATAATTTTTTTGTTGTGCTTACTTGTGGCTACATCAAGATTTATAGGTGCAGTGTTAGCACTAGTGGTAGTTTCAGTCTTCTTAATGCATTTTTTTTAGTTTTACATTTTGAAAGAGGAGTCAGAGTTTCTTCCTGCAAGCTGCTTCAGTTTTGCCTAGTTACTGTATTAGCTGTATTGTTTGAACTTTCTGTACAAATTCTGCTAGAGGCGGATGGCTATTTTGTACGTTTTTAGTTTGATCTTCTCTATTTCTGTGTTGCTTTCTATTGAGTTGCTTTTTGGTAGGCATTCTTCAGTGTCTGTTGGAGAAGAAATTAAACTGTGGGTTGAGAGGTTGTGCAATGTATATGTTTGCACTGTGCATGAGTGTCTGAATATAACGATAGGCATATGTATAGAGGTGTGTGATTGTGGAATTAAATTAAATTAAATTATATTACATTTTTTAATTTATATTGTAATCACACATAAGTGTTTCAGAGAATAAGTAGACAGAAGGAGCAGTACAGGGGAGATCAAAACAATGATCTTACTAGGCCTGGTGACATTAAGATTGCGCAAGTGCATGGGAAAGGGAAAAAAAGGGAAAGTGCATGGTACGGGGGAGGAGTGTAAAGTGCGGAACAGAGAGGTGACAGAATAAATAATAAGTGAAATAAATAAGTAAAGGTGATAAAAAGTGGTTGTACAGCTAGTAAGTGGCAAGTGCTTGGTTAAGTGGATACGGTAAAATGTGATAAGTGCAGAAGAAAAGTGGGTGAGGGACTGCATGGGTACATATACAGATGCCAGTGCAAAGGGTTTCCTGCAGACAGTATAGGAGGGTGGGAAGGTAATCAGATACCTGGGCCCGAAGTACAGAGGGTGGTTCGGTATACAGTGTCTGAGAAAACAAGACAGATTAGCAGGGAAGAAGAGGGGTAAAGGCTGAAATGAAGAGGAAGGTCTTGCAGTTCTTTAGGAACCTGAGATGGTTCCCCTTAAGTTTCAAGGTGACAGGAAGGCTGTTCTAAAGGGAGGCCCCAGCCGCAAACAGAGATTTGCCTCCAGCTTGTTTCTTTGAGAAATGCCTGACCCTGAAGGAGTTAGACATAGAGGAGCAAATGGGCTGTTACTTCAGGCTGGGAAGGCTGTAGTGGAATTGTTATGTTAATGTACTGTGTTAAAATGACAATACAATGTGTGCACCTGCTGAGGTGCAATGAGTAAGAGTGCAGCAAATGATGTTGGCTTGATACTATTCTGTACCCTAGAATACAGGAGCACTGCACTGTCTGAGTAATAGGTGGAACAGTATGACAATATTGCACTTACTTTGTTGGATGTCAACAGTAGGTTTCTTCTGGGTTGTATTGTGTACTTTAGATGCCACTGGGTTTCAGGAGAGTGCTCTTCACTGTACTTGTAAAAGAAGGAAGGTAGTACATATGTGTGTTAATGGCATAGTATTGCACTTGGAGAACACATTATTTGAAGTTAGTGAAATATTTCTTGGTAGGAAGAGTCAGTGTTTGTGTGAAAGGGCATAGCTTTGTATATGAATGCACTATTTACTTTGAAAATTGATTAGTGCAAGTTGTAGTAGAGTGAGAAAAAGGGTCTAAAAGATGTACAGATTGGAAAGTATTATGTTTTTGTGTATGGAATTCCATTAACATGCAGTTTTCTTTTTCTGTGTGTATTGTAGGCATTCTATAGCAGTTGTGTTAATTTGGGAAGTGGTTGTAAAAATGGCATTAGGAATGAAGAGAATAACAGTTTGCACATTACAATGGGTCATATGGGTAAAAGAAAACATTTAAAGTACACAGCTTTGTAAGTGCCGTTTGATGGTAGGAGATGGGACAAATGAAAGTATGCTTATGGAGTAGGTTATGCAGGGTAAGTGGCATGTTTCCTGTTCACAGGTATTTATAAAAGAGTTAAATGTAGTGTAGAAAATATATGCATACCTGTAGCTTGTGTTGATAGATGTAGATGTGGATAAATCTGGGAGCAGATATGTTGGAGAGTTGTACATTACTTTGTTCTGGAGGTGCTTTGCAATCACAGTAGACTTGTAGCCAGAGTGTTCAACAGCAGATCTAAAGTGCTGAAGTGTGATCATAAAGGTAGATGTAGAGGTCTTGGATGTGATTGGTGGATGGTTGTGTGACTGCTAATGTGCAACCAATGAGGACGTGGTGTAGAGAGTGATGTGGAAAGGGAAAAAGGGCTGCCCCTATATTACTGAGTCCGCAGACACCACGGCAGTCCACTGATAGGGTGTGCCACATCCAGGGCTTCTCAGCATGCCTGGCATGGAAAGGGGACTGTGGGGATTAGCCAATCAGGTGTTGAGGTTGTACTTTGTAGGAAGAGTGGCTGTGTGTAGTGAAGATGGCAGAGAGGCAGAAAATCAGGGTGTTGGTAGTTGGAGATCTATTTGTAAATGTTTTAGAGAGGTATGCTAAGTCTAAAGATATGGCTGCAAATGTTAGTTTTGAAGGAGTGGAGGTTTTGTGGTCAACTGTGCCTGGCTCCAATATGCAGCCAGTGGTTGGAGTTTATAAGAGTATGTCCATTTGGAGCAGTCCAGATGTAGTGATACTGCATTGGGGTGCTGTCCATTTGGGATATATCGCGCTCCTACTTTGTTGAGCGCTCTGCAAAATTGGTTCAGGCAGTGATGGTGGTTCTTTCAAGTGTCAAGGTTATTTTTTCTGAAATGCTAGCTAGGGTAGCATGGGACAATTGTTCTGTTGTTTGTCACCAGCAAAATGGTGCAAGGTGTTTGGTTAACTGTCATGCCGCCGTCTTTTGGTGGTCGCTGGCGGTTATGGAAGGCCTGGCGTTGGTGGCGCCATTAGATTGTACCGTGTTTTTTCTTTTCACTTCCTGGTTCGACGGTCTAGTCTTTTTCTCTTGTTTCTGTATTTAACCACGCCCTCCCCTGGGCTCTGTGCGTTGCAACTTTGTTTCCTTTTCCTGGTTGCCGTGCTACTTTGTTTTCCGTGCTTTTTCCTGTTGTCAATTTCTGCGGAGTCTTTCGCGGTATCCTTTCACTCAGCTTCCCCCCTTTCCTTCCCTTTTTCTGTCTCTCTATCCTCCCGGTCCTCTTACCTTTTGGGGTTTCTCCTCTCCTTCCTTTTCCCCGGATCTCGTTCCTGGTTCCTGGCGGTGCTTCCATTCCAGTCCCTCGCACTGCTCCTAGTTCAGTATCAGCATCTCCGGACTATCCAGCCTACTGCCGCACCGAGAGACTTACCTTGATTCTACTGCTCCGGTTTATTCCTGCATTTCCCGGGCTCTCCAGTCATCTCTTCCTGCACAGCATCCGTACCAACTACATCCGTTGAGAGGTTTTTTTAAGCGGCTGCTTTTTTCCTCTCGTCTTGGTTTCTGCGGGACGGGGGCCGGCTGCTTCCCTGTTTATCAGGGGATCAGGGTGGCTTCTTCCCGCGGACGGCCGTACCTCTTCACAAAGAACAAGAAGCCCAAGAACAAAGCCTCCAGACGAGAAACCGTTCCGAAAGAGACAGGTGAGGAGAAAGGGGAGGTGGACATTGATTTATCAGATTTGGAGGACAATCCGCTGGTTCCCATCATCCGTGACAGTTTGCAACGCCAGAAAGAGATTACAATGTCTATTCCGGAACAGGTCCAAGAGCTGCTCACCGCAATGCAGAATGTGACATTATAATTGCAGGCTGTGAAGGCCGAAAACGCTGCTTTGAGACAGCGAGTCGACCACTTCGAACAGTCCCGGAGTGATCTGCCTCCCATGCCCTTAGCCTGCAGTAAATATGATGGTTCACCTACTAGATTTAAGGAATTCATGGAGGCTTGCATAATCTATTTCACCTTCAGACCTCAGACATATGCCTCAGATGCAGCCCGCATAGGTTTTCTGATTTCTAACCTTACGGGTAACGCTCTTTCCTGGGCTACTCCACTTGTGACCGGTGCCAGCCCGTTACTACACGATTACGCCGGTTTCACCGCCCAGTTCAAATTGGCTTTCGAGAGGCAAGAGACTGCGGTAGTCGCCAGTGAACAGTTACTGGACGTTCGACAGAGAAGTTCAGATCTTCTGTCCTACATCACCCGCTTTAAACGGGTGGCTGCAGACGCAGGCTGGCAAGAGAACGCTCAGTACACCATTTTTCGCCGAGGATTAAGGGAAGACCTTAAAGATGAATTAGCAAGGGTAACCAGACCAGCCACTTTAACCGACTTATGGTCTACAGTGGTTCAGCTGGATTTCCGTCTCTCAGAACGGCGGTCTGAACGCCGAAAACAGCGTGGGTTTCCTGCCATGCCTGATCCTGGGATTACCTCTCCTTCTCCTACCTGTATGTCGAAAGAAGAGCCAATGCAAATTGGGACTACTCGAGGGCCACTTACCTCGGAAGAAAGAAGAAGACGCAGGGAGAACAACCTGTGTATGTATTGTGGATCTAACCAGCATATTCTTAGAGACTGCCCTAATGTACCACCAAGACGTTCGGGAAACGCCAGTCCTCGGAGCTAGTAGGGACAAGCTACGGAGGGGGATTTCCTGGTCCCTTCGTTTCTTTATCAGTCACACCCATGCTTACTACAGAAGACAACCGTCTCATGGTAGTCGGAGTAGAGTTATGCATCTCTCAGCAGTCCTATGAGGTTCTGGCTCTACTGGATTGCGGCGCTGCTGGTTGCTTTATGGACTTGGTTTGGGCGGAAAAGGTCGGTATTCGCCGTTTGCAGAAAGACGAGGACCAAATGGTGGAAGGTGTGGATGGTAGACCACTCAGCTCGGGTCTTATCACCCATACCACATCCCCTATGCAGATGAAGATCCTACATCACACCGAAACCATCCAATTCGACCTTATCCGAGCAGCGCATTTTCCAATAATCCTGGGAATCTCTTGGCTTCGGAAGCATAACCCGACCATTGATTGGACAAAGAATCAACTGTCGTTAACTTCAACATTTTGTCGTCGGTCATGTTCTTCGCAGACCATGCATACTTCTGTCCACATACTTCCAGATATAACCTCCAGTTCAGATGTATTGAAGGTAAACAGCATCCCTAAAGAATATCTCCGCTATCAAGAGGTGTTTTCGGACGATGGGCCGCAGGAGTTACCTCCTCATAGACCAGAGGATTGTCAGATCATTCTCCAGCCCAACGCTGTTGTCCCTTTTGGACGAATGTTTTCTCTTTCTCTCAAAGAAAAGAAGGCTCTCAAGGAATATCTGGATTCTAATTCACATCATGGCCTGATCCGACCTTCATTCTCTCCTGCTGGGGCTTCACTTTTTTTTGTTCCAAAGAAAGGTTCCAATGAACTTCGTCCTTGCATTGATTACAGGGGCCTAAACCAGGTCACGCTTAGGGATAGGTATCCCATGCCACTTATTGGAGACATTCTGGAAGCAGTTCAAGGGGCGAAAGTCTTTTCCAAAATCGATTTAAGAAGAGCCTACCACCTTTTGCGAATACGAGGAGGTGATGAATGGAAGACGGCCTTTCGCACTCCCTTCGGTCACTACGAATATTGTGTCATGCCCTTTGGCCTAGTCAACGCTCCATCGATATTCCAAAGATTCATGGATCGCATCTTTTCTGATCTACTTTTCCATTGTGCCGTCGTCTATCTTGACGACATTCTGGTTTATTCTAAAAACGCCCAACTCCATTCTGATCACCTCCACCAAGTCCTTCAAAGACTGCGAGACAATCTACTTAAGGCCAATGCTGATAAATGCATTTTTCAAGCCTCGGAGGTCAACTACCTTGGCTTTATCCTGTCTTCGGAAGGAATCCGCATGGATCCCACTAAGATCGACGCCATATTGCAATGGTCTACACCCCATTCCATCAAAGACGTCCAAAGGTATCTAGGACTAGCCAATTTTTATCGCAAATTCATCCAAGGTTTCTCGGATCGAGTTCTTCCTATTACGAGGCTGTTAAAAAAGTCTTCAATGCCCTTTATCTGGTCTTCTGAGGCAAACCGAGCTTTCCAACGACTTAAGGAGGAATTCTGTTCTGCCCCGGTACTTCGTCAACCAGATCAGAATCTAAGATTCATTGTGGAGACTGACGCCTCCTCTGCGGCGATTGGTGCAGCTCTTCTACAGGAACATGAAGGTTTGGAGTATCCTGTTGCCTACATGTCCAAGACACTGAATGACAGCCAGACACACTATTCGGTGATAGAAAAAGAACTCCTGGCCATGAAATCCGCATGCGAAGAATGGAGACATCTCCTACAAGGAGCAAACTATCCCTTTGAGATCAGAACTGACCACAAGAATCTTAAAATTCTACAAAAGATGGAATGTGTCAACTCCCGTCAGGCTTGCTGGGCGCATTTTTTCTCCCAATATGATTTCACATTGACTTACTTACCAGGTTCCAAGAACATTCTAGCTGACGACCTTTCTAGAAAGCCATATCCAGACGTGTCTCAGAAGGAATTTCCCAGTCTCATGCTTCCTGAGGTCAAGGTAATCTGTTCGGTGGAGTCTTTCTTAGAAAGGGTCTGCAAGGCCACGCGGTCCACCTCTCCTCTCTCAAAGGACCTATCCATTCAAGATGGTTTATGTTTCAGGCAACAGCGATTGTTTCTGCCAGACAGATTCACCCGTCAGTCAGCTTTAAAGTGGTGCCATGATGATCCAACGGCAGGACACAGAGGTGTTAAGAACACTTTGGAATTGCTTCATCGCAGGTTCTGGTGGCCCGGTATGGCGAAAGATGTTTCAACCTACGTCAAGTCATGTCCGGTATGCTGTCGATCCAAACATTGCATTCAAAAGTCGATTGGTTTTCTCCAACAACAGAACCTTCCCAAGAGACCCTGGAGCCTTATTTCCACAGATTTTATTGTGGATCTGCCACCCTCGGAAGGTTGTTCATGCATCATGGTAACAGTCGACTGCTTCACTAAGATGGCACATTTCACTCCCTTGGCTGGTCTTCCCACTGCCGCTGAGATGGCGGCTGTATTCGCCAGAGAAATATTTCGCTTACATGGTACTCCAGACAAGATTATTTCTGACAGAGGTTCTCAGTATACTTCAAAGTTCTGGAAGGAGCTTTGTGAGAGACTGGGAATGGAACGTGCATTGTCGTCTGGTTTCCACCCACAGACTAACGGGCAGACTGAAAGAACCAATGCCACGCTGGAGCAGTATCTTCGTTGCTTCACTAATGCCCAACAGGATAATTGGGTTAGTCTGTTGGTCACCGCGGAATTTGCCTATAACAATGCCAAACACAGTGCCACTGGTCTCAGTCCTTTCTTTTGTTCCTATGGTTTCCATCCCAGCTTTATTCCTTCTCTCTCCTTTCCTCCTTCTACCACTCCATCTGTGGATGCCCTACTTACCAGTATCTCGGAGGCTCACAAGTCTGCTACAGGATGTTTGCGGGCAAGCAGTCTTCGGTATCGATCATACTGCAATCTTAAGCGCCAGCCCGTTCCGGCATGGCGGAGGGGCACCAAGGTCTGGTTATCTACTAGGTTTCTGCCTCGCTGGCTTTGCCCCTCTAAACTGTCTCCCCGGTACCTGGGTCCTTTCCCTATACTTCGCCAGATCAACCCCGTGGCTTTCCGCCTCCGGTTGCCCAAACACATGCACCGTCCCCATCCTGTGTTTCATTCCTCTCTCCTGAGGGAATGCAGGGGCGATCCCTACCATCGTCCTTTGCCACGGGACCCGGTCCCCAAGGTGGTTCCTTCCGATGAGTATGAGGTGGCCTCCGTTCGTGACTCCCGCTATCAGCGGGGTCGCTTGGAGTATCTCATCCACTGGAAAGGGTACCCCCACTCGGAGGACTCCTGGGAACCGGTGTCTCATGTGCACGCTCCGGCGTTGATTCAGCGGTTTCACCGTCTGTTCCCGGGTAAGCCGGGGGGGGTGTCCTTTGGGGGGGGGGCATACTGTCATGCCGCCGTCTTTTGGTGGTCGCTGGCGGTTATGGAAGGCCTGGCGTTGGCGGCGCCATTAGATTGTTCCGTGTTTTTTCTTTTCACTTCCTGGTTTGACGGTCTAGTCTTTTTCTCTTGTTTCTGTATTTAACCACGCCCTCCCCTGGGCTCTGTGCGTTGCAACTTTGTTTCCTTTTCCTGGTTGCCGTGCTACTTTGTTTTCCGTGCTTTTTCCTGTTGCCAATTTCCGCGGAGTCTTTCGCGGTATCCTTTCACTCAGCTTCCCCCCTTTCCTTCCCTTTTTCTGCCTCTCCGTCCTCCCGGTCCTCTTACCTTTTGGGGTTTCTCCTCTCCTTCCTTTTCCCCGGATCTCATTCCTGGTTCCTGGCGGTGCTTCCATTCCAGTCCCTCGCACTGCTCCTGGTTCAGTATCAGCATCTCCGGACTATACAGCCTACTGCCGCACCGAGAGACTTACCTTGATTCTACTGCTCCGGTTTATTCCTGCATTTCCCGGGCTCTCCAGTCATCTCTTCCTGCACAGCATCCGTACCAACTACATCCGTTGAGAGGTTTTTTTAAGCGGCTGCTTTTTTCCTCTCGTCTTGGTTTCTGCGGGATGGGGGCCGGCTGCTTCCCTGTTTATCAGGGGATCAGGGTGGCTTCTTCCCGCAGACGGCCGTACCTCTTCACAAAGAAGAAGAAGCCCAAGAACAAAGCCTCCAGACGAGAAACCGTTCCGAAAGAGACAGGTGAGGAGAAAGGGGAGGTGGACGTTGATTTATCAGATTTGGAGGACAATCCGCTGGTTCCCATCATCCGTGACATTAACAAAGGCATGTCTGTTTTCTTGTTTAGAGTTGGGATGTTGTCTTGTAATAATGAGGATATTGATTCTGTTAATGTTCATTATTTCAAAGTTTTGGCATTTCTTTATTGATACTGGGAACTTCCAGGTTGTTTCGAAATATATGGAATGCTTTACAGAGGATAATGTCAAGAAATCTGGAGGAAAATAAATGAAAAAAAACAAAAATACAAACTGAAAGGTGTTTCTTTAGAAGCACCTTTAAAAAAAATAGCTATTTTCAGAGCCACCATCAAAGAGGAAATTGAGTACCTGGGTTGCAATTTCTGTCCCAACCCTCACAGATTGCACGATATGTCCGTGGTCGCCGTGGTAGTCCGCAGATCGCACTTGCCACATCCAGGGCTTTTGAGGTTGGTATGCATGGAAATGGTATTGTGGAAGTTAGGGGACTGGCCAATAGGTTTTCCTGGGTGTAGTGTGCAAAGAAGGACTGTGGCAGAAGGTACTAGCTGAGAGCAGTACAGTTGGCTATGGCCATGACAGTGTCTTTCAGGAAGCAGAGTGTATGGATTTTGGGGGACTCCTGGATACATTGGTTGGAAGTGCATCCATAACACTGTGGAGTGGCTGCACATCTTGGATTCCATCATGTGGATGTGCACTGGTATGGAGTGCATGAAACGAAGTGGCCGAATTTGGTTCCTCTTTGTGCCACTTTGGTGTTGCTCCATCATCCAGACATTACTATTATTCATTGTGGAAGGAACAGTTTAGGACATGTTACTGGAATCTCACTGTAGTTCGCGATGAAGGAAGCACTTGGGAAAGTCATGGACATGTTTCCAAACTTGCGAGTAATTTTTTCCCGCATTGAACAGAGACAGATGTGGCTGCGTTTTCTCTATTTAGTCCGCAAATGGAGAAAGTGAGGCACAATGTTAATAAGGCTGTTTGTGCCTTTTTGAGAGACATTGGTATGTCATCCTTCCATAATGAAAATATTACATTTCATAGCACAAACACTTTTAGCAGAGATGGAGTCCATCGTACTAATGCTGGTAATATTCAAAATGCATTGCAACCCCTTTTTGCAAGTGTAGGAATCTTTTTTCTAGTAGATTTTGGACTGTTCCACTCTTCCAAAAAGAAACAAACACCACAAAAAGGCTCTTTTCAGAGCCACCACTTTCTCACGGCAAAAAGTGCAATGTTTTTGAAAGTGCCAACTCCTACATTTTTTGGGGAAGTTCGCGGACTCATGCGCTGTCCGCAGATCCGCGCTGTCCGCAGACTTATCAGAATGTCCAGGGCCCTGCACCATTTAATTTGCACTTTTATTTTTAAACTGTGAAAGGTGGCTCTGAAAAGAGCCTTTTTTTTTAGACATTGCACATAAGGAAAGGAAGGGAAGTGAGGCTAGGGAAGGGGCACCAACCACAGGGATAGGAAAGGACAAGTGGAGAGAGGAAGATGATGGGTAGGCCTCACTTGGGTAGGTGGTACTCTTTCTCAGGCTCCCAGACCGAAGCCACGAAAGCACTCTGAAATTGCTCCCCCCTGCAGAGTACCGAGTCGCAGTACATGCACAATATAGTGACCCTCGAAAGGTAAGGGTAAACTGTGTTTCCTATGGCCTGCGAGTCTGGTTCAGGCATTCGCTGCCTCACAGGAATGTCTCTTGTGGTCACAGGAGCGGCTACTGAGGATGTTGTAGAGGAACTCAACCTACTACTTTGTTCAGAGGGGACAGCCCTCCGAACTGCTGCCTTGTGGTTGGACCTCAGGTGTCGCCACATGGAGGTGGTCCCGTAGCTGTGCAGACCCGGTTTGCCACAACTGAGCACCATTTTGCACTCAGTGCAGCGCACCTAGTCTGCACGTGCCTTGGGTACCCCTCCAACGGTGGGAAAGAGCCTCCACACCCAAGATTCACACTGGCTGGCAGTAGTAAGGACTTCTACTACCTCATCCTCGTCTTCCTCTTCATCCCTCTCTACATCTCCATGCCTGTTCGCCTTTCCAGGCCCTTGGGAAGGTGGTGGTGGTAGAGAGGGTGGGGTGGTGCTGAGGTAGAGGTAGCTGCAGTGGAAGAAGCCATGGTTGCCATTTGTAATGGTCCTCCAAAAGTAAAGTAGCACAGCAGGCAAAGCTCAGCAGCAAATCCAATGTAGGAAAGCAGCAAATCCAATGTAGGAAACCAGCAATGTGGAGCAATGCTCTCTCTGGTAGCCAAAAACAGAATGAGAAGCAGCTCTAGGGTGTGGCCTTTTATAGGGGTGCTGGAGAGCACAGAAAGCTCCAAATAGTGTTTAGATTGCATGGGGCATGGTCTGGGACCTGTGCAAGGTTGACATTTTACAGTGAAACACCTTGGATTGCTCAAAAAAGCACAGTGAAACGTGAAACACCTTGGAATTCTCAAAAAAGCACCATGGATACGGGTCTACGCTGAGCGTGGGGGATGGGACGGGTGTCCATAGGACACCTATTGCGCAGGATCAGTTGTACGCATGCGCATAGGTGTTCTATAGACAGGGTTTGGCTCCTCAGACTAATTAAAAGTGTGATAAACATGTGGCGGACAGTTCTGGACAGGCGCAACGTTTGTGGGACCCCAAAAGTGGAATGTGCATGCATCCAGGTGTCCTCCTGACAAGGCTAGGGTCCCCGAACTAATCAAAGATGTGTCACAACTTTGCAAACATGTGGACAGGCTCAGCATTCTATGGACACCTCCATTTTGATTGCAGACAGCCCAGACAGGTTAAGTATCCGTAGGACACCTATTGCGTGGGATTGGTTGTACGCATGCAAATAGGTGTTCTACGGACAGGGTTGGGCTTCCCAGTGAAAGTGTGACACATGCAGTGGACAGTTCCGGAAAGGCACGATGTTCGTAGGACCCCAAAAGTGGGATAGACATGCATTTAGGTGTCCTCCGGACAGGACTAGGGTCCCGGAACTAATTAAAGGTGTGTCACAACTTTGCGGACATGCAGACAGGCTTGGTGTTCTGCGGACACCTCCATTTTGATTGTGGACAGCACAGACAGATTAAGTGTCCGTAGGACACCTCCATTTTGGTTAATTGTGGACATTTTGGATGGTTGTGTTGTCCGTGGTCTCCTAACCAGGCTTTTTAAAAAAATGCAGACACATATACATATAACTTTATTTACAGAAATATATGTACAAATTATGAAAGAAAGGGGGAAGCAGAAATGGACACATATACAGGGGAATTGGGGTTTGCTAGAGGTTGGGTGGTAGGGGAGGAAGGGATTGAGGATTCATCATAACGTTTTTAGTGATGGGGAATTTGTGGGGATGGTTTGCTGGGGCATGGAGAAGGGGTACAGGTGGGGCAGTGATGTTTAATTTTCCTCATGATTTGTCTTTGTACAAAGTCTTTCAAATCAGCAAAAGTGTTCAATAATTGATTCAATAATTGATCAATTTTTTCTTCCAAGTGCACTAGATGATTTTGCACGGTCAATTTGTTTTGCAGTTCTACATGATGTATTGTTTCTGGGGCATTGCTGTTATTTTCTGTATGTACTGTTTAAAAAAAAGTGTCAGGTACATTTGAAACAATGTGTATTTGGAAACTATACTGTGTACCAATAGTATCACTGTCTTCACTCATTTCATCCTGAGGAAAATGTTCTTCATGCCACTCCCGGGTGCTACACATTTCTGTGTAAACAAAATAAATGATTGTTCAGTGTAGCATATTGAACAAAGTGTGTTGCTGTAGTAATCAATGTAGTGCACTTACCAGTTTATTGTTCAGTTGAGCTGTTAGTTCTTTGCAGATGTGCTCTTGACAGTTGGTTTGCAGTTTCTGTATAAAGCAGCAGTGAGGTAATTCTGCTGGAGGCTTAGGCTATTTTTTATTTTTGGTGTGTTCCATTATGTTGCATGTCTTATGGAATTGCACTATGGTTTTCTTAAGTATAGAGTTTGTAGACGTAGTTTATTCTTCTTTGTAATTCAGTTACGTGGTGCTCTTTCAACATGTTCAGTGTGTTTGTTGTACGCTACAACTTTGTAAGATACCCCCTGAGCTTTTGGGCAGTGTGGATGCTATCCGGAGTCCGCAGACAATCACATAGTCCGTGGACACTGAACCTATCAGTATGAGGTCAGCGGGTTCAGTATGCTGTGTGGTACATCTGTACAAACTAAGGGTATCCTGGTAAAAAAACCTATGAAATTCAGTGAAAAATCTTTGTTAAAAGGACGTTATGGTTAAGTTGTGCTACTAAAAACCTATCAAATTCAGTGAAAAAACATTGTTAAAGGGATGTTATGGTTCAGTTGCACTACTAAAAACCTATCAAATTCAGTGCAAAAACCTTTTAAAAGGGATATTATAGTTACTTTGCACTATAAAGACCTATCCATATTATGGGAAAACCCCCAGAAATATGCCAGTTATGGTAAGCTAGGCAACCATAACTCATGCCACCACTGTGCACTGCTAAGACTAACACCCATGACATCAAAGATGACATCACAAATGTCATTGATGACATTACATGT
The DNA here is from genome assembly GCF_040938575.1 of Ambystoma mexicanum. Lineage (NCBI taxonomy): Eukaryota > Metazoa > Chordata > Amphibia > Caudata > Ambystomatidae > Ambystoma > Ambystoma mexicanum. The sequence goes on along the minus strand of NC_090924.1, from coordinate 243,547,632 downwards.
CTGGTTCCCTCTTTTTTCTTTACTGACATATCTAGGTCAGGTGGTTTTCTTCACTGACAGTCAGGAACTAAAAATTCAAAAGGTGCTATATTTGTAGACCTTACCCTGCTCATATGTTCTTAGACTACTTTTCTAAGGGTCCAGTCACATCATATGACACATGTACATAGAGGACAAAGCAGGCTTGGAACACAGCAATCATTTGTTTACATGAAGATAATCACTTAGTTTAGGAACACTTTGTAGTAATACTGCTGCTTGTTTGCTTACTTTATTTTCCCTATATATGGTCATGTTTGTATGTGTTCTTCTTACACTCTTTTTCTTAGGGTCCACTCATATGATATGATACATATACATAGTGGAAGAAGCAGGCTTGAAACACAGCAATCATTTCTGTGCATGAAGATAATCAGTTACGTTATGAACACTGTCTGGTAGTACTGCTGCTTTCTTGCTTACTTTACTTTTCCTGTATGTACTCATATTTCTATGCATTGTGCTCTCTTTATTTTATGTCTGTAGTAGTACAATAATGTAGTAAGTGGGTCTTCATTACCTACTTATTACATGTTTCAAAGTATGCAAAACTTTAATATGAAACATTTATCATTTTGCTATCCAACATGGCAACATTATGAACATTCCACCTCTATGGTGAATGCTGCACACAATGCCTATGTTTCTACATGAGTAGGTTCCTATACTGGAAAGAATTCCGTAATACAATGGTGTTTATAGCAACATATTGCTTAATGAACCACGTAGTTCATGGTATTTCTCCCAATAATCTTTGACAGTTTTTCATGAAAAGTATATGCACATGGGATGTTATCAGTGATGTCATCAATGACATTTGTGATGTCATCTTTGATTTCATGGGTGTTAGTCTTAGCAGTGCACGGTGGTTGCGCAAGTTATGGTTGCTTAGCTTACCATAGCTGGTGAATTTCTGGAGTTTTTCGATTTTACTTGTAACCATAATATGGATAGGTTTTTATTAGTGCAAAGTAACTGTAATGTCACTTTAAAAAAGTTTTTGAAGTGAATTTGAAAGGTTTTCAGTAGCGCAACTGAACCATAATGTCCCTTCAACAACGTTTTTCACTGAATTTGCTAGGTTTTTAGTAGCACAACTTAACCATAATGTCCCTTTAACAACGTTTTTTCACTGAATATATTTATATTACATGGCCACAGTATTGGCCATGTAGTTATGGTTAAGTTGGTGTTTCCATAGGAAGAGCACTTTTTTGGGCGGCTTATAACTTCGCTCTCCCTGGACGAATCCTCACCAAACTTTGCAAAAAAAGTCTTTGGGTCACTCTGAATTTTTTCGCAAAGTTTGGCGAGCATTCGTCCAGGGGGACAAAGTTATAGGGGGGGTCCCAAAACTTTTTTTTCCCATAGACTGAATGGGAAAAAAAAAGTGCTCGCGTCAACAGCCCAAACCGCTGGACGGAGTTTCACCAAATTTGGACCAGGAGCAGCGGCTTGGTCCCAAAAGCGTGCTTTTGCAAATTTGGTGAAAATCCATCCAGTAGTTTTTAAACAAATGACCAAAAAGTAGGTAAAAAAAATGTGTGATATCTGTGTCCGCTTCGCGGACACACTTCCCTGTTCGGTCCGCGGACAGTGTCCTGATTGGTCAATTGACTTGCGTGATGTCCGCGGACATGCGACTTGTTCGCTGATTGGACGGCGTGGAGCGTGAAGCGCGTCAGATTTTCGGTAGCACCCGCCATCTTGGATTCGCGGACGTCTGCAGACAGCGCAGTGAAACTTTGTTCAAAATTTGTATTTAGTAGTGTGTGTTGGTGTGTAGGAGTGTTTGGGGAGGGTGGGAGTGTATGAGATAGGATGAAAGTTGTGTTTTTTTATGTGTTAGACGTTCTTTTTGTGTTCGATTTGTCTGCGGACATCACAGATGTTCTGAAATGTTCTAAATTAACTGAATGGGGGGTGTTCTGAGGACTCAATATGTGTCCGTTTTGTTCGCAAGCAAGCTGAAACTGTCCTGAGGACGCTGTCTGTATTCTTCGTTGTCAAGTTGAATGTGTTCTAAGAACACTCGCGGTGTCCTGAAATGTTCGCAAATACACAAAATGGGGGTGTTCTGAAGACGTTGTCGAACACTCGCTGTGTCCTGAAATGTTTGCAAATATGAATGGGGGGTTGTGGCTGGCAAGTTAAATGTGTTCTAAGAACACTCGCGGTGTCCTGAAATGTTCGCAAATAAACAAAATGGGGGTGTCCTGAGGACGCTGTCCGTATTGTTCTCTGTCAAGTTGAATGTGTTCTAAGAACACTCGCGGTGTCCTGAAATGTTCGCAAATAAACAAGATGGTGGTGTTCTGAAGACGCTTCTAAGAACACTCGCGGTGTCCTGAAATGTTCGCAAATAAACAAAATGGGGGTGTCCTGAGGACGCTGTCCGTATTGTTCTCTGACAAGTTGAATGTGTTCAAAGAACACTCGTAGTGTCCTGAAATATTTGCAAATAAACAGGATGGTGGTGTTCTGAAGATGCTTCTAAGAACACTCGCGGTGTCCTGAAATGTTCGCAAATAAACAAAATGGAGGTGTTCTGAGGACGCAGTCCGTATTGTTCTCTGTCACGTTGAATGTGTTCTAAGAACACTCACGGTGTCCTGAAATGTTCGCAAATAAACAAAATGGGGGTGTTCTGAAGATGTTTCTAAGAACACTCGCAGTGTCCGGGGAATGTTCGTAGGGGGTGTCCTGAGGACGCTGTCCGTATTGTTCTCTGTCAAGTTGAATGTGTTCTAAGAACACTCGCGGTGTCCTGAAATGTTCGCAAATACACAAAATGGGGGTGTTCTGAAGACGTTGTCGAACACTCGCTGTGTCCTGAAATGTTCGCAAATATGAATGGGGGGGTTCTGGCTGGCAAGTTGAATGTGTTCTAAGAACACTTGCGGTGTCCTGAAATGTTCGCAAATAAACAAGATGGTGGTGTTCTGAAGACGCTTCTAAGAACACTTGCGGTGTCCTGAAATGTTCGCAAATAAACAAAATGGGGGTGTCCTGAGGACGCTGTCTCTATTGTTCTCTGTCAAGTTGAATGTGTTCTAAGAACACTTGCGGTGTCCTGAAATGTTTGCAAATAAACAAGATGGTGGTGTTCTGAAGACACTTCCAAGAACACTCGCGGTGTCCTGAAATGTTCGCAAATAAACAAAATGTGGGTGTTCTGAGGACGCTGTCCGTATTGTTCTCTGTCACGTTGAATGTGTTCTAAGAACACTCGCGGTGTCCTGAAATGTTTGCAAATAAACAAAATGGGGGTGTTCTGAAGACGTTTCTAAGAACACTCGCGGTGTCCGGGGAATGTTCGTAGGGGGTGTCCTGAGGACGCTGTCCATATTGTTCTCTGTCAAGTTGAATGTGTTCTAAGAACACTCGCGGTGTCCTGAAATGTTCGCAAATACACAAAATGGGGGTGTTCTGAAGACGTTGTCGAACACTCCCTGTGTCCTGAAATGTTCGCAAATATGAATGGGGGTTGTGGCTGGCAAGTTGAATGTGTTCTAAGAACACTCGCGGTGTCCTGAAATGTTCGCAAATAAACAAGATGGTGGTGTTCTGAAGACGCTTCTAAGAACACTCGCGGTGTCCTGAAATGTTCGCAAATAAACAAAATGGGGGTGTCCTGAGGACGCTGTCCGTATTGTTCTCTGTCAAGTTGAATGTGTTCTAAGAACACTTGCGGTGTCCTGAAATGTTCGCAAATAAACAAGATGGTGGTGTTCTGAAGACGCTTCTAAGAACACTCGCAGTGTCCTGAAATGTTCGCAAATAAACAAAATGGGGGTGTTCTGAGGACGCTGTCCGTATTGTTCTCTGTCACGTTGAATGTGTTCTAAGAACACTCACGGTGTACTGAAATGTTCGCAAATAAACAAAATGGGGGTGTTCTGAAGACGTTTCTAAGAACACTCGCGGTGTCCGGGGAATGTTCGTAGGGGGTGTCCTGAGGACGCTGTCTGTTTTGTTCTCTGTCAAGTTGAATGTGTTCTAAGAACACTCGCGGTGTCCTGAAATGTTCGCAAATACACAAAATGGGGGTGTTCTGAAGACGTTGTCGAACACTCGCTGTGTCCTGAAATGTTCGCAAATATGAATGGGTGGTTGTGGCTGGCAAGTTGAATGTGTTCTAAGAACACTTGCGGTGTCCTGAAATGTTCGCAAATATGAATGGGGGTTGTGGCTGGCAAGTTGAATGTGTTCTAAGAACACTTGTGGTGTATTGAAATGTTCGCAAATAAACAAAATGGGGGTGTCATGAGGACGCTGTCCGTATTGTTCTCTGTCAAGTTAAATGTGTTCTAAGAACTCTTGCGTTGTTCTGAAATGTTCGTAGGGGGTGTCCTGAAGATGCTTTTCGTATTGTTCGATGGCAAGTTGAATGTGTTCTTAGAACACTCGCGGTGTCCTGAAATGTTCGCAAATAAACGAAATGGGGGTGTTCTGAGGACACTGTCCGTATTGTTCGTTGTCAAGTTGAAAGTGTTCTAAGAACTATCGCGTTGTTCTGAAATGTTCGTAGGGGGTGTTCTGAAAACGCTTTCCATATTGTTCGCTGGCAAGTTGAAAGTGTTCTAAGAACACTCATAATGTCCACAGAAATTAAAAGTTTCCATAGACCATAGTTGAAATGTTTGACTCTATGGATGTGATATGCTGCGGTCGTTGTGCCGAGGGCATAGAGTCTTGGGTGCAAGGCCATTTGGCCATGCACCCAAGACTCTATGCCCTGGCCACAACACCCGCAGCATATCACATTCATATTTGCTTATAACTTTGGGTGAAAATAAATGTATAAGGAACAAAGGTATTAGATACTATGGATGTGATATGCTGCGATGGTTCTCCTTATTATTGTATACTTACTGTTTGGTTTAGTAACCGGAGTACATGTGTTTCTTGTTAATTTCTGTGATAAAAGAAAATAGCATGTTAGTATTAGTATTTTGTAATGACTTATTACATTGTATAATCAACATACTTTTCTTTTTTTTTTGGACGCTCATATTTAGGAGATTACAAATCAGAGTACTGTGCTCAGTTTCTGTGCTTGTTGCTAAAATCATTGGGTCTGTGGGAAAAAAAAAATCCATGTTGGATTAAAAAAAAAACTTTCTGTTATGCTACAGTTTATTTGTTTGTTTGTTTTCAGTGTTCACTTGTTGTTTCTGGCTAATGCTTTATACTTTGGCTTGTTGCATTTTTTTGGAGCAGTAACATATTATTTATTTGTTTGGATATTATAAAATTTTGGAGCAGTTAGATACCAATTGGCGTATTCTAACTGTCTATTTTTTTTATATATTTTAGTGGTATTGATTTATCTATTTGGATATTGTTAAATTTTGGGACAGTTAGATACCAATTGGCGTATTCTAACTGTGTATTTTTTGGTCTAATTTAGTGGTATTCATTTATCTGATTAATTGTTGTAGAATCTTTGAGCAGTTAGATAGCTTTTGTAGTATTCTAACAGTTTATATTTTTTTAACACAAGTTTACTTAGGGTTTAAATACAGTTTAGTTATCAAATTTTGGTTTTAAGAACATCAAATAAGCGTTTGTAAGATTTGCTGGTAATCTCTGCTTTAGAGTAATGGTACTATCATTACATTCCAACCATCCACATTTCTTTTTTATATATGCAGTGTAGTGCCCTGAATTGGTTGTGGCTCCTGCGTGGTAGATTATACCTATTGTTGTGAAGGTTTTCTTACCAAGTGATATTTGACCATGTGTGAATCCAGTCAGCTTGCAGTTGTTTTTGGTACCATCTGCATTGTAACGTAGAAGCATTAGTATTACGTATTTACTATGTGTTTGTATTACTGACGTGGAGCGATTATCTGAATTGCAGGTAGAGCATAATCTACCATGGTTTGCATTTTGTACAAGTCGCTGAAATGGACTGGATTCACAATTTGGTATTGATATATATATGAAGCGTTCATTGGGGATTTCTTCTTGTGTCACATTGTTGCAGAGAGTGCATGTATGATTTCATTTATAGGTATGTTTTTGTTTTCCAGTACTTGTAGTAAGTACATTAGAAATTCTTGTGGATCTTCCTGTGAGTTTATAGTGAATTTCACCATTCCAGCACAGTAGTCCAATTTTTGTCTTATTCCATAAACACTATATGTGTTATCAGGATTGTTTGCTGCATTTCTGTGAAGTACTAACATTTGCATACACAATGGGTCTGTACTGTGTCTGTAAATGTTGTCAACAATTGGTGGTAATTGAAATAGAATATTCATTGCTACATTTGCGTAGCAACTTACACCAACTATATTTGAGAATTTAAATTGTCCAGGTAGTTCTGTATCTAACTGCTTTTTTTGGAGTTTGTCTTCCTTCTTTAAAGAAGTACCTGGTTTACTTTCCCTAATTGATTCTTTTTTGCTTGTGGTACTTTATGAAGTATTAGTTTCTTTTACTCTCTTTGGAGGATTTGTAGTGACATCCTGTTGCATTTCTGTTTGATTTATTTTTCTTTTATAATGTTTTACTTTTGTGGAACAGAATATGTGTTTAGGTGGGGGGTGTATAGTGAGCGAAGTCTATTGTATTCTAAAATGCAAGTGTAAAATATAGTGTAAAATGCAAGGAATATCAGCGTTTATTTTACTTGCATCAAAGTTGATTAGAAATAGACCGTCAACTGTACGTAAGCGTGATAGTACTACGTAGCTCATGCCTTCTTTAAAGACTGTGTTACCTATATCTATCATTGCTTTGTCTAGGGTAAGACCTTGTGATTGATGAATCGTGACTGCGTATGCAAGAGTTAGAGAAAATTGTTCTCTGCGTACATACATATCTTTGAAGAGAAGGAATCTAGCTGTTGAGCTTCCTATCCTTTTTACTTCTGAAAGTTTGTCAAAGAGTATATTGACAAAATGAATTTTGTTGTCACGTGGGTATGTTTGAAAGCCAACAACTGTACCCAGTGCTCCATTAACTAGTCCTTGGTCCACGTCAAGGTTACGTTTAAGCATTACTCTGCAATTTAAGGATAATTTTAATATCTTTTCTAAGCCTGCTGTGTTTGAGATTGATTTTTCTAAACTATTTAGTCTTGTTGTGGCTTGGTCACACATGGGTACTGGCATACCATGTACATCTATTTTGTCTGTGGCGCTAATTTCCATGATTGGTTGCATTTCTTTACTTAGCATGATTTAATTGAATTTGAAACAGCTTGCACGAGTTGTCATTAAGGCCATACAATTGACATTTTTGTGGGCTAATTGTTCCATAACATCTGTAGCACATGCATTATCGCCATAAAGTGCATTAATGTGCCGGGTTTTCAATATTGCTTCTGCTTCTTTAGAAAGTATACCAACTCTGATACTTTTTAAAATGTTGGCATAAGTGAGATCTGCAGATTGCCGCATGTTTTCTGTTAATTCTCTGTATTGGAAATGTTGCCAAAGGTTGAATTTCCAATGCTGCCAACAGTTTTACGGCAGAGTGTGTGTTCTTACGTTTTAAAAATAGGCTCACCTTTTATTGGTGTTAATTGAAGCAGATCTCCAAAAACAATAATGTGTTTTCCTGCAAAGAGCTCTTCATAGTCTGTTTTGATTACTTCTTGTAATCTGAGGTGAATCAAAGCTAACATCAGGTTGGAGACCATTCTCACTTCATCTATTAGTAGCATTTTCATTTGTTTCAATACTCTGCGTAGTTCCATTGCAGCTTCTGCAGAAAGTTTGTAATAGTCTAATTTGTACTGGTGTTCTACTGGTAATAGTAGTAATCGGTATAATGTAACACCACCTATGTTGTAGGCAGCTAAACCTGTGGGGGCAGTGACAACAGCTGACAGTTTGTAGTTTGTCAATTGTTGAAGGAACTTACTAATGATTTTGATTAGGAATGTTTTGCCAGAACCAGCTTCACCACTGACGTACAGTAGTATAGGTTTATAATTATGGCAGGAACATTCTTTATTTTCATGTTTTACACCATATGCAATTTGTTTTGTTACTTCTTGAAAAATGCTACGTTGCTCATTGTTTAGTTTTGATTGTAGTATAGTTAAGTCGTCTTTATCTTCATACTGACACATGGTGTTTTCTACTTCTATCATAGCTAATTCTGCCTCATTTATTATTAGTGGTTCTCCCAGTGGTTCTTGGCTTCCTGTTACAGAAGGTTGACTACTGTCAGGAGTGTCCTTATATAGTTGGGCTTGGAGTTCTTCTTCATGTTGCTGTTCATTGTGTAACATTGTTTTGTACTGTGTAAAGTTTGCATCAGCTATAGTGCTTTCATTTGCTTTGAAAACATCCTCATATGATTCATAGTTATCTAGTATTTGTTCTTCTTTTCTCCATGGTTTGAAGAGTTGTAGCAGGGACTTGTAATATACTTTTTATGTTGAGGAGTCTTTAATGACAATTTGATATGATTAATTAAATTTGGTTTAGTGAGTTTAACTAAGCTGCCTTCACACTTTGTCACTCTATATGTACCTTTTTTTTTCATCAGGTTTCATATTATTTTTGTATGTGTAGTTTTGGGCTATGTGGTATAGACACATGTTTTCCAAAGTATTACTTCTGTTTGGGTAGTATGTGTCCAATAAATTGTTTTTTAAAATGTCTTGGCTGTTGGGATCACGTTTGGCTATTGTTTCTATATCTTCATATGATTTTAGAACTCTTTTTCTAGATTTAGCTGGATCAAGACTTAGCCATACTATATTTTCAGATTTACCATACGATGCAGTACCAGTTAAACGATCAGCTGCTTCATATGATCCACATTCTCTATGGGTGAGCATTTTTATGCCCAAGCTGTATAATTTCTGAGACACTGTTTTATCTGATGACAGGTCATTCCAGAGGTCTTGGAGCTCTGTCTTTTCTGCTTTAGTTAAGTATGCTGTGACATATTGTGCAACTGCAGTAGAATTGTCTGCAATGTACTGCACATCTATGTTTGCATTCCATAAGTGGGCAATGATTGCATTATAATCATTGATATATTTTTCTTCTTCTTTTCTTTTTATGTAATATGTATTTTTAGGTGACTTACCTTTAACACTATGGCCCTCATTAGGACCCAGGCGTTAAGGGGTTTACGGCGCCGTAAACGCCGCCGACCCTTAACGCCTGATTCCAAGGTCCCTTTGTGGGATGGTGATTTTAACGCCTGCTTTTTGCAGGCGTTAAAACCCATGCCGCAAAGGGACCTTGGTGCTAATTACGGCACCATAATTTATGGTGCCGTAATTAGCGCCTTTCCCCATTCCCATTATGCCCTATGGGGCAAAAATGGGAATGGGGAAGGGGCCATTGGTGAATGGGGAATTACCGCCCCAATCACCTTGGAATGGGGCGGTAATTCCGCCATCCACCATGGCGGAATCCTGACCTTAGCGGCATGGACCATGGTGCTATTAGCACCATGGTCCTCCGCCAAGGTCGTAATGAGGGCCTATGTCTAACTGAAGACATGAGGTTGTTCACTTGACCTGTATTTGTAACTGGTCTAGGGAAACCAAATTGGCATTTGGTGTAGTATTTCCCTTTGTTTTTGTATTTTCCACATTTGTGTCTTTGAAATTTTACAATTTGTGCATGAAGATCACTATTTGTGGCTTCTGATGGAATTTCACAAGTGACATATTTTTCAATAAACTGTAAAACAGTGGCATCACTGTCTTGACCAAATTTAGGAGCATCTTTAATCCATAAAAGCATGTGGAAATGTGGTGCTCCTCTGGCTTGGTATTCTTTTCTCCAAAAGAAGTGTTGCACTTCTCCAAGGGGAGGAACAGTTTTATTACAAATAAAATGTAGCATAGCAATGAAGTGATGGTGAAAATATCTTGAAACATTAACAGGATCCAAAGAACAAAGCTCTCCAGGTGTTAGTATATCTATGTTTGTTTTGTTTTTATTTGATATGCGTAGGAAATCATGTAAATCTTCCCATGCATATTCTGCACAACTTAATGTAACAAACCAAGTGGGTGGGCCAAGGTTTCTGATCATACAACGTACATCTCCATGACGTCGAAACCAGTACTCTTTAGTACCACGATATTTGCTAATAGATTTGTAATATTTGATTGTAAAACCTCATCCTTTTGTTGCACTTTTTCTAATAATTGTGTAGCTGTCATATTTTGAAAGTGTGATCCTGATTTTAATATGTGTGCAACTCTGTAACATAAAGTTGCTAGTTCACTTTCAAAGAGTAGGTGGAATATGTATTCCACATTTTGTCTAAATCTGGGATCTTCAGAATACATCCGTAATGAGCGGTATTCTGAAGCTGCTATTTGAATAGGTCTATCATCATACCTTCCTCCCTTGCCAGTAGGAAAGAGTAGAGGAAAAGCACGTGCTTCTATACTTTTTTCCCATATGCTGATTGGCGATCCTTTTGTTTGACGCATTTGGTATGTTTCCAGTGCATCTTCTATGGTGTCATTAGAGTGCAAAGGATGAATTGTATAATGGTCTAAAGTATTTGATATTGTAGCAGGATCTAGTAGCTCAAATTGACCAGCTTCTTGTGTTTCTTGAATTATTTCAGTTGTATCTTTCAAGTTTTCTTCAATATTAATTTCTTTGTAATATTCATTATTCTCTTTAAGATATTGAAAGGCTTGTCTAACTTTATGTAAATCTACCAGCTGTTGCCATATTTTTTTGTCTCCATTTACTAAGATAATTAAAGATTGCTGCATTGGACGTTGCACTCCTAGAGTATGCACATTTTATTTGAGATCTAATGGTAAATAAACTACTTTTCCACGAATGCCTTTTACCAATTCAGAGGGAGGTAATTTTGCTGTTTTTGGTTGAAGGCGTATTATTGCTTGAAATGGGTGCACTGTTTGAATTATGGTGCTCTCATATAAATTAAGTTGTTGTAGGGGTTTTGGTACTGGGTATAATTCCAAATTATTTGTGATAGCACGTGAAGGAGTTTGGTTGTTGTGAAGTTTTGTAGTGCAGTAACAGCAAAGTATTAAGGGGTCAGTTATTTCGTATTTGTTTTCTGCTACAAGGTAGAGAGCTAATTCAAACCATTTAGAATCTTCATTGTCTTCTATTTTGTATGATAGGTCTACAGTTTTTGTGTTACTTTTCTAAAAATGTTCTACGGCAACATACACATACATGGTTTGGTACTTCAGCTGATGTACTTTTACATTTTAGTATTTCTTTTTTGTATGTGTTTAGCAAAAGGTTGCCATGTGTAGAATTGTTGCTTAATTGGTTTAAAGCTATTTCATTCTGTAAATGGCTTTCACTTCCAAAATATTTTTTCTGGATATAGTCAATTTCTTCAAGTAGGTCTTTTGCTGTACCATGTAGAAGGATGTTATTTAAATTTGCTAGTGCTAAAGCAGGACTTTTAGCATAGTACAGTTTATAGACTAGATTTCGTATAGTTGAATGATGTGTTGATATCCTTTTGATATCATGGAAAGTGGTTTTACAAGTAGGTCCTGTAGGTCCTGTAATGGAGGCCAATGAATGTCCTTGTAGTCCTGCGCACTGGACAGGTATCCATATTTTGCAGTAATTTAATTTTTATTTTGTCTTTGCTTTTTACATATTTATTGAGGAATTGTCGTAAAGATTTGAAACATTGTTTGGGAATGTTACACATTGACGTGCATGGCCATTTGTACACTAGACGTCCTGATTCAGTTGAATGGAGGGGTAATTCTAAGTTTTCAGAGCATACTTTTGTAAGGAGTACTTCTTGTTCCATTATGGTATTATTCACTTTTTCATAACCTTGACCACTGCTATGTATGGCAATTGTATTTGTTTGCTTTTGTTTGTACGCTTCTTCATTAAAATATGGTTCTGTGCTCGTAGTGTGATTCCATTCACCTCTGCAGATACTTAAGAAGTTATTTCTGTTGACATTTCGCTTATTGAGAAGTCTTTTTTGTAATTTAGTTATTAGTTTTGTTAGTGGTTTCATTTTGTTTAACACTAAAACAAATAACTTTCTTTTGAGAAGAATTGCACTGTCCATCAACGCTTCTAAGGTTAATTTCCTACGATAAGTTTTAAGCATTGAACCTGATTTCTCTCCTATTTTTATAAGATTTTGAAGGACTTTGTGACGGTACATTTTGGCTAAAACACTTTTCTTGCTATGCTTACTTTGCATTATATCAAAATTTAAAGAAACAGTTTTATCTGTACTGATAGCTGATTTTCTGTTAGTTGTTTTTTGGTTTGTTTTACATTTTGATAGAGGAGGCAAAGTTTTTGTACTTGAAACTTCTTGTGTTTCACTAAATGACTGTATTAGCTGTTTTGTTGCAACCTTTTTTACAAATTATGCTAGAGATGGATGCTTATGTTGGACAGTTTTATTTTCATTTGCTCTACTTCTGCGTTGCTTTCTATGGACTTGACTTTTGGTAGGCATTCTTTAGGGTCTGTTGAAAAAAAATAAAGATGGTATGGGTTGGGGTGTACTACAATGTATGTGTGCTGTGTGCATGAGTGTTTGAGTAAGATGATAAAGATGTATGTAATGGTGTGTGATTGTGCATTGGGAACTACAACTAGTAGGGATAGGTATTCTTGAATTTATGTGTTACTAAACTGGGGTTCAGATGACAAAAAAAAAGTAAGCTAGTGGTGTGGAAAAGTACAAATAGTAAATCCAATGTATACAATTAAAACAGTTGTTTGTTCTATAATATGAAAATTATAGTGGTTCAGTTGGGTAATTTGTGTGTCCAAAAATAGGAATTTGTGGGCCATTCTGGCTGTAAATCGCTGTTTAAGACATGGAGATTTTTGGACAAAATGGTACACAATCTCTATTTTTAGGCACAGAAATAGCTTGTATTAACTTTACAGTATGTTTGAGTAATAATACAAATATTATGGTGATATTCTACTTACTTTTTTTCTTATATTAACAGGTAACTTCTTAGTTCTTCTTTGTTCTTCAAATTCGGCTGCTTCTTTTCAGGAGATTGGTCTTCACTGCAATTGTAAAAGATTAAAATTAGTAATTTTGTTTGTATATAGCGCTGTTTTTAATTAGATATTGATTTTTTTAATTGGAATCCTCAGAGCCTTCTTCAAAACCATTAAACTAATTTATTTACATAAGATACATTGCATCAGTTCAGTACATATGATATTTTCTTAATGAACAAATTGTATTGAATGACTAACTGTAGCAAAAAAAATATCTTTACTATGTCTTGTGAAATTTATAATACACCAGTGAATACCACTATTTCTGTAACTAAGCTGTTCTAGGTAATAGCGCCTCAATGTAATGTCTAAATTAAAGTAATTAAGTAAATAAATAAATAAAAACAAAACAATATGAAAATGTATACGTTTTTTTAAAGATTTAAACATAGATTGTGCTTGCATGCAATTTTGTTTGAATATATGTAGTCTATATATTTCATTTAAAAAATGTTAGTTTAACATGATTTGAGTGTGTGTGTATAAAGAAAGTAAATAGTATAAAGGTTTATAAGTGATAGTTGATTTTAGGAAATTTAAAAAAATACAGTAAATTCATTTTACAGATTACACAAGCTAAAAGTCTGTTTGAAAATGTGTTCATTTACTGTACAGAAAATATGCATACCTGAAGTTTGTGTTCATGCATATGGATATGCATGGAGCTGCAAGTAGAAATCTTGGAGACTTGTACAGTATTTCTGGTAGATGGTGCTTGCCAATGATATGACACTTGTACTCAGAGAGATTCACAGTACATTTGCAGTGCTGATCTATGATGATGCAGTCTGATGTAGAGGTCTTGAATGTGATTGGTGCATGATCATGTGACTTCTTACCTACATCCAATGAGGAAATGGCAGAGAGAGTGAAGTGGAAATAGTAGAAGGGCTGTTCATGTTACGATATGTCTGCGGACATGGCGGTAGTTTGCGGACATCGGGAGTTACATCCGGGGATTTTTGGGTTCAGAAGTCATGCAAATGAGAATGAGTACTGAAAGGGATTGGTCAGGAAAGTTTAGTGGGTGTGTTGTGCCAGAAGAGAGTTTCTCATTTACTATTTTTGCTGAGAGAACAACAGATAGCTATGTCTGTGTGTTTTAGGAAAAAGATTGTATGGATTTTGGGAGATTCATGGATATATTGGTTGAAGGTGCATGCAGAAAGCTGTGGAGTAGCTGTAGATCTTGGATTCCCACATGTGGAAGTACACTGGCATGGAGTACGTGGAATGAAGTGGTTGGACTTGCTACCTCTCTGTGCTACTTTGGAGACAGAGCAACATCCAGACATAATTGTAATTCATTGTGGAGGGAACACTTTAGGACATGTGACTGGAATTGTTTTGCAATTTGCTATGAAAGAAGGACTTGGGAAGGTTATGGACATGTTTCCTAATTTTCAAACGATATTTTCACGGATTGCGCAGAGACAAATGTGGCTTCGTTCTTCTTCATTTGGTCCACAAATGGAAAAAGCAAGGCGCAATGTTAATAAAGCTTTTTGTGCCTTTCTAAAAGATTTTGGCATGTCTTCTTTTCCACAATGAAAATATTCTGTTTCGTAGTACAAACATTTTTCGCAGAGATGGAGTCCATCTTACTTATGGTGGCAATCAGATTTTTCTGAGAAATGTAAAAATGCATTGCGACCTTTTTTGGAATTACAACATCCATTTTGAAGTAGGTGTTAAGCATTTATAATTTTTAACTTACAAACACCTCCCAAAGGCTCTTTTCAGAGCCATCACTTCCTCCCAGAGAAAATTGCAATGTTTGTGATAGGGTAGCAACCCAATTTTTTAAATGTTCGCGAACTGTCCGCGGACTCTAAAAATTACAAAGGGCCCTGCTTCATTTATTTTCACTTCTATTTTTTAACTGTGAAAGGCGGCTCTGAAAAGAGCCTTATTTTTTTTATTTTTGTTATTTTTTATTTTTTTTGTTTTTTATACATGACACACTAGGAGAGGAGGGGAAAGGAAGGTAAAGGGGGGACACCAACCACAGGGATAAGAAAGGGCGAGCTGAGAGAGGAAGATGTAGAGTGGGTTTTATTTGGGTTGTGAGCAGATCTTCTCGTGCTCTGAGACGATAGTCTCAAAAGCACTTTGAAGTCGCTCCCCCCTGCAGAGTACTGTGTCACAGTACATACATACAACTGTGACCCTCGAAAGGTAAGGGTCATCAGCATTCTGTATGGCCTGTGAGGCAGCCTGAGGAAGACTCTGTCCCACAGAGGTGGTCCTTGTGGTGACAGGATCAGAAACAGAGGATGAAGTAGAGGAAATCAACCTGCTATGTTCTTCGCAAGGTACAACCCTGTGAATAGCCCCAGAGTGAAATGACCTCAGGTGTCGCTTCATAGTAGTGGTCCCAAAGCTGTTCTTACCGTGCTTCCCGTGACTGAGTATTATTTTGCACACATTGCAGGTAACACGGTTCGCACGAGCCTTAGGACCATTCCCATGAATGGTAAATAACCGCCACACCCAAGACTCACGCCTAGTGCGGGTAGTAGGGATTTCCTCTACCTCATTCTCATCATCCTCTTCTTCCTCCTCTGCATCCTCACTCCTGTTCCCCTCTTCAGGCCCTTGGGGAGGTGGTGGTGGTGGAGGGGGTGGGGGTGGTGCTGAAGCAGGTGCAGCACCAGGTGGCTGTAGTTCAGCCATGGATGCCATCTCGATGATGGTGTAATCTGCAGGTGGCAGCAAAAATCGCTGTGTTCTGAAGAATAGCCAGAAACACAATGAGAATAAGCTCTAGGGCGTTGTCTTTTATAGGGGTGCTTGTGCGCGGTCCGTGGATATGCGCGCTGTCCGCGGACAGATCGAACACAAAAAAAAGTTCAAAAAGTTTCAAAAGGTATGTAGAAACTCAGGATTACTATGTGGGACTTGTGCCATGGTGAGATTTTATTGAAAAATATTATGGATTAATTGAAAATGTACTTTTAAATTGTTCGGGGACACGAACAGTGTCCGCATTCAGAACACGCGATCAGCGTGGGCGCGGTCATATGATCCGTTCGCGAACTTGTCCACGAAGGAAGCGCATGTCCGCAGGACACCAAATGCACGGAGATTGGTTAGCGCATGCGCGTTGATGTTCTACGGACACTGTTCGGGTCCTGAAGTAATTAAAAATGCGTCACACGTGAAACGAACATTTCAGGACACTGCGTGTGTTCTTAGAACAGTTTAAACTTGCTAGCGAACAGTAAGGACAGATATAGTGTTCTTCAGGACACGTCCAATTTCGTTTATGTACGAAAATTTCAGGACACCAATTGTGTTCTTATAAAAGTTTGAACTTGCTAGCGAACACTACGAACAGGTATAGTGTTCTTCAGGACACCTCCATTTTCGTTTACGTATGAACATTTCAGGACACCAATTGCGTTCTTAGAACAGATTAAACTTGATAGCGAACACTACGGACAGATATAGTGTTCTTTAGGACACTTTAATTTTTTTTCTTTACGAACATTTCAGGACACCATGTGTGTTCTTAGAACAGTTTCAACTTGCTAGCGAACAGTACAAACAGGTATAGTGTTCTTCAGGACACCTCCATTTTCGTTTTTTTATGAACATTTCAGGACACCCCGTGTGTTCTTAGAATAGTTTCATCTTGCTAGCGAACACTACGAACAGGTGTAGTGTTCTTCAGGACACCTCCATTTTCGTTTATTTACGAACATTTGAGGACACCAATTGTGTTCTTAGAACAGATTAAACTTGATAGCGAACACTACGGATAGATATAGTGTTCTTTAGGACACTTTAATTTTTTTTCTTTACGAGCATTTCAGGACACCACGTGTGTTCTTAGAACAGTTTCAACTTGCTAGCGAACAGTACGAACAGGTATAGTGTTCTTCAGGACACCTCCATTTTTGTTTATTTACGAACATTTCAGAACACCTGCACTGTCCGCGGACACCTACATTGTTTTAAAAAAAAAAAATCAAAAAAACTACTTACAACACAATATAAAAATTAAACTTTATTTAACATATATTAATAATTTATGACAGAGAAGGTGAGGCAGAAACAGAAACAAAAACAGGAGAATTAGGGGTTTCAACATGATTGTTATTAGGTGAAGAAGGGATGGAAGTCTCATCAAAACGTTTTGGGTTATGGAGAGGGTTTGGGGATAATTGACTGGGATATGGTGAGGAGGGACAAGTACATGCGGGGCAATGGTATGAGGTTTTTGGTTTAAAATGATCTTCAACAAAAGTTTTCAATTTATTAAAATTAGTCAACAATAAATCAATTTTTTCTTCTATACTCTGAAAAGTGTTATCCATAACAGGTTTTTCTGAAGTATTTTCTATTTTGGTATGCTCTGTACAAATATATATATATATATATATATATATATATATATATATGTTAAATGTATATAAAATAATAATAATTAAATGGTTTATATTATAAAGTGTTTACTATTAGTTTCACTATCTTGTGACATTTCTTCATGTGGGAAATGCTCCTCTAGCCATTCCAGAGTACTAGACATTTCTGTGAGGAAAAAAAAAAGATAATATATTTTTTTATCTAATACAGAAAGTTTCTAAACATATGAATAAAATGAAGTACACTTACTATTTCAGGTAAGATATGTCCTATGTACTCAGTGGGTCTGCTCTTGTTCTCAGTTCTTGCGTGTCTGTGAGGTAATTATGTTGGAAGCCAATTTATCTTCTTGTGGTATATTCCATTTTACAACATAGTGCATTTAAATGAATGGTTAGTGTGTTGCATATATGGGTTACATTTCTTATGTATTAGTACATATAATGTGTTTGTGTGCTCCTTTTTGAATTTGTTAAATGTTCCTATGTTATGATATAACAATCAAACATATCCCCCCAGAGTTTTTAGGTAGTGGTACTGTTCTTTGAACATGTCCGCGAACATTAAATGAGTTCGCGGACATCAAGTAGAGTAGAAGAGATTCAGTCAGTTCTATATGACATGTAGATAAAGTTAAAGTCATTATTGTTAAGTTGCACTACTAAAAACCTAAGAAATTCAGTGAAAAAACTTTGTTAAAGGGACGTTATGGTTAAGTCGCGCTGCTAAAAACCTATGAAATTCAGTGAAAAAACTTTGTTAAAGGGACGTTATGGTTAAGTTGCGCTGCTAAAAACCAATTAAATTCAGTGAAAAAACATGGTTAAAGGGATGTTATGGTTAACTTGCGCTGCTGAAAACCTTTCAAATTCAGTGAAAAAACTTTGTTAAAGGTACGTTATGGTTCCAAATAAAACCAAAAAACCCTTGAAATTCGCCAGTTCTGGTAAGCTAAGCAACCATAACTCGCGCCACCACCGTGCACTGCTAAGCCTAATACCCAAGACATCAAAGATGACATCACAAATGTCATTGATGACATCACTGATGACATCACATGTGCATTTACCTTTCATGAAAAGTCTGTACAAGGCATTCTTAGTGTAATGTTAATAAAAAAAAAGTGTTAAAGATTATTGGAATAAATATCAAGTGCCAATCAGTGTATTAAGCAATGCATTGATATAAATAGCATTCTATTATGAAGTTCCATCCAGTATACTAAGGTACTCATGTCGAAACATAGGCATTGTGTGCAGCATACACGATGGAGGTGCAATATTCATAAGCTTGCCATGTTGAATAGTGAAATGATAACTGTTTTCATATTACAGTTTTGCGTACAGTGAAACTTGTGATAAGTAGGTAATAAAACCCACTTACTACATAATTGCATTATTATAGACAAATCATAGACAACACCACATACAAATATGAATATATACAAGGGAAATGAAGTAAGAAAAAAAACAGCAATAGTAGCAGAAAGTGTTCATAACCTAACTGATTACCTTTATGCAGAGAAATGATTGCTCTGTTTCAAAGCTGTTACTTACCCTATCTATATATATCACATGATGTGTCTGGACCCTAAGGAAAATAGTGTGAGCACAACATATAAAAATATGAGCATATACAGGGAAAGTACAGTAATAAAAAAACATCAAAACTAACAGAAAGTGCTGATAAATCTACTGATAATTTTAATGCACAAAAAGGATTGCTGTCTTTCAAGGTTGTGTCTTCCCCTATGTATATGTTTCATATGATATGACTGGACCATAAGGGAATTATTGTAAGAACATACTTGAAGGATAAGTCTACGAATATAGTACATTTACATTTTTTAGTTCCTGACTGTTACTGAAGAAAATCATGTGGCCTAGATATGTCAGGAAAGGAAAAAGGGGGAGTCAGACATGTGATGTCATCAGTGATGTCATTAATGACATTTGTGATGTCATCTTTGATGTCCTGGATGTTAGGCTTAGCAGTGCACGGTGGTGGCGCGAGTTATGGTTGCTTAGCTTACCATAACTGGCGAATTTCAAGGGTTTTTCGGTTTTACTTGGAATCATAACGTCCCTTTAACAAAGTTTTTTCACTGAATTTGAAAGGTTTTTAGCAGCGCAACTTAACCATAACATCCCTTTAACATCATTTTTTCACTGAATATATATATATATATATATATATATATATATATATATATGGACTAAGCCTGAGTGCCTGAGTGAACAAATTCATCCAAACCCAGAATCACCTGAATTTTGACTGTATGCTAATGATTTGGGTTAGACTGAACCTTTAAGAGATTTGGTTGAAAGATTCAAGTTAAGCTCATGTCAATTCATGCTGGTGAAATGTTGCCATAAACACTGGGTTGAAGAGAGCAGACCTTTGCTTGTCAGCACATATTCAACACA
This sequence comes from Ambystoma mexicanum, assembly GCF_040938575.1. Taxonomy (NCBI): domain Eukaryota; kingdom Metazoa; phylum Chordata; class Amphibia; order Caudata; family Ambystomatidae; genus Ambystoma; species Ambystoma mexicanum. The sequence goes on along the minus strand of NC_090924.1, from coordinate 243,527,795 downwards.
AACAAGGTGCAAATTGAATGGAATTGTCAGTTAAACTTTCCTTCCAGGCATGCTCAAAGAAAGCAAAGTATCTTGCACATGACTGTTTCTTTATTATAGAAACCAAACTTAACTCTTAGCTTGCAGCTGACAAAAACGTGTTATCGTAAAAAAAATCAGTGGGCCAAATTCACATAATCTAATGGAGATAAATAAATGTGCAGATGATGCATTTTTGTATTTGTATAATTTTGATTTTATTTCTTATTGGGATATGGTTTACAGCAAACCTTAACAAAATTCAACTTTTGACAACACACTTCAAAATATAATATTACAACTTTGAGAAATTTGCAGGTCACCTTATTCACAAAGGTAGCCTGTGCATTTCCAGGAAGCTGTGCTGCTGCACACATGATGTGTTGACCATCCCCTTGCATACATTAGTGGTGGGAGCATGTATGGCACTTCCTGTACCCACGTGGAGTCTGGGACTGCAATCCAACATGATGGGCTTTCAAAAGGCTTGTCTTTGAGAAATGTGTAAAAAAGGTAAGACTCTATTCTACCTCTTTTTGAGGGAGAGTAATGCAAGTGAGACAGCAGCAGTTCGTGATGATGCTGTTCTGCAAACAAATAAATGCATAAACAGGTCAGAAATAGCCCTGTGATAGAATTGCACTTGCCCTGTTTTGTTCCATAGAGACACAGGGAATGTGCTTGGTTTCTGCACATTTTAATGTGCATCCTGTTTCTGAATTAGGGATGCAAATTAAAATGTGCAGAAATGTCTCCTTATTTGTGCCCGGATTACCTCTCCTCACTGGTCTCATTCTATACTCCCCCACCCCTGCTCTCTTCGCTCTAGCTCTCCATTTCAACTTGTAGTATCAGCCCCACTGCCCCCGTGCTCAATCATGCTTTCTCACATTTGCTCACCTTGCCCCTCTGCTTTGGAATGCTCTTCCTCTTTCCTTGCATTCTATCACTACCTATTCCTCATTCCCCAAATCGTTGAAACTTCATTTGACCCAGCAGGGTTGGTCTCAGATTCCTCTTGTCAAGCTCTCATTTGTTTACTATTGTACCATTTTTATATTGTTGCTATGTTAAGCCATTTGGATTAAGGCACTATATAAGTCCCAAATAAATGCAAATAAATACAAATACAAAGGGGATGAACAAGGGACTACAAATGTGCCCATCTATGATGCACACGTTCAAAGAAACATTGCTAATAGAGCACACATTTTCTGGGCACAGCGCATCTTGTCACTTGTGCCACTAAACGTTTTAAGAATAGGTTTCTTACTGTAGATGCAGGTCATGTGTTTATCCCTGGGTAGAGAGCTCATAAGATTGCAATCCTACCTGACTAAATGGAATGCCTTTAATATATCATGAATAATTGGAATGTGACTTACTCAACGTCAGCCATACTTGCCTTTCTGAGGTCATTGACCTGCAGCTATGGACTCTCGCTATTATTAAAGAACCTTATCAGTCCTCATGGAAGCACACTCAGCAGGATTGAAGTTCATGCACTGCCTAATGCGCGATTGACTCTCCAGTCCAACAGGTTTTTCTGAGGTCCATGTCTGTTATGAATTCCCTATACTGTAATTTTATAAACCTCAATAATACTGGGCCTCATAGGGCTCAATGGGAATGGGGAAGGCGCTAAGTACGGTGCCGCAAATTGCGGCACCGCAATTAGCACTAAGGTCCCTATGTGGGTCCCTACTTTAACGGCTGGTCTACACCAGCCGTTAAGGTCGGATCCCGCAAAGGGACCTCGTAATTAGGCTCTAATAGGTTAAAGGCGCCGCAGCCCTTTACGGCGCAGTTAACCCATTAGCGCCTGGGTCGTAAGGAGGCCCACTGAATGTGTCGAGCCCTGAATGATGAAGCGCATACCCAGGCATGCCCGGCATGCGACTGACTCTGCTGGTCTGGCATGCAATTCTGCAATTCCCCACTGCAACTTCACTAATTGGATCAACTTCAGAATGATGAAAGGCTGAGTTCCTCTTACCCAAATGCAAAGCTAGAACCCGAACGTTAAATATATATATATATATATATATATATATATATATATATATATAAGTATATCTATATTCAATGAAAAAACTTTGTTAAAGGGACGTTATGGTTAAGTTGCGCTGCTAAAAACCTTTGAAATTCAGTGAAAAAACTTTGTTAAAGGGACGTTATGGTTAAGTTGCGCTACTAAAAACCTATGAAATTTAGTGAAAAAATGTTGTCAAAGGGACGTTATGGTTCCAAGTAAAACCGAAAAACCCTTGAAATTCGCCAGTTATGGTAAGCTAAGCAACCATAACTCGCGCCACCACCGTGCACTGCTAAGACTTACACCCAGGACATCAAAGATGGCATCACAAATGTCATTGATGACATCACTGATGACATCACATGTGTATGTACTTTTCATGAAATATGTGTACATGGGATTCTTATTATAATGTTGCGAAACAAGTGTCAAGGATCATTGCAATAAATATCATACCCTAATTAGTGCATTGAACGATGCATTGATATAAATAGCATTCTATTATGGGGTTCTATCTAGTATACTAAGCTACTCATACAGAAACATAACATTGTGTGCAGTGTACAAGATGAATGTATAATATTCGTAATGTTAATATGTTGAATAATGAAATGATAATTGTTTTCTTAATAGATTTTTGTGTACTGTGAAATATGTAATAAGTAGCTAATAAAACACATGTATTACATAATTGCATCACTATAGACAAAACACAAAGACACAAGAACACATACCAAAATGGGTATATACAGGGAAAGTGAAGTTAGCAAAAAAGCACAAGTAGTAGCAGAAACAATTCAAAATTTAACTGATTATTTTCATGCAAATAAATGATTGCTCTGTTTCAAAGCTGTTATTTACCCTAGGTATATGTATCACTTGATGTGATTGGACCCTAAGGAAAGTAGTGTGAGTGCAATGTATACAAATATGACCATATACAGGGAAAGTACAGCCATAAAAAAAACAGAACTATCAGACAGTGCTCATAAGTCTATTGATTATCTTTATGCACAAAAAGGATTGCTGTCTTTCAAGCTTGTGTCTTCCCGTATGTATATGTTTCATATGATGTGACTGGACTCCCAGGGAATTACTTAAGAACCTACTTGAAGGATACGTCTACAAATGAAATAAAAATGTTTGTTTCTGACTGTTATTGAAGAAAACCATGAGGCCTAGATATGTCAGCAAAAGAAAAAAGAGTGAGCCAGACATGTGATGTCATCAGTGATGTCATCAATGACATTTGTGATGTCATCTTTGATGTCCTCGGTGTTAGTCTTAGCAGTGCACGGTGGTGGCGCGAGTTATGGTTGCTTAGCTTACCATAACTGACGAATTTCAAGGGTTTTTCGGTTTTACTTGGAACCATAACGTCCCTTTGACAACGTTTTTTCACTGAATTTCATAGGTTTTTAATAGCGCAACTTAACCATAACGTCCCATTAACAAAGTTTTTTCACTGAATTTCATAGGTTTTTAGTAGCGCAACTTAACCATAACGTCCCTTTAACAAAGTTTTTTCATTGAATTTCATAGGTTTTCATTAGTGCAACTTAACCATAAAGTCCCTGTAACTTTTTTTTACTACATTTTAAAGGTTTTTATTAGTGCAACGTCACCATAACATTCTTTTCAATAGATGAAGACCACTAACATCTTATGTCTTCAAAGTGGGAACGCCGGGTGGTAAAAAAAACAAAAAAATGGCCACCATGGAAAGGGAAGGCGGGGTGTATAAAGAACACAACAGGGCATGAGCGGGGGGTGGGGGGAAAAGGGGAGACACATGGGCATGAGCGGGGGGTGAGAGGGAACAGGGTACAAATGGGGCATGAGCAGGTGGTGGGGGGGAAAGGCAGGAAACACGGGTCATGAGCGGTGGTGGGGGGAACACGAGAGAGACACGGGGCATGAGCAGCGGCTGGGGAGGAACATGAGGGAGACAAGGGGTATGAGCGGGGGTGGGGAGGAACACGAGGGAGACACGGGGCATGAGCGGGGGGGTACAGGGCACACACGGGAAATGAGCGGGAGTGGGGGGAAAGGAGAGAGACAAGGGGCATGAGCGGGGGGTGGGGGGAACACAAGGGAGACACGGGGCATGAGCGGGAGGTGGGGGGGTAACATGAGGGAAACACGGGGCATGAGCGGGGGGTGGGGGGAACACGAGGGAGACATGGGGCATGAGCGGGGGGTAGGGGGCAACAGGAGACAGACATGGGGCATGAGCGGGGGGTGGGGAGAACAGGAGACAGACACGGGGCATGAGCGGGGGGGGTGGGGAGAACAGGAGACAGACACGGGGCATGAGCGGGGGATGGGGGAACAGGAGACAGATACGGGGCATGAGCGGGGGTGGGGAGAACAGGAGACAGACACAGGGCATGAGCGGGGGGTGGGGGCAACAGGAGAGAGACACGGGGCATGAGAGCGGAGTGGGGGGTAGAGGAGACAGACACGGGGCATGGGTGGGGGCAACAGGAGACAGACACGGGGCATGAGCGGGGGGTGGGGGGAACAGGAGACAGACACGGGGCATGAGCGGAGGGTGGGGGGAACAGAAGACAGACACGGGGCATGAGCGGGGGAGTGGGGGGCACCAGGAGAGAGACACGATGCATCAGCGGGGGGAGAGGGGGTACAGGAGACAGACGCGGGGCATGAGCAGGGGGTGGGGGGCAAAAGGAGAGAGACACGAGGCATGAGCGGTGGGTGGGGGGTACAGGAGACAGACACTGGGCATGAGCGGGGGGTGGGGGGCAACAGGAGAGAGCCACGGGGCATGAGCGGGTGGGGGAACAGGAGACAGACACGGGGCATGAGCAGGGGGGCGGGGGGGTACAGGAGACAGACACGGGGCATGAGCGGGGTGGGGGGCAACAGGAGAGAGACACGGGGCATGAGCAAGGGGTGGGGGGAACAGGAGACAGACACGGGGCATGAGCGGGGGGTGGGGGGAACAACAGAGACAGACACAGGGCATGAGCGGGGGGTGGGGGGCAACAGGAGACAGACACGGGGCATGAGCGGGGGGTGGGGGCAACAGGAGACAGACACGGGGCATGAGCAGGTGGTGGGGGGCAACAGGAGACAGACAAAGGGAATGAGTGGGGAGTGGGGGGAACAGGAGACAGACACGGAGCATGAGCAGGGGGTGGGGAGAACAGGAGACAGACACGGGGCATGAGCGGGGGGTGGGGGCAACACAAGGGAGACACGGGGCATGAGCGGGGAGTGGGGGGGTAACATGAGGGAAACACGGGGCATGAGCGGGGGGTGGGGGGAACACGAGGGAGACATGGGGCATGAGCGGGGGGTAGGGGGCAACAGGAGACAGACATGGGGCATGAGCGGGGGGTGGCGAGAACAGGAGACAGACACAGGGCATGAGCTGGGGGGTGGGGAGAACAGGAGACAGACACGGGGCATAAGCGGGGGATGGGGGAACAGGAGACAGATACGGGGCATAAGCGGGGGATGGGGGAACAGGAGACAGACACGGGGCATGAGCGGGGGGTGGGGGGAACAGGAGACAGACACGGGGCATAAGCGGAGGGTGGGGGGAACAGAAGACAGACACGGGGCATGAGCGGGGGAGTAGGGGGCACCAGGAGAGAGACACGGTGCATCAGCGGGGGGGAGAGGAGGTACAGGAGACAGACGCGGGGCATGAGCAGGGGGTGGGGGGAAAAAGGAGAGAGACACGAGGCATGAGCGGGGTGTGGGGGGTACAGGGGACAGACACTGGGCATGAGCGGGGGTGGGGGGCAACAGGAGAGAGACACGGGGCATGAGCGGGTGGGGGAACAGGAGACAGACACGGGGCATGAGCGGGGGGTTGGGGGGGTACAGGAGACAGACACGGGGCATGAGCGGGGGTGGGGGGCAACAGGAGAGAGACACGGGGCATGAGCAAGGGGTGGGGGGAACAGGAGACAGACACGGGGCATGAGCGGGGGGTGGGGGGAACAACAGAGACAGACACAGGGCATGAGCGGGGGGTGGGGGGCAACAGGAGACAGACACGGGGCATGAGCGGGGGGTGGGGGCAACAGGAGACAGACACGGGGCATGAACAGGGGGTGGGAGGCAACAGGAGACAGACACAGGGAATGAGTGGGGGGTGGGGGGAACAGGAGACAGACACGGAGCATGAGCAGGGGGTGGGGAGAACAGGAGACAGACACGGGGCATGAGCGGGGGGTGGGGGGCAACAGGAGACAGACACGGGGCATGAGCGGGGGTGGGGGGCAACAGGAGAGACACGGGGCATGAGCAGGGGGTGGGGGGCAACAGGAGAGACACGGGGCATGAGCGGAGGGTGGGGGAACAGGAGACAGACACTGGCATGAGCGAGGGGTGGGGGAACAGGAGACAGACACGGGGCATGAGCGGGGGGTGGGGGAGACAACAGACATGGGGCATGAGCGGGGGGTGGGGAGAACAGACACGGGGCATGAGCAGGTGAGTGGGGGGCAACAGGAGACAGACATGGGGCATGAGCGGGGGTAGGAGGAACAGGAGACAGACACGGGGCATGAGCGGGGGGTGGGGAGAACAGGAGACAGACACGGGGTATGAGCGAGGGGGTGGGGGGCAACAAGAGAGAGACACGGGGCATGAGCGGGTGGGGGGAACAGGAGACAGACACGGGCATGAGCGGGGGGTGGGGGCAACAGGAGACAGACACGGGGCATGAGCAGGTGGTGGGGGGCAACAGGAGACAGACACAGGGAATGAGTGGGGAGTGGGGGGAACAGGAGACAGACACGGAGCATGAGCAGGGGGTGGGGAGAACAGGAGACAGACACGGGGCATGAGCGGGGGGTGGGGGCAACACAAGGGAGACACGGGGCATGAGCGGGGAGTGGGGGGGTAACATGAGGGAAACACGGGGCATGAGCGGGGGGTGGGGGGAACACGAGGGAGACATGGGGCATGAGCGGGGGGTAGGGGGCAACAGGAGACAGACATGGGGCATGAGCGGGGGGTGGGGAGAACAGGAGACAGACACGGGGCATGAGCTGGGGGGTGGGGAGAACAGGAGACAGACACGGGGCATGAGCGGGGGATGGGGGAACAGGAGACAGATACGGGGCATGAGCGGGGGTGGGGAGAACAGGAGACAGACACGGGGCATGAGCGAGGGGTGGGGGCAACAGGAGAGAGACACGGGGCATGAGAGCGGAGTGGGGGGTAGAGGAGACAGACACGGGGCATGGGTGGGGGCAACAGGAGACAGACACGGGGCATGAGCGGGGGATGGGGGGAACAGGAGACAGACACGGGGCATGAGCGGAGGGTGGGGGGAACAGAAGACAGACACGGGGCATGAGCGGGGGACTAGGGGGCACCAGGAGAGAGACACGGTGCATCAGCGGGGGGGAGAGGAGGTACAGGAGACAGACGCGGGGCATGAGCAGGGGGTGGGGGGCAAAAGGAGAGAGACACGAGGCATGAGCGGGGTGTGGGGGGTACAGGAGACAGACACTGGGCATGAGCGGGGGTGGGGGGCAACAGGAGAGAGACACGGGGCATGAGCGGGTGGGGGAACAGGAGACAGACACGGGGCATGAGCGGGGGGGTGGGAGGGTACAGGAGACAGACACGGGGCATGAGCGGGGGTGGGGGGCAACAGGAGAGAGACACGGGGCATGAGCAAGGGGTGGGGGGAACAGGAGACAGACACGGGGCATGAGCGGGGGGTGGGGGGAACAACAGAGACAGACACAGGGCATGAGCGGGGGGTGGGGGGCAACAGGAGACAGACACGGGGCATGAGCGGGGGGTGGGGGCAACAAGAGACAGACACGGGGCATGAGCAGGGGGGGAGGCAACAGGAGACAGACACAGGGAATGAATGGAGGGTGGGGGGAACAGGAGACAGACACGGAGCATGAGCAGGGGGTGGGGAGAACAGGAGACAGACACGGGGCATGAGCGGGGGGTGGGGGGCAACAGGAGACAGACACGGGGCATGAGCGGGGGTGGGGGGCAACAGGAGAGACACGGGGCATGAGCAGGGGGTGGGGGGCAACAGGAGAGACACGGGGCATGAGCGGAGGGTGGGGGGAACAGGAGACAGACACTGGCATGAGCGAGGGGTGGGGGAACAGGAGACAGACACGGGGCATGAGCGGGGGGTGGGGGAGACAACAGACACGGGGCATGAGCGGGGGGTGGGGAGAACAGGAGACAGACACGGGGCATGAGTGGGGGGAATGGGGGGCAACAGGAGACAGATACGGCACATGAGGGGAACAGGAGACAGATACGGGGCATGAGCGGGGGGTGGGGAGAACAGGAGACAGACACGGGGCATGAGCGGGGGGAACAGAAGACACAGACACGGGGCATGAGCAGGGGATGAGGGAAGGGGAGAGAGACACATGGGGCATGAGCGGGGGTGGGGGGAGGGAGAGAGACGCACGGGGCATGAGCGGGGGTGGGGGGAGGGAGAGAGACACACGGGGCATGAGAGGGGGGTGGGCGGGAGGGAGAGAGACACAGGGCATGAGCGGGGGGTGGGCGGGAGGGAGAGAGACACACGGGGCATGAGCGGGGGTGGGGGGGAGGGAGAGAGACACACGGGGCATGAGCGGGGGTGGGGGGGAGGGACAGAGACACACGGGGCATGAGCGGGGGTGGGGGGAGGGAGAGAGACACACGGGGCATGAGCGGGAGGGGGAGAGACACACGGGGCATGAGCGGGGGGTGGGCGGGAGGGGGAAAGACACGGGGCAAGAGCGGGGGTGGGTGGGAAGCGGAAAGACACGGGGCAAGAGCGGGGGTGGGCGGGAGGGGGAAAGAGACACGGGGCAAGAGCGGGGGTGGGCGGGAGGGGGAAAGAGACACAGGGCAAGAGCGGGGGTGGGGGGAGGGAGACAGACACACGGGGCAAGAGCGGGGGTGGGGGGAGGGAGACAGACACATGGGGCAAGAGCGGGAGTGGGGGAGGGAGGCAGACGCACGGGGCAAGAGCGGGGGGTGGGGGGAAGGGGAGAGAGGCACAGGGCATGAGCGGGGGTGGAGGGGAGGGAGAGAGACACACGGGGCATGAGCGGGGGTGGGGGGAGGGAGAGAGATACACAGGGCATGAGCAGGGGGTGGGAGGGGGAGAGACACACAGGGCATGAGCGGGGGGTGGGCGGGAGGGGGAGAGACACACGGGGCATGAGCGGGGGTGGGCGGGATGACGAGAGACACACGGGGCATGAGCAGGGTTGGGGGGAGGGAGAGAGACACACGGGGCATGAGCGGGGGGTGGGGGGAAGGGGAGAGACACACGGGGCATGAGCGGGGGTGGGGAGGAGGGAGAGAGACACGCGGGGTGGGGGAAGGGGAGAGAGACACGGGGCATGAGCGGGGGTGGAGGGGAGGGAGAGAGAAACACGGGGCATGAGCGGGGGTGGGGTGAGGGAGAGAGACACACGGGGCATGAGCGGGGGTGGGGGAGAGGGAGAGAGACACACGGGGCATGAGCGGGGGCTGGGGGCAAGGGGAGAGAGACACGGGGCATGAGCAGAGGTGAGCGGGAGGGGGATAGACACACGGGGCTTGAGCGGGAGTGGGAGGGAGGGAGAGAGACACATGGGGCAAGAGCGGGGGGTGGGGGGAAGGGGAGAGAGGCACAGGGCATGAGCGGGGGTGGAGGGGAGGGAGAGAGACACACGGGGCATGAGCGGGGGTGGGGCAGAGGGAGAGAGATACACGGGGCATGAGCAGGGGGTGGGTGGGAGGGGGAGAGACACACAGGGCATGAGCAGGGGGTGGGCGGGAGGGGGAGAGACACACGGGGCATGAGCGGGGGTGGGCGGGAGGGGAAGAGACACACGGGGCATGAGCAGGGTTGGGGGGAGGGAGAGAGACACACGGGGCATGAGCGGGGGTGATGGGAAGGGGAGAGAGACACACGGGGCATGAGCGGGGGGTGGGGGGAAGGGGAGAGACATACGGGGCATGAGCGGGGGTGGGGGGGAGGGAGAGAGACACACGGGGCATGAGCGGGGGTGGGGAAGGGGAGAGAGACACAGGGCATGAGCAGGGGTGGAGGGGAGGGAGAGAGACACATGGGGCATGAGCGGGGGTGGGGGGAGGGAGAGAGACACACGGGGCATGAGCGGGGATGTGGGAAGGGGAGAGAGACACACGGGGTATGAGCGGGGGGTGGGGGGAGGGAGAGAGACACACGGGGCATGAGCGGAGAGTGGGGGAGGGGGAGAGACACACGGAGCATGAGCGGGGGTGGGGGGAGGGAGAGAGACACACGGGGCATGAGTGGGGGTGAGGGGGAGAGAGACACACTGGACATGAGCAGGGGGTGGAGGGGAGGGAGAGAGACACACTGCGTTCGTGTGCAGGTGGCAGATCCCGCTCCTCGGCCCTCCGCTGGCCACCGTGTGCCAATGGCGTGACACGGAGCATGAGTGGGGGTGTTGGGGACAAGAAGTACACACAGGGCATGAGCAGGGGTGGGAGGAACAGGAGACAGACACAAGACTTACTGTGCAGGCGGAGGAACAAAGATGGCAGGCGTCTCTGGAGCCAGACGCACTGCACTCTTTCACCGCATCCAATGAGAGAGCACGTCAGATGTCCTCGGACATCACGCAAGCTGCTTGCCCAATCACCGTCCTGTTCGCGGAGCGAACAGGGAAGTGTGTCTACGAAGCGAACACAGATATCACTAATTTTTTTCACTTACATTTTTGTCATTTTTTTAAAAACTACTGGACGGATTTACACCAAATAAAGCAACGCACGCTTTCGGGACCAAGCCGCCGCTCCTGCCGCAAATTTGGTGTAAATCCGTCCAGCGGTTTGGGCTGTAGGCGTGAGCACATTTTTTTCCCATTATGGCTATGGGGAAAAAAAAGGTTTTGGGACCCCCCCTATAACTTTGCCCCCCCTGGACGAATCCTCACCAGACTTTGCATAAAAATTCAGAGTGACCCAAATACTTTTTTTTACAAAGTTTGGTGAGGATTCGTCCAGGGAGAGCGAAGTTATAAGCCGCCCAAAAAGTGTTCTTCCTATGGAAACATCAACTTAACCATAACTTCATGGCCACAACTGTGGCCATGTAATATATATAACTGCAATAGCTGCATTGATCTACTGAGATATCTTAGTGCACAGTTTAATGTGCTGTCCTACTGGAATAACATTCACAGATGCGTAGGACCCCATTTCCTCTTGCTAACCTCTCCCACCTAACCTCACCTGACCCTCGCTTTCCCCTCACCTTTCTCTCCCCTCCTGTAGTCTTTTAAGTTATTTTGTGTATGTCTTTCCCCCAAGAATCAGGCCACATTTCCCCACCGATCTTCCCTGAAGATTTGTGACTCCTTAAGGAGATTTGAGAATATTCTGAATGAGAGAAAAATCTGCAAGGATCAGCAAGAGATTCGCCAGAGCCCGCGGGTAACTTTTGAGAACATTCTCCAAGGCTTAATCTGGACCATGCTACTGAGCCTATGCGCAGTGACAGCTGATAACGTTTTCTGTGTGAGGCATTTCAAGCCATTCAAGAAAGTAATTCCTATGCTCCTCTACCAGTTGGAGAAACACCAGAGTCCCCTTGGAACTCATGATGCTAGAGTTTAGTGGGAGAAATCCAGCTTGAAATGGGGGCCAAACTGAGACGAAAAGGAGTTACTAATGAGGTCTTGATATGCCTGCACCTACAAATTCAAACCCAGCCACCAACCATATGCCTGCTCGGATTGCAACCACATGACCATTCCTGGAAATGTTGAATTCATAGTTATTTTATTTATTTAGCGTGAACCTTATAAAAAAGATGATATCTGGAGCACTTTACATTGTCTAAAAAGAAAAATACAATTCAACAGAAACATTAAATACGAGAGGAATTCGGGTAACAGAAAATGTAGGCTTTATAAAATCTATAACAGGTTCAATTTCTAGAAAAAAGGTACGTTTTTAACAATTTTCGAAAATGAAGTAAAGGATCTGCTGTATGAATGTGAGTTAGAAGAGAATTCCAAAAGGTCGGGTGGCAATTCAAAATGCCTGTGTTTTAGTTTGAGAAGTCTTTATCTTTGGAATATAGAGTAACACATTAGGCCTCATTACGAGAGACCAATAACGGGTCCGGCACCGTTGTTGTTGAATGGGGAATTACCGGTGTAGTCCGACCCTGCCGGGACCGGTAAGTCCCCATTGAACAAACCATTCCCATTCCCATTGAGCCCCCATAGGGCTCAATGGGAATGGGGAGGGCGCTAATAACGGGCTCGCGACTTGCAAGCCCGTTATTAGCGCCCTGGTCCCTTAGCGGGACCCGTAAGGGATGTGTGGTCGGACCACACGTTCCTTACGATTCCCTCCAAGGGACCTCGGAATAGGACGGTAGGGGATTACCGGCACTGGTCTCCTTACCCGTGCCCGGTATCCCTTACCGCCCTACTCATAATGAGGCCCATTGTCTTTATTTCATAAAGCACGTGGGGCCGGGGGGGGGCAAGGAAAATACCCCTCCTCCACCTGAAGCCAAAGATAGGTTCTACATTAATTGGGCACATAACAAGTGAAATATATTATGTAACAGAATAATACAAAATAAGGTCATTTTAACTCAGAAGAATTTTTTTGTTATTAAAAACAAATAATGGTTTGAGCAATGGTGCATCCGAAGGGAGTGATGGGACAACTAGTGATACTAGAGTAGGCGACGCCTTGGGTTTTGCATCCTCTAGAATGTTCTGGAACCTAAAGGTTTCCAGCTCTCGCATAGCCCCCAGGCACTCCTCCCGAGACACGAGAGGGGTTTTCCTCATGTCACAGGAGGGGCCTTTTCTTGGAGTAGGGGATATGTTCTCTGACCATTGACTTGTCTCTAGGTGGCATGACCAGCACTCTTTACTGATCATTGTAAAATTTCTCAGTGCCGTGTTGGGTCAACCTGGCATATTGTCATAAGGAGGGGGCACAAGAGTAAGATGCATTTGTCTGCAAAAAGTCTAGGAGGAGTAGGGGTCATGGAGTAACACGCTAGGTGACCCACCTGTTGCAGGGGTTGGCTAGCTTTTCTTCGGCAGTAATGATGTTTAGGAAAGTCTTTGGTTCCAATTATGGATGGCCTGTTTGGATTTGTTTCTCTGGTCAGATTAGCCAGGTGTACAGAGGGGGTTGGAGCATGAGGCAAGGGTGAGATGTGAGGTCAAAAGACTTTGGATGCAGTAGAATTGGTAAACAGCTTTTTATTTTGGCAATGGGTTTAAGATGTTGACAGTCGGTACGAATGGGTAGGATCATTAAGGGAATATTTTAGGGGTGGTTCCACTAAAACAAAGGAGCAACATCTGGCACATCAGATGTTGTGGACTACTACTCCCAAGATTCCTCACCTTTGACTATGGTGGCTAGGGCAGTGGGGAGTTGTAGTCCATTGCATCTGTAAAGCCACAAGTTGGAAACCCTCTCATAAAGGGAGAGTGAGTTTGTGAAATATTGCTAACCTGCAGGCTCCCGCTGCCCTCAGACTTGAGCCGGACTGTCTTAAGTTCTGGAAACTTCTCAAGACTTTCTTTTTTTCTACTCTTCCTTGCCTCTCCCCCTACAGTGCTAAACTCTCCACCTGCCTTTGTGACTGGGGCCTGGTCTCTTCAGAGTCAGACAGGGACCCACCCCGCTACCAGTCCCTGCCAGTTTCCCATGCCAGCACTTGCCCTTGTGTGTCCTTTCCCGGACTATCCCAACCCGGTCCTCTTGTCCACTGCACTTTTCCTCCCTCCCTCCTCTTTCCCCTGGCACTTGCCGCCCTGTCCTAAATAGCACTTACCCGTCCCCACCCGTTGGGGCTCCCCCACTATTGCACTTCTCCCTCTTCCACCCACCCCCTCGCACTTATCACCTTGTCATCCATTTGCACAGTAGGATTGTCACAAGTCTAATATAACTGTTTCGTTGTTCTTGTTGTTTTCCTTTGATTTCCCATGTCCCCACCCCTCTGCTTGACTTGTGTCACCTGGAAAGACTTGTTTATAGTCGCCATACAAATGTCCAATAAATAAATAAATAAATAAATAATAAAAATTGCTAAGCTTAGTCTGTAGGACGTTGAACGCTGGTTGGCGGGTTTTTGTGACATTAAGGGGCCCTTTTCCACAGAATTCACTATCACGTGCACCCGCTGTGAGCTTCATCTACTCAAGCACAAAATGGTTAATTACAATACCCCTACTCCACCTGCAACCAAAGATAGGGACTACAGCAATCGTGCACAAAAATGTAATTTTATATGTAACAAAATAAGGTAATTTTAACTCAGGTGATGTTTTAATTTTATTACAAACAAAAAAGTGTATGTTGAAAAAGAAGACACATAAAAAATGAATATGTGCCATTGTAGAAATATCACTTTATTTAAGGCAAGCCAGCCCAGCAGCAGCAGGGTTAACAGAAGCTTTAAAAGGCTGCCTGCTCGGCACAGCATGCACCAGACACAAATAAGAGCAACCCTGGGAATGCATGCTACAGCCCTCTCCCGTTGCCAAGGACGTGTGGTAGGATCTCTGTGGAGCAGCCACGATGACAGTCGCCGCCGGGATGACATTATGAAGGCAACAGCCTAGCAGGTTCCTGCGCCTTGCCCGCGAAGGGCGGCACTGACGGAGAAATCTACCCCCGGCGAGAGCGCGCGAAAAGTTTGCACCGTCTGGAGCGATGCTGGTGGAGGCTTGCAGAGGGGAGCCGACGGCGTGGGGGCAGAAGGCGACCAGACGGCGCGTGTGAATCGCCCCCCTGAACAGCAGCAAAAGGTAAACAGCCATTGGGAACATTTCACAGAAATGCGGCCACCGAAGGCGCGGCGTGTATTTGTTTCGTTAGTGCCTATCCAAATGTCATTAGTGGTTATTAGTCTGCAAAACGTTTCCTTTCAGAGCGGTCGTTTCAAGCCGCTCTGCCTTGCCAGCGGAGGGTGGGGAACTCTTTGAAGGGAGAGCCTGCATCTTGCCACGTGCTATACATACTGTCCCGCGAGTGCCACACATGATTTTAGATGCCTACTTTCAGAAACGAGAAAGGACACCTCTTCCGAACGCGCTTAATTTGCACAAAGTATGACAAATGCGTGATTTAATAAGGTAAAAGGAGCAACACATGTTTCAATTTTTTGTGATGAGATAAAATCACCCCCACCCTCGTACAAAAGTACTTTCCACTGAGGGAAAGAAACCGGGGCGTAACATTTCCTCAGAAACCGGGGCGTAACATTTCCACATCTATTGAGGGGTGATTGAAGAGCATAAGAAACGCAGCATGTGCAGCAGTACTCTATCGATTTCACATTCACACGTTATGAGGTATCTGGAGCATAAGCTCATTAACTCGAGAGCACACACCATGCTTGATTATTCACCAGTAGGAAGGAACAGCTCTCTAAAGCAGACTGAGGTGACGCGAAACGCGGCTACCATCTACTCGGCCACACCTCCCATGTTCATCTCCCCCTTTCTCTCAATGATTGCACCGACTCTCATTGTGCATACTGACCACTTTATTGGAGTCAACTCGTGGCCGGTCCTAGCCTTGCACCGGTCCTGACTGGACCTGACGTAAAGGTTCTGACTGGACCTGGCGTAAAACACCTTCTCCGGGTGGCCCTTCGCCATCCCAGGCTTCAAACAAACCGGTAATTCATCAGTTCGGTTCTACTATCCTTCTGGGTGGACCGGTCACTTCCGGTTTCAGTTCTTAGCAAGTAGTCAAGCCCACCTCTGTTTTTTTTTTCTGCGAGGACAGTCACTGCCATGAACCTGGCTCCTGTAGTCAGCGGGTAAAGCTGGCAGCAGCATCGGCAGCATGAGTCCTCCTCGGCTAGGGCCGCCCCGTAGCTCTTCCTGAGACAAAGAAAAACACCATTAGTGATATCATAACAACCCCTATCATAAGCAAAAACAAAGTCTTTTTTTTGGGACATTAAACAGAAAACAACATTCCGACATTCACTTCCTGTAGAGAAAAATCGTGGAATGCTGTTAACCTAAAAGCAAAGTCATCCCTTTAAGTCATCCTGTCCCCTTGCTTCAAGGGGAGTGGTTGGGGTGGGTGTCGCGCCCGGCACTAGAAAAGAGAATGGATCGCTCCAGTGCTGGGCCTTTTAAGTGCCCTGCACCCCGGGCCACGGGCCGGTTACGGCCGGGCCGGGGCACCGGTCACGTCCTTCCGCCTCCATCAGGACAGTGGAGGCGATGCAGACCGGGCGGGCCAGAAGGGCAGCCCGCTGTGTCAGCAGGGGTGGACTGGGAATCAAATGATGCCCTGTAAATAATTTTAAAAGTGGCCCCATGTTACACATTTTCAGCAAGCCCAACCCTTTTCCTATGCGGACATTTAGAAATACCACAGAAAAGAGGCCCAGGGTGCAGAGGCCTACCAGGAAATCTCCATAGTTACCTATAGGCCACTTCATGCCTGTGTGTCAGCTGTCCCTGTAGCGCCCCCTGCATGGTCAATGCAATCTGCTTAACACTCTTCAAAACTCAAGTAATTGCTGCTCTTGATTCTCACGGAACAGCATAAGCAGAAATAAAGAGTGAATATATAAATGGGAGCCAGTGGTGTAGACACGCTGTACTATGAGCGCCAAGGCCCACCATCATAGTTCCTGAACCTAACGGCAGTTCCAGCCACAGATCCTCTATGTTCATTGCTGTTACAACTGATTGCTTGTGTGATGTGCAAATAACCTGTTAGACTTTTTGTGGAACTTCAAAAGTTATGCATCAAAGCAAGCTGCATGCCTGAGTCCAAGAATGACTACAAGTGTGTGACTTTATCTTACAGGCTCTTCTACGGTTAGTTACATGGGAAAACAGTGCATCTGCAAAACAACATTTCCTGTGTCTAAGGGCCTGATTTGGGTATCAGGTAATATTATCCCCACCAAAAATATCGCCGTATATATGGTCGTCGGGAACGGCCATAGGCGATATTTCTGGTGCAGATAATATTAAGAGCGGAAGTTGCGGGGGTGTCCCCCGCTCCTTTTAAAATAATACTAGAGTTGTGGGTGTGTGTCCCGCAGGTTCCATGCATTAATATCACTGCAAAAATATGGCGATATTTTTGTATGGCGATATTTTTGCGGGGATATTAACACATGGAACCCTGATTTGCAGTGCATTTTGCAATGGGAATTTCGTATCCAAAAAGGCTTTTGTAAGTCAGTCCCTAAGTCTTGAAATGGGTATGGCTGAGTGAGCATGGTCTGAAGTTGTTCAATGCCTGTTGTCAACTTATCAACCATTCTTGACTTTGATTCTCCCGCCATATTGTACTTGCAGTCTCTGGATGTATAAATCTGCCGGAATGCAAAATGGCGCATGCTAATAATGGCACGACTGGCAGAATAGGGGTTGAGAGCTTGGTTGCAGCATCTGTTTTATGAATCCTAGTGTGAACGACGGAGTGGCTGAGAAAAGTGGGTTGTGGTTTTTGTGCAACACTAGCTTCAGAATGTGTATGCAGAGCTGTTATTTCACAAGCAGGTGGCAGTTGTTCAGCAGAAGCGACATCATTTACCAGTGTATAAACCTAGAGGATGTGTATAGTGTGAATCTAACTACCAAGCGACAGAGAGCTGTGCAAAAACAGGGACGGATAAAGAGAGAGAGAGCAAGAGCCAGGGAAGGGGGGTCAGGGGGCAATAATTAGGGTGTCTCCGATTGGGCAAGGCAGGCATATATGCCTCTCTCCAGAGAGCTGTGTGTAGCCTGACTGCACATGTCCAGGTGCTGCAGCATCTCTTCAGCTTTGCATCCTTCCACAGCCAATATCACGAGTGCCATTTAGTTGGGTAGTAACAGCTGTTATTTACAGCACAATGAAGACAACCTATGAAGGCTCAAGCTTGGACCTGCTCATGGCAGCAGGCGAAATAAACACATCGCCCACAGCTCGTGGGGGCGGGAGGTGGGGAGGGTTGCTGCAAGGCCGCCCTGTAGCGACATTCCAGTTACACCAGGGACTGGGGCACAGGGATCTCGCGAGCCATCTGTTGGCAAGCTCCTGCGTGCCTTCAAAAACCAAACTCTCGACTAGGATGCACTTGACCTGCCATTCCCCACCCGCACAATGTGCAGCTGCTAATTGGGTGCATATGTTCGCATTTGGGGGCTGTAATGTGCACAGCCTATGCGCTCTGAGCATTCGAAAAATGCCATGTAGTGGATGTTGCCAGGTAAACACGTGCATTCCTTCCCCTCAAAGTGCACCGTTTGGAAAGGGGTGTGCGGTCAAGCCTCTTACATGCTTCACTCACAAGCCGAAGCAATGTCAATGCATTGGTGCATTAAAAACTGTATATATCCTTCTGACTCCTGGGCTGGGGGGTGCTTTGTGGGCCCCCGGATATCTGTAACTGTACTGTATATTGAGTGGGTTAATGATCCCCTGCCCTTGTCACCTTTAATCAGACTACTATGCACTCTGTCACCTATTGAGGTGAAGACTGGTGCTACATATTATGCTGCGAATTCATGCACTTTGGCCATTAGGACAATTTGTTCTGTGCAGATCATCATTAGATCATCGCTGCTATTATTTCTGTTTACATTCAATTGCACTTTGCACCTTATAGAGAGTGGCTCTTGACTTAATACAGCATTGTCCATCTTTCTGCCCCATTATTTTGATAGACTAGTTGCATTATTAATTACAAATGAGTCCTCAGGCTTTTGACTTTTTTGTACAGGTGGCTGTACTTGTTAATGTTAATGTTAAAGGATATTTGTACCGTGCACTATCACCACCGGAGTGGTCCCCTGGCGCTCTGGCGGCTCTGAAAAAAGGGACGGGAGTTAGTGGGAAAAGGCTGGACAAGCGCAAGAGAGCAGTGATGTGCTGTTTGGCAGCCTCAGCCTGGTGAGTCCGTTGGCTGGGCTTGGGGTGCTTTCCTTTCGGTAGACGTCATGTACTGTTGTGCAGGTCCTTGTGTGTTATGTTTTGTTGTTGCGGTGTACTGAAGTTTGTGTGGTTTGTTGTGCTATAGAGTTGTGGTTGTGTTTGTTTAGAGTTTGAGAGGTGTATGCAGAGGGGTGAGATTGTTAGTGGGTTGGTTATTGATTCAAGATTGTACACTTGGTCCAGGCTCGGTGAATCGCATGTCAATCATTGAATCACATTTCTATCTAGATGCGACGCAGGCTGGGTATAGGATTCCGACCAAGTGTGGAACATGCTAACATTTACAATTCTATCTATATGTGGAGCAGGCTCCACTTAAGAATTCCATCTAAGTGTGGTATATGCTAACAATCACATTTCTATCTAGATGCGACACAGGTTGGGTAGAGGATTCCGTATGTGTATGTATATATTAACGCTATGTCACAATGGGGTTCCTGCTGCAGCCAGTCACCCCCTTCACAGTGCATTCCTGGGTCTTTTCTAAGTGGTGCTTGGTGTGAGGCTGCCTGGTGGCTTGATGATGTCCAACAAGGCTGAAACACGTGTTTGGGGTTGTTGTTGGTACTCTTGTTCAGAGGAGAATGGCCTAGCATTTCGGTGCTGGACTGCCCCTGGGCAAAGATAAAGACTGATATGCAGGTACATTTCTCCTCCTGAAAGGGAGAGTGAGCTAAAAACTTGGTAGAGTCTCTCTCAGGGGCCATCCACCCAAGAACAGGTCAATGGGCTGTGTTCGTGCTGGGAGAGGGATTCCCAGAACCCCCCTTGTTTTGCATATTAAGTAACTTTGGGTATCACTCTAATTTACCAGTTGGATCCAGAAGTGGACCCCTTGCTTACTGTTCTTAGAGGGGCACAGCTTCACCTCACTGATGATCCCCAACAAGGCTGAAACACGTGTTTGGGGTTGCTGTGGGTACTGTTGTTCAGAGGAGAATTGCCTAGCATTTCGGTGCGGGAATGCCCCAGGGCAGGACAAAGACTGAAATGCATGGACATTTCTCCTCTGGATAAAAGGGGGGGGGGCCTTCCTTATAAATCCTCGGCCCGGAGGTCAAATGGATTGGGTTATTTGACCGAGTACTGTAATCGACAAATTATCACCGTTTACGTGATTAAAGATTACATTGATTATTTTTTTTCTTTTAATTGTGGTCTCCCCTAGGGGACATATTGTGTGTGCACATGGCAGGGTATTGGTTAATAGAATTTGTGTGAAATGTTTTCAAGTGTTCTTGGTGGTTTTATAAATGTTGTTACACGGTTTTTGAATAGTGCATGTAAAGATACTTGTTATTATGAATGTGGTTGCAGGTAATTTGATATGTGTATTATTGTGATTGACTTTAGCACTTTTCACTTTAAAACCTATTTTGTTGGTATACTTGCAGTTATTTAGGCCATTTGCTTTAATCTGTGCATTTATACTGAAAGAATGTGTACTCTCTGCTTCACATTGCTATCAGACGCCATCTACAAGGTTACAACAGAGACAGACGCACCATCATAGAGTTGTGCAATGGTATAAAACCTACTTTCACTATGTTGCTGAGTATGCGTGACCAAGCGCCCTGGGGGCGTGAAACGTGTAGCATGTTATCCTCTTGTGTTTTTTTTACTAGACATTACTGAGTCTGGTAAGTGCATTCTTGTGGCTGCGTGCAATGCGACCTGGCACCATCTGTGTGCTTTTTTTCTTTTTTTGACTATATAGTAGGAACATTCATTTGAGCTGAGTCAGCCACTCTACAGCGCCCCTAGTAGCCATCGCTGGAAGTTCACCTACATTTCCGAATTACAACAGCAAGGCATTGTGGGTATGCAAATAATTTTTATTTATAAATGTATAATGCACCGGCAGCCCGCAGGCATCGGGCGCAACAAAAACACGGAAGGACAACAGAAGGACGGGACACTGGTCATCTGCAGGAGTTTGGGGAGTTACAGGAGGGCGAATCAACAGGTCCAAGGATATTACCTGGAGATGTGTTTTCAGGGTTTTCCGGAAAAGCTTGAGTTAGGCATGGAGCTAATAGTTAAAGGTAAGGTAAGGCGTTCCAAAAGGATGACGCAATGACTGGGAAAGATCTTCCAAGACTCCTGGATCATGTGAACTTGAATCTCTGTAGCTGAGGAAGGGTGGACGATCGTAAGTTTCTTGTAGGTTGATAAGGTGAAACCAAGCCTTTAAGATAATCAGGAGCTTTGCCATAAAGAGAGTGGTGCTCTAAGGTGCCTATTTTGAAATGGATTCACTCGAGCATGGGGAGCCGATGGAGATCTCTCCTGAAATTGGAAATATGGGATCTTCTCGGGATATTCAGGGCCACGTGAACCGCGTCGTTCTCAATGGTTTAACAAGCCTGCATGTTGGATTTCAAAGCTCTGCATAGAAGGATGTTAAAATAGTCCAGTCCGGTTAGAATTGTGGCCTGAGCTATAGTCCCTGAGTTCCTTTCACTAAGATAAGGGCAAAGGCTCGGTGGAAGCCTGAGATAGTCATTACAGTTCCGACAGAGATGTGCACTTGAGCATCCCAGTTAAGGGACGCCTCGAGGAATCCCCTAATGTTTTTACTGTCTTGTGGGTCACGATTTTATTATCTTGTAGCAAGAAGTTGTCATAGGAAGGGTCAAGTAAAGAACGAGCCTGGGGGAGCCAAAAATGGGGAGCTCAGTTTTGCTGCCATTAAGACACGGCCAGTTCTCGGACATCCAGTCCTCGATGGAATTATAGATGTTGTTAAGGGCCAAGGAGTCCTGAGAGTGGTCCCCACTCAGCTCAATGAGAAGCTGCGTATCATCGGCATAGTTGGTAAAGAATACTCCCAGATCTTCCAAGAGCGAGCAGAAGGATTGCAGATGAAGGTTGAACAATAAGGGCGAGATGGTAAAATGTGCACTCGACGTGAAGCCAGACTGGTGTTGCAGTTTAGTATAGATTCACTGCAGTGAGTGAAGTCAAGGGACTGCTTGCCTTGTCACCAGCCAGCAACAGCAAGTGAGCATTTGCTTGGCTCCACCTGTGTGTGCGTATATCACACAGATTCTATTTGGAACTACTCCATACAAAGCATCTGTGCGTGGTGAACTGGCACCTATAGTTCAGAGCACCTGGCCTATTTGGCACTAAATGTGCCCAAAGCTGTCACCAAGTAAACATTCATTACTTATATAATTCAGGGCAATCCCAACCACACTTCCTTGAGTATTTAAAACAATTTGACTTGAGCTGGTCATAATAAACACTTTACACGTATCTACTTTAAAAGAAAAGTCTATTTGCAAGAAGAAAGGCATGTTTGACAAAATCCTGAGACACAATAAGGTGAAAAGGGTTAAGTGCTTCGTTGTGTAAAGCAGAAACGTTGTGAAGGTCAACAAAGCTGCAAATAGCATCTACACCAGTACGTTTTCTTTGCATGAATGTCACAAAATGTCTAGGATCATGTAATTATTCTTCAGTGCTTTACACCAACTACAAAGGTCTTAGTCTCCTGGTTCTGTAGGTGACTTCGATGGGCAAAAGACAGACAAGGGACGAAAGACCATTAATCGGGTGGCATAGCAGTGTTAAGGCAGCTTGAGGAGGTAAATACATTGCTGTGAGTACAGAACATGAATAGGGGGCATGGTAGTGTTAAGAGAATGTGAGCATGTTGATAGGTTACAGTGTCCATAGAACAGTAAAATGATGGCATGGAAGTGTTAAGACAGTGTGAGCAAGTAAATATGTTACAGTGACCACAAAACATTAATGTGGTGGAATGGTGTTGTTAAGCCAGTGTCAGCTGGTAGATGTATCACAGTGACCACAAAACATTAATGTGGTAGCATGGCGTAGTTAAGACAATGTGCGCCGGTAGATATGTTACAGTGACCACAAAACATTCATATGGTGGCATGGCAGTGTTAGGACAGTGTGAGGTAATGGATATGTTACAGTGAACACAAAAAATGTATATGGTGGGATGGCAGTGCTAAGACAGTGTGAGCCTATTGATAGGTTACTATGCCCACAGACCATTTATATAGTGGCATGGCGTTGTTAAGACAGTGTGACCCGGTGGATACATGACAGTGACTGTAGACCATTAAGGGGGTGGTATGGCAATGAGCGATGGTACTTATATTAGAGTGATTAAAGAACATTAATAACGTGGAATGGTAGTGATAAGACAGTGTAAACTGTGCACTTTGAAATAGTATTTTCTTATTGTATACATAAATAAATACATAGTTTACAGTGACCACAGAACAGTAATAAGGTGGAATGGCAGTGTTAAAACAGCTTGAGGAGGTAAATATGTTCCTGTGAGTAGAGGACAGTAATAAGGGGCAGGGCAGTGTAAAGACAGTGTGAGCCTGTTGATATGTTCCAGTGTGCATAGAACAATAATATGATGGAAAGACAGTTTGAAGAAACATTAGAAAGGGGACTCCAGGCAAAGAAATATCCACGGCCGTGCCTGGGGAGAGCACGTGTATATAAAACAACTAGGGGGCCGGGATATGCAAACTTGTTCAGGTGGAAGGTCAAATGGAGACAATGCTTAAAATCAGCCTATTCTCTTGCAACACAAATAAATATATCAATCAATGGAAATTGAAAAGTTTCAATTCACTGCCATAACGTATATGAAAAATAGATATCTTTTAATTCATTAAAAATTCATCACAAAATTTTATAATATATCAAACATAGAAATACAATAGAAAAGTAGAAAAAAGAATTAATAATTTGTGTTTGTACAATACTTTCTAATACCATCGACAAATTGTCCTACGCAACAAAACCAGACCCATTCATATCACCAAATGCTCCATCCATACTACACTCATACATACCTAAAGTACACGGATAAAAAATAGCAAAACACATAAACCTAAAACATAAGATTTTTCACACAAAAAATTGTATCACCATTTTCAAAATCTAGTCAGTAATCAAACTATCCTGCTAGAGATAAAGTGTCCCACTACTGGGAAACACCAATTGTCAGCTTAATTGACAAAGATCAAAAAGACTCATCAAAGAACCGACATGTTTCTTTCCATCTTCATTATTAGCTTATTTGTTTGGAAATTCATCAGGGAAAAGAGAGGTCAGGAGTCTTCGGAGTCAAATGGTACTGGAATGTCGCAAAGCACAGTATCAGTGTTTTGGCCTGCCACTCTGCTCAGAAAGTGAGTTGTTCAATGAAAAGACGTAGTCAGTCACGAAGTATTTAACCATACACATATGCATGGAATGCTGTTCATACTAATGCACCTTATCGCAATACTGTGGGCGGAACCCTTATGCGTATTCTAATAATGGCCGCACCTCGTCGAGCGGAGTTGAAAAAGGAGCGGTAGTACAATGCTCAAGGCTGCAGGTAGATCTCGTTAGTCAGTGATCAGAGATGTCGAGAATAGTCGCCGAAATCCTGTAGAAGACCAAAACAAGAGAGTCGTCCCAAACATGGTAGACAGTTTGAGCCATTAGATATGTTACAGTGACCACAAAACAATAATGTGGTGGCATGGCATTGTTAAGACAGTTTAAACCAGTAGATATATTACAGTGACCACAAAACATTAAAGTGGTGGCATTGTGTCGTTAAAACAATATGCACGGGTAGATATAATACAGTGACCACAAAACATTAATATGTTGGCATGGCAGTGTTAGGATAGTGTGAGACAGTGGATATGTTACAGTGACCACAAAACATGTATATGTTGGCATGGCAGTGTTAAGATAGTGTACGCCTATAGATAGGTTACTGTGTCTACAGAAAATTAATATGGTGGCATGGCGTTGTTAAGACAATGTGAGCCGGTGGATACATGCCAGTGACAGTAGAACATTAAGGGGGTGGTATGGCAGTGTAAGGCGCTAGTTATGTTACAGAACATTAATAAGGTGGAATGGTAGTGGTAAAACAGAGTAAGCTGGTAGATCGGATACAGTGACCACAGAACATTAATATGGTGGCATGGCAGTGTTAAGACAGTATGAGCCTGTTCATAGGTTACAGCGTACACAGGACATTCATTTGGTGGCATGGTGTTGTTAAGACAATATGAGCGTATATATAGGTTACCGTGTCCACAGAACATTAATCTGGTGGCGTGGCAATGTTAAGACAATGTGAGCCGGTGGATACATGCCAGTGACCGTAGAACATTAAGGGGGTGGTATGGCAGTTTGAGGCGGTAGTTATGTTACAGCGATTACAGAACAATAATAAGGTGAAATGGTAGTGGTAAGACAGAGTAAACCGGTACATAGGTTACAGTGACCACAGAAAAGTAATACGGGTGCATGGCAGTATTAAGACAGCTTAAGGAGGTAAATACGTTCCTGTGAGTGATTCACATTAATAGGGGGCATGGTACTATTAAGACGGCTCGAGGAGGTAAATACTTTCCTATGAGTACAGGACAGTAATAGGGGGCAGAGCCTAAGACAGTTTGAGCCTGTTGATAGGTTGCAGTGTCCATAGTACATTAATATGGTGGTATGGCTGTGTTAAGACAATGTGAGTCGGTGGATACATGCCAGTGACCGTAGAACATTAAGGGGGTGGTATGGCAGTGTGAGGTGGTAGTTATGTTACAGTGATTTCAGAACATTAATACGGTGGAATGGTAGTGGTAAAACAGTGTAAACTGGTAGATAGATTACAGTGACCCCAGTAGAGTAATAAGGTGGCATGGCAGTGTTAAGACAGCCTGAGGAGGTAAATACGTTCCTGTGACTACAGAACATTAATAGGGGGTGTGGCACTGTTAGGGCAGCTCGAGGAGGTAAATATGTTCCTATGAGTACAGTACAGTAATAGGGGGGCAGAGCCTAAGACAGTTTGAGCCTGTTGATAGATTACAGTGTACATAGAACAATACTATGATGGCATGGTGTCATGAAAGTGTGAGGCAGGGGATATTTTACAGTGATCAGTAAACACTAACATGGGGGCATGGCAGTGTTAATACCGTCTGAACCGGTAGATACGTTACAGTAACCACAGAACATGGTGGCATGTCTGTGTGAGCCAGAAGTTATGCTACAGTGACCACAGAACATTAATAAGGTACAGGGCGGTGTTTAGACAGTGTGAGCTTGTAGATAGGTTACAGTGTCCACAGAACATTAATATGGTGGCATGGCAGTGTGAAGACCATATCATCCTGTTCATAGGTTACAGCGTCCATAGAACACTAAAATGGTGGTATGACTGTGTTAAGACAATGTGAGCCAGTAAGTATGTAACAGTGACCACAAAACATGAATATGCTGGCATGGCGGTGTTATGACATTGTGAGCCTGTAGATAGCTTACAGTGTTCACAGCACACTAATAGGGGGCAGGGCAGTGTTAACACATTGTGAGTCTGTAGATAGGTCACAGTGTTCACAGAACATTAATATGGTGTCATGGCAGTGTTAACACATTGTGAGTCTGTAGATAGGTCACAGTGTTGACATTAATATGGTGTCATGGCAGTGTTAAGACAGTGTGAGCCTGTTGATAGGTAACAGTGTCCATAGAACAATAATAACATGGCATGGAAGTGCTAAGACAGTTTGAGCCGGTAGATATGTTACAGTGACCACAAAACATTATTATGGTGGCATGGTGTTAAGACAGTGTGAGCCGGTAGCTATGTTACAGTGACCACAAAATATTCATATGGTGGCATGGCAGTGTTAAGACAGTGTGTGCCTATATATGGGTTACCTTGTCCACAGAACATTAATCTGGTGGCATGGCGATGTTAAGACAGTGCGAGCCGGTGGATACATAACAGTGACTGTAGAACATTAAGGGGGTGGTATGGCAGTGTGAGGTGGTAGGTATGTTACAGCAATTACAGACCATTAATGAGGTGGAATGGTAGTGTTAAGACAGCTTGAGGAGGTAAATACATTCCTGTGAGTACAGAACATTAATAGGGGGCGTGGTACTCTTAAGGAAGCTCGAGCAGGTAAATATGTTCCTATGAGTACGGGACAGTAATAGGGGGCAGAGCAGTGTTAAGACAGTGTGAATCTGTTGATAGGTTACAGTGTACATAGAGCAATAATATGGTGGCAATGCAGTGTTAAGACAGTGTGAGCCTGTAGATAGATTGCAGTGTCCACAGAACATTAATATGGTGGCATGGCTGTGTTAAGACAATTTAAGCCAGTAGGTATGTTATAGTGACCGCAAAACATGTATATGCTGCCATGGCGGTGTTATGACATTGTGAGCCTGTAAATAGCTTACAGTGTTCACAGAACATTAATAGGGGGCAGGGCAGTGTTAACACATTGTGAGCCTGTAGATAGGTCACAGTGTTCACAGAACATTAATATGGTGTCATGGCAGTGTTAAGATAGTGTGAGCCTGTTGATAGCTTACAGTGTTCATAGAACTTTAATAGGGGGCAGAGAAGTGTTAACACATTGTGAGCCTGTAGATGGGTCACAGTGTCGACAGAACATTAATATGGTGTCATGGCAGTGTTAAGACAGTGTGAGCCTGTTGATAGGTTACAGTGTCTATAGAACAATAATATGATGACACAGAAGTGCTAAGACAGTTTGAGCCGGTAATTTTGTTACAGTGACCACAAAACATTAATATGGTGGCATGGTGTTGTTAATACCATGTGAGCTGGTAGATATATTACCGGGACCACAAAGCATTAATATGTTGGCATGGCAGTTGTAAGACAGTGTGAGCCGGTAGATATGTTACAATGAACCCAAAACATATATATGGTGGCATGGCATTGTTAAGACAGTGCGAACTGGTAGATACATAACAGTGACTGTATATCATTGAGGGGGTGTTATGGCAGTGTGAGGCAGTAGTTATGTTACATAGATTACAGAACATTAATAAGGTGGAATGGTAGTGATAAGACAGTGTAAACCGGTAGATAGGTTACAGTGATCACAGTAGAGTAATAAGGTGGCATGGCAGTGTTAAAACAACTCGAGGAGTAAATGCGTTCCTTTGAGTACAGGACAGTAATAGGGGGCAGAGCAGTGTTAAGACAGTGTGAGCCTGTTGATAAGTTACAGTGTACATAGAACAATAATATGATGTAATGTGTCATGAAAGTGTGAGACAGTGGATATTTTACAGTGACCACAAACCACTAATGTGGAGCATGGCAGTGTTAATACAGTGTGAGTCGGTAGATACATTACAGTGACCACAGAACATTGAGCGGGTGGCATGGCTGTGTGAGCCAGAAGTTATGTTGCTGTGATCATAGAACATTAATAAGGTGCAGGGTAGTGTTAAAACAGTGTGAGCCTGTAGATAGTTTGCAGTATCCATAGAACATTAATATGGTGGCATGGCAGTGTTAAGACAGTACTGGGCCTCATTACATGTTAGGCGGCCGCGGAATGAACGGTGCTGGTAAGGGACCAGCACCGTTCATTCCGGGCCGCCACATTACGAGGTCTTCTCGCGAGTGCCGCTAAGGACGTCTGGTTCGACCAGACGTGCTTAGCGGCACCCGCGAGCAGACCAGAATGCTAACAACGGGCTTGTCATTAACTGGCCTGTTGTTAGCATCCTCCCTATTCCCATTGAGCCCTTTACAGGCTCAAATGGGAATGGGGATGTACCGGGTCCTGGTCCCGAGAATGGGAATTACCGGGCCCGCCAAAGTCGGGATGGCACGGTAATTCCCTATTTTCGGGACCCGGTACCCGGTTTGGGGGTAGCCATGCCACTAAAAACGACATGTGTAACTGTAAACTCGTAATGAGGCCCAGTGTGAGCCTGTTCATAGGTTACAGCCTCCATAGAACATTAATATGGTGATATGGCTGTGTTAAGACAATATGACAAACAATAGAGGGATATAAATATTTCTTTTTATTTTGCCTCTTATGGGCTATTTGACCTTCCTGTTATCTACAAATAATGGTATCACACAAAACAAAGGACAGGTAAAGGTTCAACTGTACACATTATTCTATTCCATCTTTTTTATTGTTTTCTCTATCACTCACCCTGGTCAGAAGCACACTCTATCCCTTCTTGGTGTTATAACACTGGGTAGCCCTGGTGCAACGCCAATCTAAACGCGGATAGGAAGAGCAAAACATGCCCTAGTGCTATGGTGGATGTATTATAGCTTCAAAATATTTATTAAAAAGCCCGATTTGGGATGGCTATTCCCATACCTTATTCATGGGATTGTCAAGCAGTTCAAGTGGGACTTGTTTGTGAATTGTAGTTTATTCACCCTCTGTGAGGTGTGCTTGGCTTTTCCATGAAAGTAATTCCATAAAACAATGTAACCAAGAGACGGCCAGCAGGTGTTGCCTCTATGGGTAAGTGTTTGCGTTGAATACTGTGTATGTGTGTACTTCAATTCGCATTCACTTTATCGGATCGTAATATTTACTTTTGTATTTCTCCAATTTTAGTTCAGCATAATACAATAAGTACAAGTATGACCTAATGTCCTATCATCTAGGTTCTGCTCAATGATCATGGCAGTTTTTTTCCGTGTGTCTCTCTTAGTTCAGAGTCATCTACTCAGTGTCAGGTCAAGCAGTTTCAAGGATTTCTTTTCTTGCGTCATCTTCGTCAGGACCGATTTCTTGGGGTTGTGGCGATCAGTCCGTTCACCCGTCAGGTTCGGCAGGATGCCCAGCACAATCTTATGGTTCTTGTTCAGACGTCTACACCGTGTCGTTTGTTGGTTAAAACTTGTGCAACGGGATTCTCAGGGTTAAGCGTGTGTTTTTCATTTCTCCGCTTTTGCTGGGAACCAGTCTTAGTGCGGGGTGATGCTAGTTCTCCTCCGCGTGTAGACAAGACTGCAGTGAGGCTCCGTGAGGAATCTCGCGCTGCTTGTTGTTGAAAAAAGTTACTGTGACCACAGAACATTAATGTGGTGGCATGGAGTTGTTCAGACAGTGTGAGCCGGTTTATACATCACAGTGACCATAGAAAATTAAGGGGGTGATGTGGCAGTGTGAGGTGGTAGTTAAGTTACAGCGATTTCAGAACATTAATAAGGTGGCATGGCAGTGTTAAGACAGTGTAAGCCTGTATATATGTTGCAGTGTCCACAGAACATTAATATGGTGGCATGGCAGTGTAAAGACAGGTTGAGCCTGTATATATGTTGCAGTGTCCACAGAACATTAATATGGTGGCATGGCAGTGTAAAGACAGGTTGAGCCTGTACATAGATTACAGCGTCCATAGAACATTAATATGGTGGCATGGCAGTGTTAAGACAATGTGAGCCGGTGGATACATGCCAGTGACCGTAGAACATTAAGGGTGTAGTATGGCAGTGTGAGGCAGTAGTTATGTTACAGTGATTACAGAACATTAATAAAGTGGAATGGTAGTGGTAAGACAGTTTAGGCTGGTAGATAGGTTAAAGTGGTCACAGAACAGGAATAAGGTGACATGGCAGTGGTATGACAGCTTGAGGAGGTAAATACATTCCTTTGAGTACAGAACATTAATAGGGGGCATGGTACTGGTAAGGCAGCGTTGGGAGGTAAATATGTTCCTATGAGTACAGGACAGTAATAAGAGGCAGGGCAGTGGTAAGACAGTGTGAGCCTGTTGATAGGCTACAGTGTACATAGAACAATAATATAATGTCATGGTGTCAAGAAAGTGTGAGCCGGTTAATATAGAATGGTACAACTCAACATAGCATAACATAACAAAACAATGACTACAAAACATTAACATGGTGGCATGATGTTGTTAAGAGTATGTGCTCTGGTAGATATGTTACAGTGACCACAATACATTAATATGGGGGCATGGCAGTGTTAGCATAGTGTGAGACGGTGGATATGTTACAGTGACCACAAAAATGTACATGGTGGCATGGCGTTGTTCAGACAGTGTGAGTTAGTGGATACATGACAGTGACCGTAGAACATTAATGGGGTGGTATGGCATTGTGATGTGGTGGTTGTTTTACAGCAATCACAGAACATTAATATGGTGGAATCGTAGTGGTAAAACAGTGTAAGCCGGTAGATAGGTTACAGTGACCACAGAACAGTAATAAGGTTTGATGACAATGTTAAGGCAGCTTGAGGAGGTAAATACATTCCTGTGAGTACGGAACATTAATAGGGGGCATGGCACTGTTAAGGCAGCTCTAGGAGGTGGATATGTTCCTATGAGTGCAGGACAGTAATAGGGGGCAGGGCCGTGTTAAGACAGTGTGAGCCTGTTGATAGGTCACAGTGTACATAGAACAATAATATGATGGCATGGTGTCAAGAAAGTGTGAGACAGAAGATATGTTACAGTGACCACAAAACACTAATATGGGGGCTTGGCAACGTTAGGACAGTGTGAGCCGATAGATACGTTACACTGACCACAGAACATTAAGCGCGTGGCAAAGCTGTGTGAGCCGGAAGTCATGTCACAGTGACCACAGAACATTAATGAGGTGGCAGGGCAGTGTTAAGACAGTGTGAGCCTGTAGATAGGTTACAGTGGCCACAGAACATTAATATGGTGGCATGGCTGTGTTAATACAATGTGAAGCAGTAAGTGTGTTACAGTGACCCCAATACATTCATATGGTGGCAATGTGGTGTTACGATAGTGTGTGCCTGTATATAGCTTACAGTGTCCACAAAACATTAATAGGGTGCAGGCCAGTGTTAAGACAGTGTGAGCTTTTAGACAGGTCACAGTGTTGACAGAACATTAATAGGGGACAGGGCAGTGTTAAAACAATGTGAGCTTGTAGATAGGTTGCAGTGTCGACAGAACATAATTTGGTGTATGGCAGTGTTAAGTCAGTGTGAGCCTATCGATAGGTTACAATGTCCATAGAACAAAAATATGATGGCATGGAGGTGCTAAGACAACGTGAGCTGGTAGATATTTTACAGTGTCAAACAAACATTACTATGGTGGCATGGCATTGTTAAGTCTGTGTGAGCCGCAGGATACATGACAGGGACCGAATACATTAAGGGGGTGGTATGGCAATGTGAGGTGATAGTTGTTTTACAGTGATCACAGAACATTATTAAGGTGGAAAGGTAGTGGTAAAACAGTGTAAGCCTGTAGATAGGTTACAGTGACCACAGAACAGTAATAAGGTGGCATGGCAGTGTTAAGACATCTTGAGGAGGTAAATACGTTCCTGTGAGTACAGACCATTAATAGGGAGCATGGAAATGTTAAGGCAGCTTGAGCAGATAAACATGTTCCTATGAGTACAGGACAGTAATAGGGGGGCAGGGCAGTGTAAAGACAGTGTGAGCCTGTTGGTAGGTTACAGTGACCACAGAACAGTAATAAGGTGGCATAGCAGTGTGAAGACAGCTTGAGGAGGTAAATACGTTCCTGTGAGTACAGAACATTAATAGGGGGCAGGGCAGTATTAAGACAGTGTGAGCCTGTTGATAGGTTACAGTGTACATAAAACAATAACATGATGACACGAGGTCAAGAAAGTGTGAGACAGTAGATATGTTACGGAGACCACAACATATTAATATGGTGGCATGGCGTTGTTAAGTCCGTGTGAGCCTATAGATAATAGACAAGTTACTTTGTCCACAGAACATTAATATGGTGGCAAGGTATTGTTAAGACAGTGTGAGCTGTTGGATACATGACAGTGACCGTAGAACATTAATGGGGTGGTAAGGCAGTGTGAGGTGGCAGTTATTTTACAGCTTGAGGCGGTAAATATGTTCCTATGAGTGCAGGACAGTTATAGGGGCAGGGCAGTGCTATGACAGTGTGAATCTGTTAATACGTTATAGTGTACATAGAACGATAATATGATGGCATGGGGTCAATAAAAGTGTGAGACAGTAGATATGTTACAGTGACCACAAAACACTAATATGGGGGCATGGCATTGTTAAGACAGTGTGAGCCTGTAGATACTTTACAGTGATCACAGAACATTAAGTTGGTGGCATTGCTGTGTGAGCCGGATGTTATGTTACAGTGATCACAGACCATTAACAAGGTGCCAAGACAGTTTTAAGACAGTATGAGCCTGTTCATACCTTACGGCATCTATAGAACATTAATACGGAGCAGGGCAGTGTTAGGACAGTGTGACTCCATAGATTACTTACAGTGTCCACAGAACAATAATATGATGGCATGGAGGTGCTACGACAGTGTGAGCCGGTAGATATGTTACAGTGACCACAAAACATTAATATGGTGGCATGGTGCTGTTAAGGCAGTGTGAGCCGGTAGATATATTACAGTGTCCACAAAACATTAATGTGATGGCATAGCCATGTTAAGATAATGTGAGCCGGTAGATATGTTACAGCGACCAGAAACATCACTGTGGTGTCATGGCAGTTGTAAAACAGTGTGAACCGGTAGATATGTTACAGTGACCCCCAAAACATTAATAGGGTGACATGGCAGTGTTAAGACAGTGTTAGCCTATAGATAGAAAACAGTGTCCACAAAACATTAATATAGTGGTGTGGCAGTGTTAAGACAGTGTGAGTCAGTGGATACATGACAGTGACTGCAGAACATTAAGGGGGTTGTATGGCAGTGTGTGGCAGTAGTTATGTTACAGTGATTACAGAATGGTAGTCAGAATGGTAGTGGTAAACCAGTGTAAGCTGTCAGATAGGTTACAGTGTCCACAGAGCAATAATATGATGGCATGGTGTCAAGACAGACTGGGACGGTATATGTGTTACAGTGACCACAATACATTAATGTGGGGCATGGCAGTGTAAGACAGTGTGAGCCGGTAGCTATGTTGCAGCGACCACAGAACATTAATCGCCAGTAGTTATGTTACAGTTATTACAGAACATTAATAAGGTGAAATGGTAGTTGGAAGATGGTGTGAGCTAATAGATAGGGTACAATAACCACAGAACATTAGTAAGGTGGCATGGGAGTGTTAAGACAGCTGATGGAGGTACATAACATTAATAGGGGACATTGTTCTGTTAAGGCAGCTTAAGGAGGTGTTAGCACAGGACATTCATAGGGGGCAGGGCTGTGTTAAGACAATGTGAGCTGGTAGAAATGTTACATTCAGCAAATAGGATGGGTATCCCCTACAAGGTGGACCAGGGGAACTATATATATTGCAGAGAAAGGGTTGGAGGTCACACGGATGGGTACAAAGATTCAAACAATTAAATGACCCAAGTGGGTGAATGGGTGATGAGAGGCTTGCCTCTTTATTGAGGATGAAGAATATAAGACACTCTTTTCTGGGGTCGCGACGAAATGTAGTCGTGACTGGATGTTGCTCACTATAAACATGACTCTTAAAAAAAGTTCCATTATAGGAGAGGAAAACGAAAAAGCGGAAGTAGCGTTCGCCTTAGACACCACTATTATTACCATCAAGGAGAAACTTGAACTTATTGAAAAATATACCCAAGAGTTTGTCAAAATTACCACTGGTAAAAAGATGGACAAACTTAGAAAGGATATTCAAGCGTTTTCTAAGAAGTGGCATATCCTTATATTTCTTCATCTTACCTAGGCCCTGGCCACTGGCGGGATCCGAATATACAACAATTGGGATTTATTTTACCGCCTAAAATAGTTACATTTTCTGACATTTCTTCGGATGGCAGTGGCACTCAACCTGGTAAAAACTTTAGGGGCCTCCGTGGCCGAAATCGAAATAGGGGACATAACAGGGGCAGGGGGAGACCATACTGGCATTTTCAAAATTATGCCCACAACCTCATTTTGGCCTACTACAATCGAATTTTGGCCAACAAGGGCCAAACATTGCTTTCCTCCCTAATCTCTCGTTTCCACCTACAGACCAAGGGGCCCCTCCTATACCCAATTACTTTGAAACCCGGAGACGGGCATATCGAACATAGCCAAACCCTCTACTGTCTACAATATCTCTAAAAGAGTATTGAGTGAGACAGAAATAACACTGTTAGATAAGGGATTCTCTTTTGTTCCCAGAAAAAATCCATCTAAAATGGAAGTTGAAATTGAATTACGCAGCCTCTTCTGCAAAATACGTTTAAGAGACTTCTTTGGCGACAAGGACTCTACTGATAAAGATGATGACCCACATACTCCATTCAAATGTAAGTCCTCGTTTACACCCTGTCTCCAAATGGTTTCAGACGAAATTGCCATCTTTGAAAAAGTCGTACTTAGGGACTTTAATTCCATCTACAATGACCCCCATGAATCGAGACAGGGATCCTGTTTTAATTTCACCAAACAGGAATGGCTTTGCTTACAGAAACTTAAACAGGACCAGACTATTGTAATCAAACAAGCCGATAAGGGGGGTGGTGTGGTCGCATTGGATTCTGACCAATATGATGGTGAAGTTATGCGCCAACTAAATCATGAAACATTTTATTGTAAATTAAGAGGCAACCCGATGGAAAGTATAAGGAAGGAAATACTGGAGGTTGCTCAGCGTGCCAGGGAAGAAGGGGCTATCAATGATAAGGATTTTCTGTTTTTGATGGCCAAGGGCACCAGAACCCCCTTGACCTACATTTTACCAAAAATCCACAAAGATTTAGTAAATCCACCTGGACACCCTATAGTGTCCCTTTGTAGTTCAGTGTTGGAACCTACAGGCCAATTTTTGGACTATTTCCTGAAACCACTAGTAGCATCCACTGATACCTATCTTGCTGACACCACAGATGCAATTACACACTTGGAAGGCCTACCTTTTGATTCCAACACACACATTTTGTTAACACTGGATGTGGAATCGCTCTATTCCAATATACCACAGATGGAATCTCTCCACATCATTAAGGAATTCCTGGACCTGAGGCCTGGGGGCAACACATTTCTAGTGACCTACTAATAGAGCTACTGGGCATAGCTTTATCTAAAAACTACTTCCGCTTTAAATCCAACTATTACTTACAAATTAAGGGGGCGGCTTTGGGGGCAGATTTTGCACCCAACTATGCCACTCTCTTTATGTTGCACTTCGAAAAGATATTTGTCCTTACTGACACTAACCCTTTTAGATCTGCCATCAGACTTTATAAGCGGTATATCGATGATATTATCATAGTATGGGACACTTCCAAATGCGATCATTCTGAGTTTCATGCATGGATAAATACATTGAACATCAATCTTAAATTCACCATGTCCGTTAGCAATTCATCTTTACCATTTTTAGATCTTCTAGTTAAAGGTGGAAGAGGACACATTATTGAGGATCTTTATCGTAAAGAGACTGACCGCAATACGATTCTCAGATTTGATAGCTTCCACCCTCAATCTCTGCGTTAAAGTATAGCATATGGCCAGTTTTTGAGGGCAAGGAGAAATTTTTCTAGGACAGAAGATTATACCACACAGGCAGATATTATTCAAGACAGGCTATGTGCCCGTGGATACCCTTCCCATCTACATCAACATAGGGAAACCCTTTTAACTAAACCCAATCATGAGAACATCACTAAGGACAGAATAGTTTGTCCCATGACTTTCAATGCTCATCACTATAGAATTAAGAAAATAATTTTGAAACACTGGCACCTTCTTCAAATGAATACTCCGAGCTTACAATGCCCCCTTTACGCTTTCAAAAAAGGAAAAAAACTTAAAGAACTGGCTGACTAGGGCTGATCTAGCATCCATCATCCCTAAACAGAATACCCTGACTAGCCTATGGCTGGCCACACCTGTCAGAGGCCATTTCCCTTGTGGTTCCTGCAACGAATGCACATACACTTCAGCCTGTTCCACTGTCACCATAAATGGCAAAATTTGGCAATTGAAACAACATACTACATGTAATACAAAAAATGTCATTTATGCTGTATTCTGCCCTTGCCAAAGTACATACATTGGGAAAACATTGATACCTATTAAGCTGGGGATCGGAGAACATAAATCTAAAATACAGACTAAGACTCTTACAGCCCCTCTGGTGATGCATTTTCTTGATAATAATCATAGCTGTAACGACCTGACATGGTCAGTTTTCGAAAAAGTATCAGGCGTAGACGCTACTAACATAGCATCTAGTTTGGCACAACGAAAGCAGTGGTGGATGTATAATACCCACAGTTATGACCAAGGTTTAAATTGTCAAGAAGAGTGGCTTCACTGCATCCCATGAGATCTTCCACTACCCTCCCAGCCATAGCTAAATGACTAAGATCATCTATTTACCCTAGTTTGAGTCTCTGGTGCTGCAATATCCATTTTTTGCCAGTGAGACAATGATCAAATTGATGCCTCCTGGCGTAGCTATTTATACATATACATACATTTATTTGTTTTCACAAATACATTTCTTTTTTCTTTTTTCTTTTTTCTTTTATTAAGAATCTTTTTTCATACTACTTTTCTTTATTTACCATGTATATTTGTTTGGACTTCTACTTTTTCTTTTTCCTTGTTCACCAGCCACACGAGATACTAGCTGGCTGCTGTTTTGGAGGCTTGACTCTAATTTGCCACAGTCCTTCATTTATTTCTATCATCTAGCTGAGGCTTCTGAGTCCCAGTCCCAGTCCCCTTTCTATGCTCATCATCTTGTGCTTTTTTGACATTAAGTGCTCATATTTTACGAGCCAGTATGCCATCGATTGCATATGGCGGAGAGCACATTTCTAAACCTTGTGCTATACGCCCTCTACCACGCGCTTGGCTCACGAGTGAAAGATAGGTTTTTCTTCGTGCCGCACAGTAAGTTTTCTTTCCTGGTGTATTTTTGGTGCCGGCGGCTTCCATACGAGCGCTGCTTTTTCTGGAGTCGGAACTTTTGGGCATTTCTTTTATTTTCTCTGCTCCTGTCTGCGAGCCAATGTTAGTGTGAGGTTTAAAGCTCTCACTTTTCTTTGCCTCATCTTCAGTGCGAGCTGGCGTATGTGGGTCTCCATAGTAAGTCATGTTCGCTAGTGCGAGCCCTGTTAATGCAACCATAGTAGGTTGCATTCTATGCCAATCTATTGGGATCGGTTTCCTCTTGATTTCCACTTGGGGTTTGACAGCTGTTAGTAACATCCATTGTGATGTAGTTCCCATATCATTGGAATATCTATTCTGCTCCAAAGCTGAGATATGGGGCTTATAAGACATATACTGTGATGACTGTTTTTGCTCAGCTTCCTTGGCTGCACAGTGTGGATTCCTTTCCAATATGCTTTTGCCTTTATTCTATAACAAATGTTGGTCACTCTAGAGGCAGTACTTGCGGCCGTAAATTTCCATGCTTGTATGGACAGCGACTCCTCTGAGTTATTTGTACGCAATTGAACTTCATGAATTTGACACAATTGATGGGCAAATGGTTGACTTTTCCACTTATGGACTCCATCCATCTTTAATAAGGTTAGTATGGGGCATATAGATCTAGCCCTTTGCATGTTCCTTGTCAGTTTGCTCAGTACAATTAGGTGCGAAATAAGGGATTATGTTTTCAAGTCCCTTCTTTTTCTTTTTTGTCTCCACAGAAGAATAACTACCGGTTATCATCAGTATGTTTTTGGGTAGCGCGATTGAATTAATTACTTTCTGCGCCCCTTGGACCTTTCAAGTTGAATATGGTTAACTCGAAATTGATAGTCCAATAAATTGAACTCTAATGGGAGATGGCTGTATGTTGAGTCGTGGTCAGGCTTAATCAAATGTTAAAAATGTATTTTTCATTTTTAAAATGAAGTTTGTTTATATATTGTTTGTTTTCTGTATCAGCATTCCACTAGAGGCCCAGATCTTCAATCAAAATTGAAAAACAACGTATCAGCTATTGTATGACCTCCTGGTGTATTGCTGCCTCTTTTATAAATGTTGTGGGCTGTTCAAAGATTAACTGCTTTGTTATTAGTGTTCCCTGATGAAGATGGCTATCAGCTTTTTTTCTTTTCTTGTGTTTGATTAAGATTGGTTCTTTGGCCGTCGAAACTACGCTTAGGATGATATCTTACAAATGAGATACTCATAGTAGGCAAATAGCACTTTTTGATAATTCCTTTGCACTGACTTTTTTGCTCCACTGTTTTGAGTATACAGTGGTTATATGTAGCAGTGCCCTATCAAATAGTTTTTTAGACTTTTTATAGAACTTTTTTTATATACAATATGTATTTATATGCATTTTAGAAAACATGTATTGTGTGGATTTATAAAATGTTTTTGCCTTATTGTGACTTCTGTACAAATTGAACAAAATATGCAAATTTGATTACACACCTGACTATGCCTCTCATCACCCATTCACCCACTTGAGTCATTTAACTGTTTGAATCTTTGCACCCATCCGTGTGACCTCCAACCCTTTCTCAGAAATGTTACATTCACCACTGAAAGATTAATGAGGTGATGTGGCAGTGTTAAGACCGTATGAGCTGAAAGATAAGTGACGGTGACCACAGAACACTAATTGGGTGTCATGGTGTGAGCCGGTAGTTATTGCAATGATCACAGAACATTAATCAGGTGGCATGGCAGTGTGAGCTGGTAGATAGGTTATAGTTACTACAGAATATTAGGCAGGTGGCATGGCAGTCTTAAAACAGATTGAGCCAGTCAATACCTTACTGTGTGTACACAATACAAAACAAGCATTGGCAATGCCAACTGATTTTGCTTGTGTGTAGATATAGGAAATGCACTTGCTAAGCACTGCCTTAGTGGTATTAGTTGGCCATTGATTGAAGCAGGTGAGAAAATGGTGTCAGTACCTGGGCATCAAATAGCAGTGCCTGGCAAATGCCTAATATCTATACACAAGTAAAAACGGGTGGCTTTGCCAATGCTTGTTTTTAACAGGAAATCCGTGAAGGACATGCATAGTGCTTATAAATCGAGTGGCTGAAGGCAGACCTGGTTAAGACATTATTATTACACCAGTAGCGGGTTTACAGCTCCAATTAAGCCATTAAACTCTCAGAAGAATGCTTTGAAAAAACACTGGCAAACACTTTGCAACGTTTGATGGTAAGGCTTGATTAAAATGAGCTCAAATAGTTCCCATGAGGTGGTATATTGGGCTGGAGGGGCAGGAACTGTGAGGGAATAGCATCACCATGGGCAACCAATGGGTGGGAAAATAACCAAACAACACCTACAAGTTGTATGTCCCTCCCTATATGCCATTTCTCCCAATCTGTACCTTAATGCAATAGCTGAGGCTTAAAGGAGGCACAAGATAGCTAAAAAAAAAAATGAAGTGGCTAATTTCTATTTAAGTTCCTCCCAGATTCAGACTTGCACGCAGTCGCCCAACCCCAGTGATCCCCAGAAACTAAAATTGAACTGGCTTCTTCATGGGTCACCCCAAAATGCGTCAAGCATCAATAAAGGTGGGGGCCAACATGCAGGTAAGGCAAGCATTGGTATGACCAGAACAATATGCATTTTCCACAAGGCCGACCCCCAAAGCCTCTGGCATAGTAATATTGAAAACATAAATGTGGAAGATTCGGGCACTAAGAAGCAAAGGCTTAGTAAGCGAGAAGAAGGAATCCATGTTTCAGTTTCTGTGAAAAGATTAGTACACCAGACCCTTTTACACACAGTACTTTGCACTTAAGGAAAACAAAGGGCGTAACATGTCCACATCTATTGGGGAGCGATTGAAGAGCATAA
The DNA here is from genome assembly GCF_040938575.1 of Ambystoma mexicanum. Classification (NCBI taxonomy): domain Eukaryota; kingdom Metazoa; phylum Chordata; class Amphibia; order Caudata; family Ambystomatidae; genus Ambystoma; species Ambystoma mexicanum. The sequence continues at coordinate 243,487,225 of NC_090924.1, read as the reverse complement.
GAAACGCAGCATGTGCAGCAGTACTCTATCGATTTCACATTCACACGTTATGAGGTATCTGGAGCATAAGCTCATTAACTCGAGAGCACACACCGTGCAACATTATTCACCAGTAGGAAGGAACAGCTCTCTAAAGCAGACTGAACTGGGGCAGGCAAGCCTCTTTCTAGTCTGTGGTGACGCATAACACGCTTCGAAACTCAAGTAATTACCAGCTCTTGATTCACATGGAACAGCATAAGCAGACGTAACGTGCGACTGCTTGACTGGGCGGCAGTCCGCCATCATAGTACCTGAACCCAACAGTCAGTTCCAGCCATAGATGCGCTCGGTTCAGAGCTGTTCCTGACAACTGATGAGGGTGACTATTTGCTTGTGTGATGTGCAAATATCGTGTTTGACTTTTTTGTAGAACTTCAAATGTTATGCCTAAAAATAAGCTGCATGCCTTTGTCTAAGAATGACTATAAGTGTTTGACTTTATCTCATAGGTTCTTCTGGGGCGAGTCACATGGGAAAACATTGCATCAACAAAACATAATTTCTCGTGTCTAAGTCTTGCAATGAGTCTGACTCCTTGAGCATGGCCTCACGTTTTTCCATACCAGCTGTGGACTTATCAGCCATTATTGGCTTTGAGTCTCCTGTCCTATTGTATTGACCTGACTTACTGTATTGACTTGTTTGACCTGATTTACAAAAACAATTTTGAATGGGAAACTCCCATTGGAAAAGGCTTTGTAAATCAGGACTGTAGTCTCTGGATCTATAAACTGGAATGCAAAATGGCGCATGCTAATAATGGCACGACTGGCAGAATAGGGGTTGAGAGCTTGGTTGCAGCATCTGTTTTATGAATCCTGGTGTGAACGAGGGAGTGGCTGAGAAAAGTGGGAGGTGGTTTTTGTGCAACACTAGCTTCAGAATGTGTATGCAGAGCTGTTATTTCACAAGCAGGTGGCAGTTCAGCAGAAGCGACATCATTTACCAGTGTATAAACCTAGAGGATGTGTATAGTGTGAATCTAACTACCAAGCGACAGAGAGCTGTGCAAAAACAGGGACGGATAAAGAGAGAGAGCAAGAGCCAGGGAAGGGGGGCCAGGGGGCATGGGGCAATAATTAGGGTGTCTCCGATTGGGCAAGGCAGGCATATATGCCTCTCTCCAGAGATCTGTGTGTAGCCCGACTGCACATGTCCAGGTGCTGGCAGCATCTCTTCAGCTTTGCATCCTTCCACAGCCAATATCACGAGTGCCATTTAGTTGGGTAGTCAGGGTCGGATTGGCCCCTTGGCCTTTCAGCCCGTGGCCGAGCCGAAATCATCCCTGGGAGTGGGGGCCGGGCCGGTTTCTGGCCATGCCTGGGCCGATTTGGAAACATTTTAAAAATGTTTTTTTCAATATATATATTTTTTTTCAGAAGCCTTTCATCCTTTTTAGGTCGATAAATAAGTACCAACACAGGTTGGGTGATAATGTATGCATATTTGTTCTATAAAAAAGAGCTTAAGAGTAAGTGCTATACAATAACATATTATCATTTGGCCTTGGACGTCTGCTTGGATTCACAGTAGTTTAGTGTACTTAAGAACAATGCTATTTGATGCCACTTCCTGTTTTGTCAAGGGGTGAAAGATTGTGTTTCATCGCTTCCCGGGATGTCACTTTAGGATGGGGTCAAATGACATCACTTCCGGTGATGTCATCAGAGGTCAAGGGTTGTGAGGCAAGGGGCGGGCCACTTTTTTGAGGCGAGGGGTGGGCCACTTTTCTTTGGGTGACCGGGCCTATTTCTTGTCCCAGTCCGACCCTGTGGGTAGTAACAGCTGTTATTCACAGCACAATGAGGACAACCTACGAAGGCTCGAGCTTGGACCTGCTCATGGCAGCAGGCGAAATAAACACATCGCCCACAGCTCATGGGGGCGGGAGGTGGGGAGGGTTGCTGTAAGGCCACCCTGTTTGGACATTCCAGTTACACCAGGGACTGGGGCACAGGGATCTCGCAAGCCATCTGTTGGCAAGCTCCTACGTGCCTTCAAAAACCAAACACTCGACTAGGATGCACTTGACCTGCCATTCCCCACCCGCACAATGTGCAGCTGCTAATTGGGTGCATATGTTCGCATTTGGGGGCTGTAATGTGCACAGCCTGTGCGCTCTGAGCATTCGAAAAATGCCGTGTAGTAGATGTTGCCAGGTAAACACGTGCATTCCTTCCCCTCAAAGTGCACCGTTTGGAAAGGGGGGTGCGGTCAAGCCTCTTACATGCTTCACTCACAAGCCGAAGCAATGTCAATGCATTGGTGCATTATAAACTTCACACATAAAAATATGGCATTAGCTTGCTTCTGGATTTAAACCGATTTTACACGTCTTTGTCAAATGTCATGCGTTAAAGAGACGACCGCAGTCCAAGGAATGCACCTAAAAAATACCACGTGGGTAGTGGTTCAAATCCTGCCAGTGCCCTCTTTATGGGAAAGATCAAGGCACTGATTTACAAAAGCGTTTTACAATGGCCCAACCCCATTGAAAAACGCACTGTAAATCAGGCCCCAAATGCTCAAATGTCAGTGCTTTTTTGACAGTTATTTTCAAATGTTACTGAGTGAGCCACGCCCACTTGCTAGCGTGACGCTACAAGAACAGGAGAACCGGGAGTGCACTGCGAGTGCTGTCCGCTCATCTGCTGGACCCGTTGCTCGTCGGTCCATTCCGCCGTGAGGTCAACATTCTGCTTCAACTTTACAATCCTAATACTACTATATATACCTCACTGGTATAAGGACTCAAATACCAATTAGACTACTTCAAGCTGACTCTAAATCTCCCTTTAATCTATTATTTTATCTTTTTATCTTTTAGAGTAAGCCATGCCCACGTGCTACAAGAACAGAAGCGCGCGCGTGTTGCACACGCGCATCCGGGAGTGCACTGTGAGTGCTGTCAACTGCCCGCTGACTGACTGCACCGTGCACCGCCTCCCACTTTCTTTTCGTTTGCTTTTCCCTTCCCCGTAGATTACTTTATAAACCGTTGTCTTCCTCTGTTCATGAACCGACCGAAGAACATTTCCTATGTATGGTCTTGTGCACACCCTTAAACTAAGCCACGCCCACTTGCTAGCGTGACGCTACCAGAACAGCACCACCCTTTAGAATAGTAAACGGTAAGCTATTGGGAAAACAAACACCTTGCTCGAAAGAGAAAGCTACCGTGACTTGATTTCACTGGGTATTATGCTCTCTTTTTCACCACACCCCCAGTTGAAATATCTGTTCTCACGCGGCAGCTCAAATATCCACCTCAACTGTCTCCATACCCACCTCCCTGCCACCTCGCAAGCCGCTGAAGCACCAATGATTTACAAACTCCACGCAACCATTGCATCATAATTGAAGGATCGCAATTTAGTACAGTTGCCTTTTCCACTAAAATGTTTTATTTTTCCGAGCACTTGCTGCAGCCCTTTTTCCGCTACAAGATTCAATAGCCCAGTTCTAACCTTTCCAACCTTTCAAAGCAGTTCATCCCCTACGCCCGCATGGCAGCGTACCGCCTTACTTCGGTGATGCCGAAACATGCATCTACATTAATTGGGAAGCCACCTCAGTCCCAACTTACACTTGCTACCTCCTCGCTTAATCCCTTGCCAGTTCGGTCCCAAAACCAAAAACGCATTCACCTGGCCAGCCCGGATATTAGGCAATTTTGTCTTTCTAACATACTCACAAAAAACACTTCTGAGTCTGACTTGCATGCATTAGAACAGCATTCTACGCCGGTTCCAGGCGAGCTCACCCTGCCCCCAAATCATTCACCACAGACTGAAGCAGTCTTTGTTTGATACTACATTGCAAAGCTGTCTAACCCCAGAGGATACTATCCAAGAAGGTGAGGTATTCTCTACCCCTATTGCAATTCCTTTGGCAGACAAGTTACATGCCACAACTGACACGATTCACAACATAGACTCCAGTCTTATCCGACCCTTGTACTCTCAAATAGTTCAAAACAGCATAATGAGATAAGTGCAAGACTTTCCCTCATCTATCCAAGAATCACACTGCAATGCTGCATTATCCCCTTCTATAGGCAAGCCCTTACGAGTTCCGACACCTGCTGTGACTAGTCAATCTGCTTCTCCTGACTCCAATGGGCGAGCCTCCGATACAAAACCCCCAGATTATCTAACTATCCCAAGTCCCAACCTGTATACTATCACAGATGTCAGAGACTTTTAACATGTCAGACTCTAAAAACTCATCAGATGTCTCTTTTGCTAAACCTACCCCACGGCCATCCTTTGGATTCCCACATCCACCCTCGCTAGCACTTGACACCACGTTATCAGCCCTTAATATGAGTGTTATGTCAATAGCAAAGCTATACGAAGCACTGGATACCAAAATCAATTACCACAACACCATGGTGCACTCCTTGGAATCAAAGATGGATTGGATGGCAGGGGAACTAATGCATTTTTCGAATACAATGCAATTCATTAAATCTGCAATGCATGGTTCATCGATATCCCCCTACCAGATCTCCATTACCCAGCCGGAGAGCAGTACAATTCCAGTGGCCACTCTGGTAGAATCGATTGGTTCCCCAATCTCCTCTCCTATTCATGTGGAGAACAGCTCTGACACTGAAAACCTGTTATGCTCACCTGATATCCCCGGGAGCGTCTGGAATGCTCTGAGATCTGGAACCCTGGATGCGTAATTGCCCAGTGCTGAATAATGAATCTTAGTTATTTGTAGGGTGAGCTATCCGTCCTGCGTTTCTTGTGCTGGGGCGCTTGACGTTTGCTGGCGAGCTGCCAGAGTTGCTTCACTGGTGCAGTTCACTTTCCTTGGGCCTAGGACTGCTGTGACCCCGAATCTGCTGGTAGGCAGGTAGGTTTGTTAATTGTAAGTCTTTGCTCTGTTTATGGTGGGAATTCGTTAATGTTTTTATCTCCTTTTCAGGTGCGAAGGCCTTGATGCTGGCGTGCCGGATGGAGAGGCACGTTTTCTAGGTAAGAGAAAGCACGAAGCGCAGCGCCTTCATTGTCTTTTAAAGCTAACCTGTGTTTTCTTCTTCTTCTCCTCACAGGCCGCTGTGGTGCTGCGAGTGGATGAGAGCGCGATGAAAAACAGGCCCCCGGAATCTGTTAAGGTAAGTACAGCGCTGTGCGGTTGTTTAATATTGAAAGCAAACGTGAATATGTCTCTTTTCCTTTGCAGATGTTGCTGTGGTGCTCCGGATGAAAGCGTGGCATAGCGCGATGGAATTCAGGTAAGACTGATGGAATTCAATCTTTTGGAAGCGCGCGTTCTAATATTCTTTTTCCCTTTCTCGTTATTGCAGGTCGCAATGTTCGAACAGCAGCTGTGGTTGCGGTTCGCAGGAAGTCCTTAAGCTAGTACTCACAGGTGAGTGATGTTTCTTCTTCTCTTGGTTTCCACAGTTTGCAGCCCATTTGAGATGCTGAGTGCTGGATGGAGTTTTCTCAGGTAAGACAGAATAATCTTGTTCTTGTTCTTGCAGGATTCCAGGAAGATGTTGAAGACCAGGAGCTGGACACGGTGAGCGGGTTGCAGAATAACTCGAAGCGTGTTCTGCAGTCAGGGTGTGGTTTATATATCCCAGGTAAAGTAGTACCAGGGAAAGTAGTTTGAGGCCTGCCACACCCAAAACACTAGACCGCATTGCTTGTTTCTTAGAACAAGACTGTGTGGGAGCTTCCATGTTGGATTTAAAGGCCCAAGTACATAAATGGGACCTAGTTTGAACAGCCCTTCCTTCCTACATTTGAGCCTGGTGCCAAAGACACCAGGACTGGCTCCAGGAGCCCTTTTGCAGTGGTTTTAAGGCCCTCTGGGTTCTGGTGGGAGCCTGCTTGTGGCACAACTTGTGCCCCCTCACAGTGGTCATGACAAAACCCGAACCCTTAAATCATTATTGATGAAGAGTCTGAGAGACCCATATTTGATCTTTCCATCAGCATACCTGAAAAAAAAAAGGAAATGTAATCAGCTGGTCTCATCTCAGCCTCATAAAAATCGGAGAAGCAGCCGATTACGAACCAAAAAAATTCAAAACAGAAAACAATAAAATGTGCAGATGGTATAACGCTTCCCTCAAAAAGCAACCATCAGGATGAAATTATTAACATCACTATCGATTCTACCAGCCATCCTACACCACCCACTGAGGACTGTGCTGCTGCTCGGCCGGGTCCTTCTCAGACAGCCGCACAAGGTAAATTATCTAATGTTAATGTCAACAATGCAAATCCTATGGTGATAAATGATGCAAATGAAGATGTAGAAATGATTGATGAAGAACATATGAACTTATCTGCCTATCCAAACTTCACTCTGCCGCAAACTGATATCATCCTTAAGAGTCTGCATTATCTGAAATCCGAACCAGCGAAAAATCGACAAATCATTTGTGTCAATCTTGATGTGGATTATCCAACATTTAAAACATTAGAGCAGAAAAGAGCGCAGATAGACAAAACATAAATGCTCAACGCAGTGGCTTCCATGTCACAACCTCAGTTAGAACCTTCACCAATTCCTCATCCGATGCAACCAAATCCGATTCAGAGATTAGCAGAAAAAGATCAGACTGAGTCCAGTAACAGTGCACCTTGGACTAGGACAGACTTATTTTAACAATGATGGATAGATTCCAATTTGATCCCCACCGAAATAGAACGACCCTACTGACAGTATTCCAATCCATTGCAGATCTTGAAGGCATTTCCTCAGACGATACTTGAGCTCTCAGCTTAATTGATTCCCCTAACATGGACACTGTAGCACTCACTATCCCATCAAACATTGTAAAAAAAACTATTATGGAAAACGAAAGAGAAAATTTGAGCATGTGGCTTTCTAATGCAAATACAGCCCTACTCTGCACCTGAAAGGTCCATTCCAACGGTAGAATCATCTTCTGAACAGGCCGCAAATGCAACTGTAATCAAGGGTCAAGTGCAAAGCAGGTGATAGTTAAACCAAAAGTTCTATCCACCCTGAATCCCAAATGGAAATGGCTTTCCAAAGCTGTGCAGAATAACCTGAAACCTGAAAACTATTAGACCCACCCAGCACAGCACTTTCATTCATGCTCCTTGGTAGCATGGAATACCAGAGGCTTTTCTTACCTCCTTACCCCTAAAGCCAAAATACCAGCCGCCTACGATATCATTGTGCTGCAGGAAACTTGGATCACTGGACAACCAGTTTGATCTCTTACGTCCAGGCAAAGAAATCTGCAAAGGAATGCCATTATCGCAGTCAAGTTACAATCTAATATACAACTGCATTCATGGGCAACTCCCTGCGCAGGAATTCAATTAGTTAAACTTTCGCTATCGAACCAGTACCATCCCGTTTATTGATCCAAGCAATACAAAATAAATTCGGGAAATTCTCATTCATGCCCGGCAAGATTATATTATAAACAAAAAGTTGTTCCAATTGTTACATACGGAGCACAAACAATTTACCACTACATTCCCCTAAATGGAATTTATTGGAAGGGATGTGCTGGAAAAAGATGTTATCCCTTCCAATGAGCACTCCAATTGTAATGATTAGGTTTGAGATGGGATTAACCTCACTTGCGACAATAGTGGCATGGCAAATGCTATCCACTTATAGAAAGTTCTTGTCAGCTACAATCAATCACTCATCTCTGCTTACAATCCTAAAGGACATCCTAATCTCAAAAATACCCTCCCCCCCTACAAGTCTGGGAAGCCCAATGTAACACCACTTTAGAGGCAGCTGATATCTCTATCGACTTATTAATCAACTTCCCGGATAAAGCCAAATTGAAGCTTTTGTGATGGGATTGGTATCCTACTTGGGAAATGTGTAATCAGAACTCATCATTTAAATTGGGAGCATTTGTACCTAAATCACTAAACGAAACACCTCTATATATGGACAGATTCCCTGATCCGAATCTTTTGTCAAGCTATGTTAAGGATGATATTCAATCTCTGGCCTACCAACATTCAAGATGCCAGATATAATAAATACCTAAATCTAAGTACAACTTGTAGATTTTACGCACTAACTCCACACCAAGAGTCCTTAAAGCATCTGTTATCCGAATGCGTAGCATTGACGCACCTAAGGCATCAAGCCTTTCATAAATATTTCAATGTCTATCTAACAGCACTAAAGTATCACTAAACATTGCCATTATTGATTTTTCACTGACTCTTCATTTATTTGACTGGTCAAAAGCCTAATTACGAAACTATGTTTGCTATTTAATTTGATACCTATTATGTACTATTATTATATAAATGATGATCTTAACTCTTTTAACTCAAAAAATGTATTAAGCGCATTTCTATTGTTGTAGCACTTAAACATTTGTCCACTAATGAATTTCATTTTTTATTTTTTAATACTTTATTGCTATTCTAGCTCTTTTATTCTCAGTTGAATTAATTATAACCTCATCTGTTATTCTGTACACATTTTAATTACTGCAACTCTAGGAATTATGGATGTTATATGATGTATGCCAGAACTATGTGAGGAGTGACTGGCAAATGTGTGATTTGTAGAACATTATTAATAATTGTCTGAATTGAAAAAGTTGTATTACAACTGCAATCAAAAATTCATTAAAAATAATTATCTTTGAGAGCCCTTTGGGAAGGAGATAATGTTTCCTTTTAAATTAAGTGCTGGAGTGCACAAGAGCTGACCTTTTTAATGGTTAAGTGTGGACTCGACATGAAGCCAGACTGGTGTTGCAGTTCAGTATAGATTCACTGCAGTGAGTGAAGTCAAGGGACTGCTTGCCTTGCCACCAGACAGCAACAGCAAGTGAGCATTTGCTTAGCTCCACCTGTGTGTGCATATATCAGACAGAAGCTGTTGGGAACTACTCCTTACAAAGCATCTGTGGGTGGTGAACTGGCTCCTATTGTTCAGAGCACCTGGCATATTCGGCTGTAAATGTGCCCAAAGCTGTCACCAAGTAAACATTCATTACTTATGTAATTCAGGGCAAACCCAACCATATTTCCTTGAGTATTTAAAACAATGTGACTGAAGTTGGTCACACTTCACACATATATATATAAAAGCCTTTTTGTAAAATGAAAGGTATGGTGGAAAAAAGCCTGTTTCAAAATAAGGCGAAAAGGGTGAAGTGTTTCGTTGTGTAAAGCAGAAAGATTGGTCAACCAAGCTGAAAGAAAACATCCACACCAGTACGTTTTCTTTGCATCAGTGACACAAATTGTCCACGATCCTGTAATTATTCTTCAGTGCTTTACACCAACTACAAAGACGTTCATCTCCTAGTTATGCAGGTGACTCATCATGATTGAGGAGTACAATATTTTGTTCTTTGCCCAAAATGGAGCTGTATCCTACTCCATCGATGAAGAAAAGGCAGATATGTGACCAGAGACGGTTAATCAGGTGGCATGGAAGTGTTAAGGCAGCATAAACAGGTAAATACGTTCCTGTGAGTATAGAACATTAATATGACATGGCAGTGTTAAGACAGTGGGCCTCATTAGGAGTTTGCCGGTCCGGAAACAAGGGTGCTGGTAAGCTCACAGACACCCTTGTTTTCCGATCGGCAAACTCTGTGTCTGCCTGCCATGGCTGCTGTGCCCGACAGGTCTGACATTGACAGGCGCAGCTACCACAGTAGGCAGACTCTTCACGGGAGCACCGGCACCATTGCTAACCATGCCGGTGCTCCCATGTCCCCACTCCCATGGAGTTCTATAGAACTCTATGGGAATTGGGACTAACAATTTGCAGGCGCCTATCTTCCCGGGAAGCCGGACTCGTAATAAGCCAGTGGCACCGGGAAGTCATGTGCTGGTAAATTATTACGGGTCTGACGGCAACCCACTGGTAGCACCGGCAGGGTTAACCCCAGACCTGTAATGAGGCCCAGTGTGAGCATGTTGATAGGTTACAGTGCCCACAGAACATTAATATGATGGTGTAGCAGTGTTAGAACAGTGTGACCAAGTAGATATGTTACAGTGACCACGAAACTTTAATATGGTTGCATGGCAGTGTTAAGACAGTGTAAGCTGGTAGATATATTGCATTGACAGCAAAACATTAAGTGGGTGGCATTGCAGTATGAGCCGGTAGTTATGTTACAGCAATTATAAAACATTAATAAGGGGGCATGGCAGTGTTAAGACAGTGTGAGACATTAGATATGTTACAGTGACCACAAAACTGTTATATGGTGCCATGGCAGTGTTAAGATAGTGTGAGGCAGTAGATAGGTTACAGTGATGATGATGATGATGATGATAGCGAATTTATAAAGCGCTTGTTCGCCGAAAGGCATCATGGTGCTAATGCAAGAACCACCACCAACAGAGTACAAACCCAAATAAGATCTTTATTGGAAGAGATATGTTTTCAAATATCTATGAAAAGAAAGGTGATCAGAGGTACCCCGAAGATGGAGTGGAAGTGAATTCCACAATTCAGCAGTGGCCACTGAAAAAGCATGCCCTCCAACACGAAAGAAGCACACCCAGGGTACCAGGATGCGA